>NC_092122.1:1612500-1935000 GCF_045679555.1 Salvelinus alpinus
GATTATAACAGAACATGGCCAAGATGTTCAAATGTTCATAAATGACCAGCATGGTCAAATAATAATAATCACAGTAGTTGTCGAGGGTGCAGCAAGTCAGCACCTCAGGAGTAAATGTCAGTTGGCTTTTCATAGCCGATCATTAAGAGTATCTCTACCGCTCCTGCGGTCTCTAGAGAGTTTAAAACAGCAGGTCTGGGACAGGTAGCACGTCCGGTGAACAGGTCAGGGTTCCATAGCCGCAGAACAGTTGAAACTGGAGCAGCAGCACGGCCAGGTGGACTGGGGACAGCAAGGAGTCATCATGCCAGGTAGTGCTGAGGCATGGTCCTAGGGCTCAGGTCCTCCGAGAGAGAGAAAGAAAGAGAGAAAGAGAGAATTAGAAAGAGCATACTTAAATTCACACAGGACAACGCATAAGACAGGAGAAGTACTCCAGATATAACAAACTGACCCTAGCCCCCCGACACATAAACTAATGCAGCATAAATACTGGAGGCTGAGACAGGAGGGGTCAGGAGACACTGTGGCCCCATCCGATGATACCGCCGGACAGGGCCAAACAGGACGGATATAACCCCACCCACTTTGCCAAAGCACAGCCCCCACACCACTAGAGGGATAACTTCAACCACCAACTTACCATCCTGAGACAAGGCCGAGTATAGCCCACAAAGATCTCCGCAACGGCACAACCCAAGGGGGGGCGCCAACCCAGACAGGAAGATCACGTCAGTGACTCAACCCACTCAAGTGATGCTCCCCTCCTAGGGACGGCATGAAAGAGCACCAGTAAGCCAGTAACTCCTGTAATAGGGTTAGAGGCAGAGAATCCCAGCGGAGAGAGGGAAACCGGCCAGGCAGAGACAGCAAGGGCGGTTCATTGCTGCAGAGCCTTTCCGTTCACCTTCACACTCCTGGGCCAGACTACACTCAATCATATGACCCACTGAAGAGATGAGTCTTCAGTAAAGACTTAACTTCTTTTGGGCAGGGGCCAGCATTTTCACTTTCGGAAAAATAGCATGGAAAAATTCAACTGCCTGCTACTCATCCCCAGAATATAAGATATGCATATTATCAGTAGATTTGGAAAAACACTCTGAAGTTTCTAAAACTGTTTGAATCATATCTGTGAGAATAACAGAACTTATGTAGCAGGCAAAACCCTGAGGACAAACCATTCAGAATTTGTATTTTTTTGATGTCACTGTTTTTTCAATGAAATCTTTTAGAGACCCCAGATTTCTAATTGACTTGCTTGCAGTTCCTACCGCTTCCACTGGATGTCACCAGTCCTTGGAAATTGGTTGAGGTTATTCCTTTGTGTACTGAAGAAGTAGGGCTATCGTAAATGAGGGTCACATGAGGTACATTTTTTGAGAGAGCCACGTTACGAAAAAAGTTGCGTCAGTTTGTTTTCTTTTGTATTGGACACAGATCCAAATTTCAACTTCAAATTGATCGATTATTAACATTTAAAATACCTAACATTGTATTACAAAATTAGTTTGAAATGTTTTGGTAAAGTTTACATGTAACTTTTGATATATTTTCTAGAGAAGTGGCGATAGTTGGAAGCTGTGTTTTTCTGGATGAAACGGTCCAAATAAATTGACATTTTGGATAAATATCGACGGAATTAATCGAACAAAAGGACCATTTGTGATGTTTATGGGACATATTGGAGTGCCAATAAAAGAATTTCGTCAAAGGTAAGGCATGATTTATATTTTATTTCTGCGTTTTGTGTCGTGCTTGCAGTGTTGAAATATGCTACTCTCTCTTTGTTGACATTGTGCTGTCATCAGATAATAGCATCTTATGCTTTTGCCGAAGAGCCTTTTTGAAATCAGACATGTTGGCTGGATTCACAACGAGTGTAGCTTTAATTTGGTATCTTACATGTGTGATTTAATGAAAGTTAGATTTTTATATCATGTTATTTGAATATGCCGCGCTGTATTTTCCCTGGCTATTGGACGGTGGGACGTTTTCCACCTGTCCCAGAGAGGTTAAAAGTTGAGACCGAGTCTGTGTCTCTCACATGGGTAGGCAGACCATTCCATAAAAATGGAGATCTATAGGAGAAAGCCCTGCCTCCAGCTGTTTGCTTAGAAATTCTAGGGACAATTAGGAGGCCTGCGTCTTGTGACCGTAGCGTACGTGTAGGTATGTACGGCAGGACCAAATCGGAAAGATAGGTAGGAGCAAGCCCATGTAATGCTTTGTAGGCTAGCAGTAAAACCTTGAAATCAGCCTTTGACTTAACAGGAAGCCAGTGTAGGGAGGCTAACACTGGAGTAATATCATCAAATTTTTGGGTTCTAGTCAGGATTCTAGCAGCCGTATTTAGTACTAACTGAAGTTTATTTAGTGCTTTATCCGGGTAGCCGGAAAGTAGAGCATTGCAGTAGTCTAACCAAGAAGTAACAAAGCATGGATGAATTTTTCTGCATCATTTTTGGACAGAAAGTTTCTGATTTTTGCAATTTTACGTAGATGGAAAAAAGCTGTCCTTGAAACAGTCTTGATATGTTCGTCAAAAGAGAGATCAGGGTCCAGAGTAACGCCGAGGTCCTTCACAGTTTTATTTGAGATGACTTTACAACCATCAAGATTAATTGTCAGATTCAACAGAAGATCTCTTTGTTTCTTGGGACCTAGAACAAGCATCTCTGTTTTGTCCGAGTTTAAAAGTAGAACGTTTTCAGCCATCCACTTCCTTATGTCTGAAACACAGGCTTCTAGCGAGGGAAATTCTGGAGCTTCACAATGTTTCATTGAAATGTATAGCTGTGTGTCATCTGCATAGCAGTGAAAGTTAACATTATGTTTTCGAATGACATCCCCAAGAGGTAAGATATATAGTGAAAACAATAGTGGTCCTAAAACGGAAACTTGAGGAACACCGAAATGTACAGTTGATTTGTCAGAGGACAAACCATTCACAGAGACAAACTGATATCTTTCCGACAGATAAGATCTAAACCAGGCCAGAACTTGTCCGTGTAGACAAATTTGGGTTTCCAATCTCTCCAAAAGAATGTGGTGATCGATGATATCAAAGGCAGCACTAAGGACTAGGAGCACGAGGACAGATGCAGAGCCTCGGTCTGACGCCATTAAAAGGTCATTTACCACCTTCACAAGTGCAGTCTCAGTGCTATGATGGGGTCTAAAACCAGACTGAAGCGTTTCGTATACATTGGTTGCCTTCAGGAAGGCAGTGAGTTGCTGCGCAACAGCTTTTTCAAAAATGTTTGAGAGGAATGGAAGATTCGATATAGGCCGATAGTTTTTTATATTTTCTGGGTCAAGGTTTGGCTTTTTCAAGAGAGGCTTTATTACTGCCACTTTTAGTGAGTTTGGTACACATCCGGTGGATAGAGAGCCGTTTATTATGTTCAACATAGGAGGGCCAAGCACAGGAAGCAGCTCTTTCAGTAGTTTTGTTGGAATAGGGTCCAGTATAGACCTTGCAGGTTTAGAGGCCATGATTATTTTCATCATTGTGTCAAGAGATATAGTACTAAAACACTTGAGTGTCTCTCTTGATCCTAGGTCCTGGCAGAGTTTTGCAGACTCAGGACAGCTGAGCTTTGGAGGAATATGCAGATTTAAAGAGGAGTCCGTAATTTGCTTTCCAAAGATCATGATCTTTTCCTCAAAGAAGTTCATGAATTTATTACTGCTGAAGTGAAAGCCATCCTCACTTGGGGAATGCTGCTTTTTAGTTAGCTTTGCGACAGTATCAAAAATACATTTTGGATTGTTCTTATTTTCCTCAATTAAGTTGGAAAAATAGGATGATCGAGCAGCAGTGAAGGCTCTTCGATACTGCACGGTACTGTCTTTCCAAGCTAGTCGGAAGACTTCCAGTTTGGTGTGGTGCCATTTCAGTTCCAATTTTCTGGAAGCTTGCTTCAGAGCTCGGGTATTTTCTGTATACCAGGGAGCTAGTTTCTTATGCATCTAGGGTATTGCGCAAGGTTAAATTGAGTTCCTCAGTTAGGTGGTTAACTGATTTTTGTCCTCTGACGTCCTTGGGTAGGCAGAAGGAGTCTGGAAAGGCATCAAGGAATCTTTTTGATGTCAGAGAATTTATAGCACGACTTTTGATGCTCCTTGGTTGGGGTCTGAGCAGATTATTTGTCACGGTTGCAAACGTAATAAAATGGTGGTCCGATAGTCCAGGATTATGAGGAAAAACATTAAGATCTACAACATTTATTCCATGGGACAAAACTAGGTCCAGAGTATGACTGTGGCAGTGAGTAGGTCCAGAGACATGTTGGACAAAACAGTCGATAATGGCTCCGAAAGCCTTTTGGAGTGGGTCTGTGGACTTTTCCATGTGAATATTAAAATCACCAAAAATGAGAATATTATCTGCTATGACTACAAGGTCCGATAGGAATTCAGGGAACTCAGTGAGGAACGCTGTATATGGCCCAGGAGGCCTGTAAACAGTAGCTATAAAAAGTGATTGAGTAGGCTGCATAGATTTGGTGACTAGAAGCTCAAAAGACGAAAACGTCATATTTCTTTGGGTAAATTGAAATTTGCTATCGTAAATGTTAGCAACACCTCCGCCTTTGCGGGATGCACGGGGGATATGGTCACTAGTGTAACCAGGAGGTGAGGCCTCATTTAACACAGTAAATTCATCAGGCTTAAGCCATGTTTCAGTCAGGCCAATCACATCAAGATTATGATCAGTGATTAGTTCATTGACTATAACTGCCTTGGAAGTGAGGGATCTAACATTAAGTAGCCCTATTTTGAGATGTGAGGTATCACGATCTCTTTCAATAATGGCAGGAATGGAGGAGGTCCTTATCCTAGTGAGATTGCTAAGGAGAACACCGCCATGTTTAGTTTTGCCCAACCTAGGTCGAGGCACATACACGGTCTCAATGGGGATAGTAGAACCCTATCCCTCCAGAAATAACCCTTTAGGGAAAAACATTTCTCAGGGAGTGTGTGTGTGTGCATGTGTGTGATATTCTGTTTACCCCCCTCAAATTCAAAGTATGTGGCAGGGCGACTTAATGAATCTGTTTTCTATTTGATCTAATTTTGAACGGTAAACATTTGAAGTCGCAGCCCTTTGTTTAATGTTGGTAATTATTTATGAGTTTCCTTTGATACAACAGTTTCTGTCAATGTTTGTTCTCAAGGGCACTGTTTAGATTTTCTATTTGTCCTAGTTAATCAAAAGCCGCATAATACCCACCCACAATAATAATTAATCACGTGTATGATCGTGTTAACCCTACCTACATCTAAACTCACACAGGAAGCCCAATTCTGATCTTTTGCCCATATATTGGACAATAGTTGAAAAAAATGCAGAATTAGTTTGCCTGTGTAAACTTAGAATAAGGGGTGAAGTCAAAATGGGTTCATATTTCCAGCCTTGGTTAGATTAGGGGTTCTTGGAGGAACCTTTGATGTTTCAATGTAGCAAAGGAACCTTTTATATGGCACATGGGCACTTCGAATGTATTTCATCATTGTATTTGTTGCAATGGCTTTATTACCCATTCCTGAATAAGTACAATTTTAATAGCAATGTCGATTAATACAACATTGGCTGTTAAGCCAATGATATTACATGGATTTAGCCTCCCGTTTCAATTCAGAAAAGTTTATTGTGACGGTAATGATCTTTGTTTATGATTATACTTTTTAGGTATTGCCTCAGGTCGCTAGCTAACTACAGTATCTTCAACTTAGCTTAGCTTTTTCCTAGGTGCTCTGTGTAAGAGTAACAGTAATAATATTGTAGCAGGGACAGTCTATTGGAATATTGGAGGCTTGGCTTATTGGTGGAGAGGCTTTCAGATAGTTATTTTTGTCCGTCCATGAGAATGTCATGCCTGTTCATGTGTTCTGTTGTTTTGTCAGTAAAGGTTAAAGGGATCGATTGGGATTTTGGCAATGCAACCCTCAATCTACTTCCGCAGAGTCAGATGAACATTGTATGTCTCAGCGTCCAGTTTGAAGGTATGAAGTTGATACTAAGCCGTGTTTTCATGTGTTGCTGCTATGCTATGTTGTCTTAGGTCTCTCTTGATGTAGTGTTGTGGTGTCTCTCTTGTCGTGATGTGTGTTTTGTCCCATTTTTCATTTTTAATCCTCAGTCCCTGCAGGAGGCCTTTGCTTTCTGGTAGGCCATCATTGTAAAAAAGAATATGTTCTTTACTGACTTGCCTGGTTAAATAAAAATAAATAAAACAAGCTCCTCCACCACTGTACTTCTGCACCTGCATTGCTTGCTGTTTGGGGTTTTAGGCTGGGTTTCTGTACAGCACTCTGAGATATCAGCTGATGTAAGAAGGGCTTTATACATTTTTTTTTTAGATTTGATTTGATTTCTGAGCCAATGCTAACTAACTTAGCGCAAAGACTGGAACCTACCTTGTATGTTTCTGAATGATTTATAATTTATCAACATGACCGAGCAGCAGAGATTACTGTTCGATTTAAGAATGGCGCTCCTCCTTCACCACTTTTGCCCGTTCACGTTACGGGCCATGCTATGCTCGTATGCTGAAATCAACACCAACGAGCGATGGAGACGGACAACTGTCACTGCTCGACCATCCCGAGGTCAACGGGCCAGTCAATTGGGCATTTCTGAAGTATATTAGAGCATGTCCAATTTGTCATGGTACACGCCCATTGTAAGACATTGCAAATGGACAGCCGTGCACCTGGTAATTACATTTTACATTTAAGTCATTTAGCAGACGCTCTTATCCAGAGCGACTTACAAATTGGTGCATTCACCTTATGATATCCAGTGGAACAACCACTTTACAACAGTGCATCTAACTCTTTTAAGGGGGGGGGGTTAGAAGGATTACTTTATCCTATCCTAGGTATTCCTTAAAGAGGTGGGGTTTCAGGTGTCTCCGGAAGGTGGTGATTGACTCCGCCGACCTGGCGTCGTGAGGGAGTCTGTTCCACCATTGGGGTGCCAGAGCAGCGAACAGCCTTGACTGGGCTGAGCGGGAACTGTACTTCCTCAGAGGTAGGGAGGCGAGCAGGCCAGAGGTGGATGAACGCAGTGCCCTTGTTTGGGTGTAGGGCCTGATCAGAGCCTGAAGGTACGGAGGTGCCGTTCCCCTCACAGCTCCGTAGGCAAGCACCATGGTCTTGTAGCGGATGCGAGCTTCAACTGGAAGCCAGTGGAGAGAGCGGAGGAGCGGGGTGACGTGAGAGAACTTGGGAAAGTTGAACACCAGATGGGCTGCGGCCCAAATCTGGTAATCTGGTAATCTGAAAGGGTTACCAGGAGCACATATATAAAATGGTTTTAATGCCTTTAGGGGGGTGCAAGGGGTCCATGGCCGGGTAGGGAGCACCCCCCACCCGGGCCCATCCAATAGAGGGCGCTATGGTCATTTTGGAAATATTTATGAAAATCTTTTTAAAAACGACAGGACCAAATTGCACCAAATTCTTACTTCCTATGATTAGACATGACAAATAGACCTAGGTTGATTCAGGGCTTAACATAGTGATATATATCATTTGGTCAGTATAAAAGCCATTTGGACATTTGTTATGCCATTTGGACATGGTTCACTGACTTTTGGGTTCGGAAGCTGACGCATAGGTGTTCCATTTGTCCAGGTGGGAAAGGGCAGTGTGGAGTGCGATTGAGATTGTGTCATCTGTGGATTTGTTGAGGCGGTATGTGAATTGGAGTGGGTCTTGGCTATCCGGAAAGGATGCTGTTGATGTGTGCCATGACCAGCCTTTCAAAGCACTTCATGACCACTGAGTGCTATGGGGCGGTAATCATTTAGGCAGGTTACCTTCGCTTCCTTGGACACCGGGACTATACGTTCTACTTGAAACATGTAGGTATTACAGACTCAGTCAGGGAGAGGTTGAAAATGTTAGTGAAGACACTTGCCAGTTGGTCAACGCATGCTTTAAGTAAATGTCCTGGTAATCCCCGCCTTTTTGTGAAAGTTGACCTGTTTAAAGGTCTCACTCACATCAGCTACCGAGAGGGTTATCACACAGTTATCCAGAACAGCTGATGCTCTTCTGCATGCTTCAGTGTTGCTTGCCTCGAAGAGAGCATAAGAGGCATTTAGCTTGTCTGTTAGGCTCACGTCACTGGGCAGCTCGCGTCTGGGTTTCCCTTTGTGGTCCGTAATAGTTTAAGCCCTGCCACATCCGACGAGCATCAGAGCCAATATAGTAGGATTCAATCTTAACTTTTTAAGGCTAGGGGGCAGTATTCTGATGTTTGGATGACTGAGGTTCCCAAAATAAACTGCCTGTTACTCTGGCCCAGAAGCTAGGATATGCATATGCATGGTACTATTGGATAGAAAACACTGTAAAGTTTCTAAAACTGTTAAAATAATGTCTGGGTGTAATAACAGAACTGATTTGGCAGGCGAAACCCAGAGGACAATCCATCCAGGATTTTTTTTTTTAGGTCATTTTCAGTGGTATACTCCTCAATGTCGTTGGATGAATCGCGGAACATATTCCAGTCTGTGCTATCAAAATAGTCCTGCAGCGTAGCATCTGCGTCATCTGACCACTTCTGTATTGAGCGAGTCACTGGTACTTCCTGCTTTAGATTTTCCTTGTAACCAGGAATCAGGAGGATGGAATTATGGTCAGATTTGCCAAATGGAGGGTGCACATAAAGATTCTTTCAGTGTTGTGCAGAAATTTGTTTACATCCCTGTTAGTGATCATTTCTCATTTGCCAAGATAATCCATCCACCTGACAGATGTGCCATATTTAGTAGCTGATTAAACACCACGAACATTATTACAGGTGCACCTTGTCCTGGGGGCAAAAAAAGGCCACTCTAAAATGTGCAGTTTTGCTACTGGGATTTTTGCCCATTCTTCAAGGCACACCTGCTCCAGCTCCTTCACGTTGGATGGGTTTCGCTGGTGTACAGCAATTTTTAAGTCATACGACAGATTGTCAATTGGATTAAGGTCTGCGATTTGACTAGGCCATTCCAAGACATTTAAATGTTTTCCCTTAAACCACTCAAGTGTTGCTTTAGCAGTATGCTTAGGGTCATTGTCCTACTGGAAGGTGAACCTCCATCCCAGTCTCAAATCTCTGGAAGATTGAAACAGGTTTCCCTCAATAATTTCCCTGTATTTAGCACAATACATCATTCCTTCAATTCTGACCAGTTTCCCAGTCCCTGCCGATTAAAAACATCCCCACAGCATGATACTTCCACAACCATGCTTCACTGTGGGGATGGTATTCTCGGGGTGTTGTGAGGTGTTGGGTTTACGCCAGACATAGCATTTCCCTATATTGCAAAAAAGCTACATTTTGACCAGATTACATTCTTCCATATGTTTGGGGAGTCTCCCACATGCCTTTCGGCGAATACCAAACGTGTTTGCCTATTTTTTTCTTGAAGCAATGGCTTTTTTCTGGCTACTCTTCCATAAAACCCAACTCAGTGGAGTGTACATGTAACGGATGTGAAATGGCTAGCTAGTTAGCGGGTACGCGCTAGTAGCGTTTCAATCAGTTACGTCACTTGCTCTGAAACCTAGAAGTAGTGTTGCACCTTGCTCTGCAAGGGCCGCGGCCTTTGTGGAGCGATGGGTAACGACGCTTCGTGGGTGACTGTTGTTGATGTGTGCAGAGGGTCCCTGGTTCGCGCCCGTGTCGGGGCGAGGGGACGTACTAAAGTTATACTGTTACATACAGCTTAAAGTGGTCCTATGGACAGATACTCCAATCTCTGCTGGGGAGCTTTGCAGCTCCTTCAGGGTTATCTTTGGTCTCTTTGTTGCCTCTCTGATTAATGCCCTCCTTGCCTGGTCCATGAGTTTTGGTGGGCGACCCTCTCTTGGCAGGTTTGTTGTGGTGCCATATTCTTTCCATTTTTTAATAGTGCTCCGTGGGATGTTCAACGTTTCAAATCTTTTTTTATAACCCAACCCTGATCTATCCTTCTCCAGAACTTTGTCCCTGACCTGTTTGGATAGCTCCTTGGTCTTCATGGTGGAGCTTGCTTAGTGGTGTTGCAGAATCTGGGGCCTTTCAGAACTGGTGTATATATATACTGAGAACATGTAACAGATCATGTGACACTTAGATTGCACACACGTGGACTTTATTCAACTAATAATATGACTTCTGAAGGTAATTGGTTGCAAAAGATCTATTTAGTGGCTTCATAGCAAAGGGCGTGAATACCTATGCATGCACCAATTTTCAGTTTTTACATTTTATTTTTTTATTTTTTGAAACTAGTCATTTTTCTCATTTCACTTTACCAATCTAGACTTAATTGTGTATGTCAATTACATGAAATAAAATTTAAAAATTATTTAAATTACAAGTTGTAATGCAACAAAATCGGGAAAAACACCAAGTGGGGTGAATACTTTTGCCAGGCACTGTAACAGGCACTCTTATCCAGAGAGACTTACAATCACTGCATTCATATAAGGCAGATAACCAATCTGTCTGTGTCTGTCTGTCTGTCTGTCTGTGTGTGTTTTGACCAACTAGGGACATTTTTTTAGTCCACATGAGATCAAATGCTATTTCTAGGGGATTTAGGGTTAGCTTCTTACGGCTAGGGGTTCCGCTGAAAAGGCAGAGCGTAAAATTCAAAAGTATTTTTTTTTAATATTTAACTTTCATACATTCACAAGTGCAATACACCAAATTAAATCTTTTACGTCTTGTTAATCTATCCATCGTGTCCGATTTCAAAAAGGCTTCACAGCGAAAGCACACCATATGATTATGTTAGGTCAGAGCCTAGTCACAAAAAACATACAGCCATTTTCCAGCCAAAGTGAGGAGTCACAAAAAGCAGAAATAGAGATAAAATTTGTCACTAACCTTTAATGATCTTCATCAGATGGCACTCATAGGACTTCATGTTACACAATACATTTATGTTTTGTTCAATAAAGTTCATATTTATATCCAAAAATCTCAGTTTACATTGCCGCGTTATGGTCAGTAATGTTGTGCCTCGAAAACATCCAGTGAATTTTCAGAGAGCCACATCAATTTACAGAAATACTCAACATAAACTTTGATAAAAGATACAAGTGTTATGCACAGAATTTAAGATATACTTCTCCTTATTGCAACCGCTGTGTCAGATTTTAAAAAAGCTTTACGAAAAAAGCACACCATGCAATAATCTGAGTACGGCGCTCAGACACAAAAACAAGCCATACAGGTACCCGCCATGTTGTGGAGTCAACAGAAGTCAGATGATGATCTTCATGATTAACGACCAAAACATTTCTGGCTGGTGCAGACACACAACAGGAAACAACAACCCACAAAACACAGGTGGGATGAGGCTACCTAAGGTGTGGACTCCGGCCACATAACCTGAACCTATAGGGGAGGGTCTGGGTGGGCATTTCACCGCGGTGGTGGCTCTAGTGCTGGACGTAGACCTCTAGAGCGGGGACCCTCGCCACCGACCCCGGACTGGGGACCCTCGCAGCGGGCCCCGGACAGGAGGGCGACTCTGGCAGCTCCGGACTGGGGGGCGACTCTGGCAGCTCCGGACTGGGGGGCGACTCTGGCAGCTCCGGACTGGGGGGCGACTCTGGCAGCTCCGGACTGGGGGGCGACTCTGGCAGCTCCGGACTGGGGGGCGACTCTGGCAGCTCCGGACTGGGGGGCGACTCTGGCAGCTCCGGACTGGGGGGCGACTCTGGCAGCTCCGGACTGGGGGGCGACTCTGGCAGCTCCGGACTGGGGGGCGACTCTGGCAGCTCCGGACTGGGGGGCGACTCTGGCAGCTCCGGACTGGGGGGCGACTCTGGCAGCTCCGGACTGGGGGGCGACTCTGGCAGCTCCGGACAGGGGGGCGACTCTGGCAGCTCCGGACAGGGGGGCGACTCTGGCAGCTCCGGACAGGGGGGCGACTCTGGCAGCTCCGGACAGGGGGGCGACTCTGGCAGCTCCGGACAGGGGGGCGACTCTGGCAGCTCCGGACAGGGGGGCGACTCTGGCAGCTCCGGACAGGGGGGCGACTCTGGCAGCTCCGGACAGGGGGGCGACTCTGGCAGCTCCGGACAGGGGGGCGACTCTGGCAGCTCCGGACAGGGGGGCGACTCTGGCAGCTCCGGACAGGGGGGCGACTCTGGCAGCTCCGGACAGGGGGGCGACTCTGGCAGCTCCGGACAGGGGGGCGACTCTGGCAGCTCCGGACAGGGGGGCGACTCTGGCAGCTCCGGACAGGGGGGCGACTCTGGCAGCTCCGGACAGGGGGGCGACTCTGGCAGCTCCGGACAGGGGGGCGACTCTGGCAGCTCCGGACAGGGGGGCGACTCTGGCAGCTCCGGACAGGGGGGCGACTCTGGCAGCTCCGGACAGGGGGGCGACTCTGGCAGCTCCGGACAGGGGGGCGACTCTGGCAGCTCCGGACAGGGGGGCGACTCTGGCAGCTCCGGACAGGGGGGCGACTCTGGCAGCTCCGGACAGGGGGGCGACTCTGGCAGCTCCGGACAGGGGGGCGACTCTGGCAGCTCCGGACAGGGGGGCGACTCTGGCAGCTCCGGACAGGGGGGCGACTCTGGCAGCTCCGGACAGGGGGGAGACTCTGGCAGCTCCGGACAGGGGGGAGACTCTGGCTGCTCCGGACAGGGGGGGAGACTCTGGCAGCTCCGGACAGGGGGGGAGACTCTGGCAGCTCCGGACAGGGGGGAGACTCTGGCTGCTCCGGACAGGGGGGAGACTCTGGCTGCTCCGGACAGGGGGAGACTCTGAAGGCCTCGTGCCTCCTCACTGGAGGCTTTGTGCCATGGATCATCACTGGAGGCTTTGTGCCATGGATCATCACTGGAGGCTTTGTGCCATGGATCATCACTGTAGTGGATAGACACACAGGAGGCCTGGCTCTGGGAGAAGGCACAGGACTCACCAGGCTGGGGAGACATGCAGGAGGCCTTGTCCTTGGCCGAGGCACCAGATGCACTGGGCCGTGGAGGCGCACTGGAGGTCTCGAGCAACGAGCCTGCATAACCCGTCCTGGCTGGATGTTGACTTTGACCCTGCACGTGCGGGGCGCAGGCACAGGACGCACTGGGCTGTGCAGACGCACTGGAGACACAGTGCGCAGAGCCAGCGCAGGATATCCTGGGCCGTAGAGATGTACTGGAGGTCTGGATAGCAGGGCTGGCACAATCCCTCCTGGCTCGATGCCCACTCTAGCCTGGCCGACGCGAGGAGCTGCGATGTAGCGCATCGGGCTATGAACATGTACTGGAGACACCGTGCACTCCACCGCATAACACGGTGCCTGACCAGTACGACACTCCACCCGGTAAGCACGAGGAGTTGGCTCAGGTCTCCTACCTGACTCCGCCAATCTCCCCGTGTGCCTCCTCCCCCAAAAATTGTTTGGGGCTGCCTCTCGGGCTTCCTTGCCAGCCGTGTTCCCTCGTACCGCTGGGTCCCTTCTCCTGCTGCCTCCGCTCTCCTGGCTGCCCCCACCTGTTCCCATGGGAGGCGATCCCTTCCAGCCAGGATCTCCTCCCATGTGTAGGATCCCTTCCCGTCCAGAATGTCCTCCGATGTCCATTCCTCCTTGTTTCCACGCTGCTTGGTCCGTTGGTGGTGGGTTGTTCTGTAACGGCTGTTGGAAGGAGAGGACTAAGGTGCAGCGTTGTACGTGTCCATATTTATTAAATGAACACTGAAATAACAAAAATGACAAAGAATAACGACCGAAACAGTTCTGGCTGGTGCAGACACACAACAGGAAACAACAACCCACAAAACACAGGTGGGAGGAGGCTACCTAAGTATGGTTCTCAATAAGAGACAACAATAGACAGCTGCCTCTGATTGAGAACCACACTCGCCAAACACATAGAAATATAAAACATACAACAAAAACATAGAATGCCCATCCCAACTCACGCCCTGACCAAACCAAAAATAGAGACATAACAAAGGAACTAAGGTCAGAACGTGACAGTTATTGTATATAACTGCCTTCATTTTACTTGACCCCAGGAAACTCACGAGGCGCATTCTGCTAGACATCTGGTTGACACAGCTCTCATTCACTCCCCCTTCACAGTAGAAGCCTCAAACAAGGTTCTAAAGACTGTTGACATCTAGTGGAAGCCTTATAAGTGCAATATGACCCCATAGACACTGTATATTAGTAAGGCAATGAGTTGAAAAACTACAAACCTCAGAATTCCCACTTTCTGGTTGGATTTTTCTCAGGTTTTTGCCTGCCATATGAGTTCTGTTATACTCACAGATATCATTCAAACAGTTTTAGAAACTTCAGAGTGTTTTCTATCCAAATCTACTAATAATAAGCATATATTAGCTTCTGGGCCTGAGTAGCAGGAAGTTTACTCTGGGCACGCTTTTCATCCGAACGTGAAAATCCCAATCAGGTTTTATGGTTAGAATTAGTGTTAGGGTTAGAATTACATTAAAGGTTAGGGTTTGTGTCTAGGGTTAGGGTTAGGGGTTAGGGGAAATAGGACTGTGATTGGGACTGAATTGTGTGTCCTCCCAAGGTTAGCTGTACAATACTTTGTGTGTGTGTGTGTGTGTGTGTGTGTGTGTGTGTGTGTGTGTGTGTGTGTATGTAAAAAATAAGATTTGATTCACATTGACAATTACAGGCTGTCCAATCTGAATGTTGATCTATATGAAGAGACAAAATTGGTTGTAATTGGTTAATGAGCTGGAAAAGAAAGCTTCTTGATCTAATTTTAGTGCTTAATTAACCTTGTAGTTAGAAAGATTTCCCCTGGCGGTGGAGACAAGGATGATTGGGTTACCTTGGTCTCTGTCTCTCTCTCTCTCTCGCTTTTTCCCCCTCTCGTTTTCTTTCTCTCTCTCATTATTTCTCTCTTTTGTTTTCTCCCTCTCTCTCTCCCATAATGTCAAAATTATTGTCTGTTCTTACCCTTCCTATCCTACCTCCCTGTCCAACCTCTCCAGTCGGTATCACTACCTTGGTGTGTCACTGGATTATGTATGGTTGAAGAGGCATCATGCCCATAGTGCCCCCTTTAGATGTCTCCTTTTAAAAAAAATTAAAACATGTATATATACAGTGGGGAGAACAAGTATTTGATACACTGCCGATTTTGCAGGTTTTCCTACTTACAAAGCATGTAGAGGTCTGTAATTTTTATCATAGGTACACTTCAACTATGAGAGACGGAATCTAAAACAAAAATCCAGAAAATCACATTGTATGATTTTTAAGTAATTAATTTGCATTTTATTGCATGACATAAGTATTTGATACATCAGAAAAGCAGAACTTAATATTTGGTACAGAAACCTTTGTTTGCAATTACAGAGATCATACGTTTCCTGTAGTTCTTGACTAGGTTTGCACACACTGCAGCAGGGATTTTGGCCCACTCCTCCCTACAGATCTTCTCCAGATCCTTCAGGTTTCGGGGCTGTCGCTGGGCAATACGGACTTTCAGCTCCCTCCAAAGATTTTCTATTGGGTTCAGGTCTGGAGACTGACTAGGCCACTCCAGGACCTTGAGATGCTTCTTACGGAGCCACTCCTTAGTTGCCATGGCTGTGTGCTTCGTGTCGTTGTCATGCTGGAAGACCCAGCCACGACCCATCTTCAATGCTCTTACTGAGGGAAGGAGGTTGTTGGCCAAGATCTCGCGATACATGGCCCCATCCATCCTCCCCTCAATACGGTGCAGTCGTCCTGTCCCCTTTGCAGAAAAGCATCCCCAAAGAATGATGTTTCCACCTCCATGCTTCACGGTTGGGATGGTGTTCTTGGGGTTGTACTCATACTTCTTCTTCCTCCAAACACGGCGAGTGGAGTTAGACCAAAAAGCTCTATTTTTGTCTCATCAGACCACATGACCTTCTCCCATTCCTCCTCTGGATCATCCAGATGGTCATTGGCAAACTTCAGACGGGCCTGGACATGCACTGGCTTAAGCAGGGGGACCTTGCGTGCGCTGCAGGATTTTAATCCATGACGGCGTAGTGTGTTACTAATGGTTTTCTTTGAGACTGTGGTCCCAGCTCTCTTCAGGTCATTGACCAGGTCCTGCCGTGTAGTTCTGGGCTGATCCCTCACCTTCCTCATGATCATTGATGCCCCACGAGGTGAAATCTTGCATGGAGCCCCAGACCGAGGGTGATTGACCGTCATCTTGAACTTCTTCCATTTTCTAATAATTGCGCCAACAGTTGTTTCCTTCTCACCAAGCTGCTTGCCTATTGTCCTGTAGCCCATCCCAGCCTTGTGCAGGTCTACAATTTTATCCCTGATGTCCTTACACAGCTCTCTGGTCTTGGCCATTGTGGAGAGGTTGGAATCTGTTTGATTGAGTGTGTGGACAGGTGTCTTTTATACAGGTAACGAGTTCAAACAGGTGCAGTTAATACAGGTAATGAGTGGAGAACAGGAGGGCTTCTTAAAGAAAAACTAACAGGTCTGTGAGAGCCGGAATTCTTACTGGTTGGTAGGTGATCAAATACTTATGTCATGCAATAAAATGCAAATTAATTATTTAAAAATCATACAATGTGATTTTCTGGATTTTTGTTTTAGATTCCGTCTCTCACAGTTGAAGTGTACCTATGATAAAAATGACAGACCTCTACATGCTTTGTAAGTAGGAAAACCTGCAAAATCGGCAGTGTATCAAATACTTGTTCTCCCCACTGTATTTTTGTTGTTTCTCTGTAATACTAGCCACCTACAAATTTTATGAAGTTGGCTTTAGCTCAGATAGGATTTTGGGAGATTGGGAACCTATCTAACCTCCTATCTAACTACCAAGAAGCCATTTCAGGCTATCGATATAGAGTAGCTACAATGTCTAACTATTTTAGCTGGCATGCCTGCTGGCAAGGTTGGTAGACTTTAGAAAAGCAAGCAATTACTAAATGTACTGAATAAGACTCACATTCCTTTCAATTTTTACACAGATTTTAGCAGAGATGCTGAGAAGCAAATGTAGTTTATTTAAAAAAGAATCACCGGAGGATACAGATGATTCAAGGGGTATTCTTAGATGTGCAGAGAAAAAACCATACATTTTTACATAGAATTAAGCATAATGAGTATGGCTCTAGATTGCAGGAAAAACGTGTTTCAGGTGTTTCTGAAAAAAAATTTATCCAACCCAGCCATCCTCACGTACTTTGTGCCCCCAATGATTTTTGGGGTGGATGACTCCCCTGAATGGTTGGGACCTCTTAGGTTAGCAGGATGAGAGGGATTTGAACATGCAAACCTGCTATCTGCTTGGTAAAGATCTCCAACTCAGCAACTCAAATAAAACTACATATTTGAGTTGCTACTTAGTTGGAGATCTTTACCAAGTAAAAGCATTTGTATCTTCCTGCACGTGTACGCACCTGCACCTGCACCTGTATGTGTGTGTTGTGGGAGCATTTATATCCAGAATAAAGGGGTATTATAAATAGAACAGGGCATGTTGCTCTCTCTCTCTCTCCTAACGATGGAGCAGGCAGGGCGGCCCAGTTCCTTAGCCCTGGGGGTCTGGACCCAGTTCAGTTCTGACAGGAGAAGAGAGGCTGCTTGGATCTCTGTGTCCGACGGACCCATGTCCCACCGGGACCCAAGACCCAAGCCCAGAGACCCCCCTCTCTCCCTATCTCCCATTATATCTAGGCCTCTTCCAGGTGAGCACCCCCTCCTCCTCCGCCCGCGCTTCTCTCGGCCAGGAGTGCTCTCAACCTCCATCCCTTTTTCAGTTTTACTTCCTCCCTTGTTTTCTCTATATCCAGCCATCAGCCAGGTGAGCTCTCACCCTCCATCCCGCTCTCCATCCATCTCTCTGTTCCTCTCTCTCTCATATTATCTCTCGCCTTCTGCCAGGTGAAACTCCCTCCCTCCCTCTTCATTCCAATGCCAGGTGAGCTCTTACCCTCCATCACTTTCCAACTGTGCCATATGGCCAGGTGCAGCCCAGTTCGGCCCAACCCTCAGACCCGTTTAAATTGACTGCCAGAGGGTCACCCTGTCACCCTGTCTCTGTGGAGGGATGCTGGGTACAGAGAAGGAGAGAGGAGAGTACATAAACACATTTGATCTAGCTTGATTCACACCCTGGACTCTTACACAGCACATTTTCCAGAGTTGAATCAACTCTAAGAGGGTTGAATTTAACACTGTTCCAGTGTCTATACAGTCCATACTCTTCAGAGTTGAATAAACCCTTTGCTTAGGGCACAATTCAGTCTGTAAAGCTGAAGTGTTAAAGATTTCAAAATCTAAATGTCAAGGCTATTTATGATTGAGCCAACATATGCAGTTTAACTGTGAATGCAGTCTCCTCTAAACCAGGAACATTGCATTTAAATTTCAATCACCCTGTAAAGTTGAACATCCATGAAGAGGACTGCATAGAATGTGAAGCCTGTGACTAGACTTTAACATTAATCTGAAGACTGTTATCTAATTATCTAACTATGTTTAATTGTTACCTGATTAAATTAACTCATTGGGATCTGGGGCATCACGAGAGCGGTTCTTTAAAGAGTTACCATCTCCTGAATTAAACTCTAAAAGTCTTTACCCATCACACCCTTCATTACGCACACCAGTCACCATCATTACGCGCAGCAGCGCGCATTGGACTCACCTGGACTCCTTCATTTTGTTGAATGCCTTCCCTATTTCTGTCTGCTCCCCAATTTGTTCCCTGTGTCAGCATTAATGTCATAATGTGTATATGTCCAGACGCTATCCTGTACTGTTCCGTGTCCGTTGATATTAAATGTTCACTCCCTGTACCTGCTTCTTGTCTCTACCAGTGGCGAGCCTTACAATTCTGCACAGTTGTAACCCACTTGCATCTGCAAAAACACAAGCCTTACTTATGATTCAGTACTACACAAATTGGTTTTGTTATTGATACACTAGCTAATTAACCTCTTGAGCCTATGGGGGCGCCATTTTGACTTTGTAAAAATGAATTAATTAATTTGGGAACAAATTAAACTGCCTCGTACTCAATTCTTGCTCGTACAATATGCATATTATTATTACTATTGGATAGAAAACACTCTCTAGTTTCTAAAACCGTTTGAATTATTTCTCTGAGTGAAACAGAACTCATTCTGCAGCACATTTCCTGTCAGGGAGTGAGATTTCAGAAATCGAGGTCCCTGTTCTGAGGTCAGTTTATAAGTCCCCATGTAAGCCATCGGGCTACATGCACTGCATACGCCTTCCTCTAGATGTCAGTAAGCGGTGAGAATTTGAATGGAGTCGATTGCGCAATCTGGGGCCCTATATAAGACCGTGGAACGGAAGTACCGTCCTTTTCAACGGTACCCTTGCCGCATCAGGGACATCACTATGGCCTCCTGCAAAGCTTTCGTTTTAGCAGTTATGTATCTCCGGTCATGTTTTTATTCGTTATAGTTGTTAAAGACATCATAAGGTAGTTAATTTAAACCGATTTATAGCAGTTTATATCAGTTTATTGCGATTTTCCTGGATTTCTTTGTCATACGCTTTCACGAGTTGGACACTTCTCCAGTGGGTGGCTAACGTTAGCGGCTATTTCGACAGGACAAGAGGACATCTTTCAACCAAAAGACGATTGTTCTGGAGAAAAGACACCTTGCCCAAGATTCTGATGGAAGCTCAGGAAATAGTAAGCAGTCTTTATGCTGTTAATTCGTACTTATGTTGACAAATGTCAAATAATAATTCCGCCATGAATTATGGTGCGGTCTCGCTTTAGCGCACGCTGTATTGCGCAGTAACGTTAATTTTAAAAATCTAACACAGCGATTGCATTAAGAACTAATTTATCTTTCATTTGCTGTCCAATCTGTATTTTTTAGTCAAGTTTATGATTACTTATTGATTAGAATAGGTGCCTCTCCAAGATGGCGCCGGACAGATTGCTTGAAGTTTTGGCCACTAATCACATTGTATAACCACGATTTGTGCCGCTAAATATGCACATTTTCGAACAAACTCTATATGCATTGTGTAATATGATGTTATAGGACTGTCATCTGAAGAATTCTGAGAAGGTTAGTGAAAAAATTTATATATTTTGGTGGTTTATACGTTATCGCTATGTTTGCCTTGAATAGATGCTGTTGTGATGTTTGCTATTGTGGTAAGCTAATATAACGCTATATTGTGTTTTCGCTGTAAAACACTTAGAAAATCTGAAATATTGGCTGGATTCACAAGATCTGTGTCTTTCATTTGATGTACGCTGTGTATTTTTAAGAAATGTTTTATGATGAGTAATTAGGTAATACACGATGGTCTCTGTAGTTATTCTAGTCGCTTTGGTGAGAGTTGTGATGGTGGCTGCAATTGTAAACTATGATTTATACCTGAAATATGCACATTTTTCTAACAAAACATATGCTATACAATAAATATGTTATCAGACTGTCATCTGATGAAGTTGTTTCTTGGTTAGTGGCTATTTATATCTTTATTTGGTCGAATTTGTGATAGCTACTGATGGAGTAAAAACATGGTGGAGTAAGAAAGTGGTGTCTTTTGCTAACGTGGTTAGCTAATAGATTTACATATTGTGTCTTCCCTGTAAAACATTTTAAAAATCAGAAATGATGGCTGGATTCACAAGATGTGTATCTTTCATCTGGTGTCTTGGACTTGTGATTTAATGATATTTAGATGCTAGTATTTACTTGTGACGCTATGCTAGGCTATGCTAGTCAGCTTTTTTACTGAGGGGGGTGCTCCCGGATCCGGGTTTGGGAGGAACTAGAAGTTAAATTGGAACACAGGATAAACACACACACTCTACACCGGTATTTGACTGGAGAGGTAATAAGCTGAAAACAGGTTCCTAGTGGAATGACAAAAACATGGATGCTTGTTAACTTCTCTAGGGTATGTGGGACGGTAGCGTCCCACCTCGTCAACAGCCAGTGAAACTGCAGGGCGCAAAATTCAAAACAACAGAAATCCCATAATTTAAATTCCTTAAACATACAAGTATTTTACAACATTTTAAAGCTACACTTGTTGTAAATCCAACCAAAGTCTGATTTCAAAAAGGTTTTACGACAAAAGCACACCAACGATTATGTTAGGTATGAGCCAAGTCACAGAAAAAGACATCCATAACAAAAAGCAGAAATAGAGATACAATTAATCACTAACCTTTGATGATCTTCATCAGATGACACTCATAGGACTTCATGTTACACAATACATGTATGTTTTATTCGGTAAAGTTCATATTTATATCCAAAAATCTGAGTTTAGACGAGACGCTACTGTCTCACTTGGCAAAAAGCCTGAGAAAATGCAGAGCGCCACATTAAAATTAATTACTATGAAAATTACTATAAAATCAAACTTTCATTAAATCACACCTGAAAGATACCAAATTAAAGCTACACTGGTTGTGAATCTAGCCAACATGTCAGAATTCAATTAGGCTTTTCGGCGAAAGCAAACAATGCTATTATTTGAGGATAGCACCATTGTAAACAAAGAGAGATACGCATATTTCAACCCTGCAGGTGCGACACAAACTGCAGAAATAAAAATCTAATTCATGCCTTACCTTTGACGAGCTTCTGTTATTGGCACTCCAATATGTCCCATAAACATCACAAATGGTCCTTTTGTTCGATTAATTCTGTCGATATACATCCAAAATGTCCATTTATTTGGCGCGTTTGATCCAGAAAAACACCGGTTCCAACTTGCTCAAACATGACGACAAAATATATCAAAGGTTACCTGTAAACTTTGCCCAAAAATGTCAAATTACTTTTGTAATACAACTTTAGGCATTTTTTAACATTAATAATTGTTAAAATTGAAGACGGGATGATCTGTGTTGAATACAGGATTAAAACCAACTAAAGCCAAATTTCTGCTCACGCGCTTCTATCTAACAGGTTTCCTTGAGTGACTCGACTTCAAGATGGCCGTACTTCTTCATTACACAAAGGAATAACCTCAACCAATTTCTCAGGACTGTTGACATCCAGTGGAAGCCGTAGGAACTGCAAGCAGGTCACTTAGAAATCTGGTTTCCCAATGAAACATCATTGAAAATAGAGTGACCTCAAAAAAAAATATTCTGAATGGTTTGTCCTCGGGGTTTCGCTTGCTAAACAAGTTCTGTTATACTCACAGATATGATTCAAACAGTTTTAGAAACTTCATAGTGTTTTCTATCCAAATCTACTAACAATATGCATATCTTATCTTCTGGGGATGAGTACCTGGCAGTTGAATGTGGGTATGCTTTTCATCCAAACGTGAAAATGCTGCCCCCTACCCTAGAGAAGATAACTTCTACTTCATCACCATCCCGGATCCGGGAGCATCCTCATCAGTAAAAAGCTGACTAGCATAGCGCCACAAGTAAATACTAGCATATAAATATCATGAAATCACAAGTCAAATACAGCAAATGAAAGATACACATCTTGTGAATCCAGCCATCATTTCCGATTTTTTTTATGTTTTACAGCGAAAACACAATATGTATTTCTATTAGCTAACCACAATAGCAAAAGACTCATCTGCATATTTTCACCATTTTTTTACCGCATAGGTAGCTATCACAAAACTGACCAAATAGAGATATAATTAGTCACTAACCAAGAAACAACTTCATCAGATGACAGTCTTATAACATGTTATACAATAAATCTATGTTTTGTTCGAAAATATGCATATTTCAGGTATAAATCATAGTTTTACATTGCAGCTACCATCAAAAATATCACCAAAGCAGCCAGCCAATAATTACAGAGAGCAACGTGAAATACCTAAATACTCATCATAAAACATTTATGAAAAATACATGGTGTACAGCAAATGAAAGATAAACATCTTGTGAATCCAGCCAATATTTCCGATTTTTTAAGTGTTTTACAGCGAAAACACAACATAGCATTATATTAGCTTACCACAATAGCCAAACACACAACCACATTCATTCACCGCAAAGGTAGTGATCGCAAAAAAACAGCAAAAGATATAAAATTAATCACTAACCTTGACCAACTTCATCAGATGACAGTCCTATAATATCAGGTTATACAATACACTTATGTTTTGATCGAAAATGTGCATATTCTGAGCTGAAAACCGTGGTTATACATTGTGAAAATGTAGCAACTTTTTCCCAGATTGTCCGGATATATTTCTGACACTCACCTAATCTGACCAAATAACTCATCATAAACTTTACTAAAAAATACATGTTGGACAGCAAATGAAAGATACACTAGTTCTTAATGCAATCGCCGTGTTAGATTTTTTTTTTAAACTTTACCTTAACAAACAGCTTACGCTATAGCGAGACAGCGCCCGCAATAAGGGCGGAAAATAGAACTAAACATTTTCCACAGAAATACGAAATAACATCATAAATGGTTCCTACTTTTGCTGAGCTTTCATCAGAATCTTGTACAAGGAGTCCTTGGTCCAGAATAATCGCTGTTTGGTTTTAGAATGTCCTCTTCTCCTGTCGAATTAGCAACCATAGCTAGCCATGTGGCGCAAACGTGCCCAACTTCACCTGACGCAAAGAAAAGAAAATTCCAAAACTCGCAATAAACGTTCAATAAACTGATACAACTCGGTTGAAAAAAATAACTTTATGATGTTTTTATCACATCTATCAAATAAAATCAGAGCTGGAGATATCTTCCGTGTATACCGAAAGCTTTTCAGAAGGCAATCTGGGGTTCCTTCTCGCGCCTTCGAAGACAATGACATTTCCAGACACATCATTCCAAAAGCTCTTGTTCGACCTCAGATCAAGCTAGACACCCCATTCCACCTCCCACTGCCTGTTGACATCTAGTGGAAGGCGTATGAAGTGCATGTATATCCATAGATTTCAGGCAAATTAATAGGAAGGCCCTGGAACAGAGCCTCAATTTCAGATTTTTCACTTCCTGTCAGGAGTTTGCTGCAAAGTGAGGTCTATTTTACTCACAGATATAATTCAAACGGTTTTAGAAACTTGAGTGTTTTCTATCCAATAGTAATACTAATATGCATATTGTACGAGCTTGAATAGACTACGAGGCAGTTTAATTTGGGCACAATTTTTTACAAAGTGAGAACAGCGCCCCCCTATTGAGAAAAGGTTAACGAAGAGATAGAGAGGGACAGAGACACTTCACATTCAGAAACTACTCTCACCTCTCACTATTTTTTTGTATATAAAACCTACAATCTACTTGCAGTGAAGCCGCTCAACATCCGCATCACATTAGTCATCTAATAGACTCCCATCCAGAGTGACCCACAGAAGCAACCAGGGTCAATGCCCTGATCAAGGACGGAAACGGGGATCTAAAACCAGCGACTCATCCGCCACCGAACCAAGCTTCCAACCGCCAGCCCTCCAAAATCCCCCACCTATTTGGATTCTCGTGGTCAGTCATGACAGTCCCCCTCTACCTGCTTCAATCTTGGAAGGATTCTGCAAGTTGCAACCCACCACAAGAATGACCACGGGACGTCCTGGTTGTGGATCATCATTACGGACCTGGTAGGATGTCTGCAAGCTGCAGACCACCACAAGAATGGCCATGGGATGTCCTGGTTGTTGATCGTCATTCTGGACCCGTCGTCCGGTTGTCCAGGCTGGTGGATCTAGGCAGAAGTCAGGAGACGTGGAGGAGGCCATAGGAGGGCAACAACCTAGCAGCAGGACCGCTACTTCCACCTTTGTGCAAGGAGGAGCACTGCCAGAGCCCTGCAAAATGACCTCCAGCAGGCCACAAATGTGCAGTTGTCAGCATATGGTCTCACAAGGGGTCTGAGAATCTCATCTCGGTACCTAATGGCAGTCAGGCTACCTCTGGCGAGCACATGGAGGGCTGTGCGGCCCCACAAAGAAATGCCACCCCACACCATGACTGACCCACCGCCAAACCGGTCATGCTGGAGGATGTTGCAGGCAGCAGAATGTTCTCCACGGCGTCTCCAGACTCTGTCACGTCTGTCACATGTGCTCATGTGCTCAGTGTGAACCTGCTTTCATCTGTGAAGAGCACAGGGCGCCAGTGGCGAATTTGCCAATCTTGGTGTTCTCTGGCAAATGCCAAACGTCCTGCACGGTGTTGAGCTGTAAGCTCAACCCCCACCTGTGGACGTCGGGCCCTCATACCACCCTCATGGAGTCTGTTTCTGATCGTTTGAGCAGACACATGCACATTTGTGGCCTGCTGGAGGTCATTTTGCGGTGCTCTGGCAGTGCTCCTCCTTGCACAAAGGCGGAGGTAGCGGGCCTGCTGCTGGGTTGTTGCCCTCCTACGGCCTCCTCCACGTCTCCTGATGTACTGGCTTGTCTCCTGGTAGCACCTCCATGCTCTGGACACTACGCTGACAGACACAGCAAACCTTCTTGCCACAGCTCGCATTGATGTGCCATCCTGGATGAGCTGCACTACCTGTGCCACTTGTGTGGGTTGTAGACTCCGTCTCATGCTACCACTAGAGTGAAAGCACCGCCAGCATTCAAAAGTGACCAAAACATCAGCCAGGAAGCATAGGAACTGAGAAGTGGTCTGTGGTCACCACCTGCAGAACCACTCCTTTATTGGGGGTGTCTTGCTAATTGCCTATAATTTCCACCTTTTGTCTATTCCATTTGCACAACAGCATGTGAAATTTATTGTCAATCAGTGTTGCTTCCTAAGTGGACAGTTTGATTTCACAGAAGTGTGATTGACTTGGAGTTACATTGTGTTGTTTAAGTGTTCCCTTTATTTTTTGAGCAGTGTGTATATATATAAATCACACACACACACACACACACACACACACACACACACACACACACACACACACACACACACACACACACACACACACACACACACACACACACTTCTGAGTGGGAGACCTTCCCAGGCAGTAGCCTGTCTAGCTCACAAACTAGAATCAGGGCGCCCACTCCGACACGGGTAATTGACCAACAGTCCCACACTGTGACATGATATCATTGACGTGACCTGCAAATGAGCGATAGAAAACCGATCGCGCAAACGTCACCATTAAGATTTTTTTTGTGCGGGCGCCCAGTGCAGCCCCCGCCAAGATGCCGCCCTGGGCAACTGCCCATGTTGCCGATACCTAAATCCGCCACTGGTTGCGAGCCTGCCTTTTTTCCACTGAACAATAGTGGATAAGTATCTGCTCTTGTATGGAGTGTGAGAAGTGACAGGAGGAAGCACAGCCCTCTGGCTGATGTTTTCCTGTAAATGAATAGACCAATGGATGGATGAGCCATGAGTGTCTCATTCCAAATCCTATTATGGTTAAGGCACTATTTATAGCTCTGTTAAATTGACTTTTAGCTAGTTTCTTTCATGCATTTGTTCCTGCTTTTTTCCTACAGTATAGTATGTGGCTCATTTGCCTTTAGTTCACCTACTGAAGCGCGTTCTGGTACTCTTTCATTCTATCACAATTTATACATTTTGGGGATTGTGAAAAGTGCTTCATGAATAAAATACAGTTATTAGGTAATGAGTCATTAGTCCATGTCCTTAGTAGAGTGACCTTCAAATGTAATATTTTACACTTGATCTGTGAAAAAATGTTTTAACTCGACCCAAATGTAGACCATTATTGTATGGCAAAACAGCATGGTGTGTGTGTTCTGTCACCTAAGATAGCTGAAGTGTGTCAGTGAATGTGAATATCTATTGATTAGCTCTGGCACTGTGTGATAGACAGATCAGTTTTAATACCAGCTAAGACAGAGTGTCACATGAACACATGCTTTGTTGGAACTTGGAATCTGAGTGTGCACATCAAGTTTAACTGAGCCTTTAGTCTGTTTGGACTGTTTGATCATGAAATAATATAAATAAATTCTAATAATAAATCCTATCTTATGAAATGTCGTGAAATAATATATATTTAGACAATAGGACTTTGTTTCAAGGTGCTATTTAAAAAAAGTATATATTCTTGTAGATTCTCTGACTTGATGTATGTTCTGAAATGCATGTATGTTCTGAAATGCATTAATTAATTATTTGAAATTCAACATTGTATCTTGATTGTGTGTGTGTGTACGAAAGGGGGTATGATGGTAAGGAAGGAAAACATATGCAAGCAAAATTGGAATTAGCATGACACTGAAAATGACTGAAGGATTTCATAAATGATCTAGCTGCTGGTGTCAATCCCCCAACCCAATGTGCTGGGTTTATGTCACAACCCAACACACTGGGTTGTTTTAACACAGCAATATAGCATCATTTACCTAGCAATTAGGTCAAGCACTCAACCCAAGGCGCTGGGTTAGAAGCACAACACAAACCCGCTGGGTTGAATTAACCAAATGCTATGTTTGTCCAATATTGACCCAGCGCTGGGTTGTCGAAATTACCCAAATTGGGTTATTTTTAACCCAGCATCTTTTAGAGTAACAATAATTAATTTTGGAAAAATAATATGAATTGCCATATTAGGCATAGCTAAATGTCTACCTTTAAGATTCTAAAATATAAATTGTTTTCAGAAATAGCTTATTGTTGTTTTATTTTCTGATTGTTTCAGTGCATGCATTCAACAAGCTTTGGACGAAGGACTTACACAAGGCTGCCATCTCCAAAGTTCACTCAAAAAGGCAATAGTTGTGAACTGGGTTTGGTTTGTTTTTTGTTGTTTTAATTATTACAACATTGTATCTTTAAACTTCCATTGGTTAATCTATTTCTCAGTTATCAGTTGGCTCATGTAAATAATTCTGTAGTTGCCCCTTTAAACATCCTCAGGGCTAAATCCCCAAAGTCTTCACATTTATCTCGTGTAAATGTTGGAGCTACATAAAAAGATGAAACAATTTATTTGGGAAATATCCCGTCTTTACCATGCTGAGGATTTCAAGTCGTTTTGGATTGAGTTTTTGATCTGTTAAAGATATCGAATATATGTTGGTTAGAATATTTACTGCATTTTGTATGTTTCGTTTTTTTTACTGTGAAGTAAGTTCACTTAAAGTTAAATCACATAGCTTTAAATAAACTTACTTCACAGAAAAGGGACATTACCATTGAACTGTAGGACCAACCATAAAAAGGCTACTTGAGTAAAAAAATGTATTACAAGAGTCCTTGCTTCTCCTGGCTTAAACACAGCTTACAAGCCACTGATGAAGATCTTTGGAACACCTACATATGTTTTAAGTATAAAAAAATCTATTTAATACAGCCTACACCATCACAATATTTATTTTAGGCAGGTCTACAGAACCATGATATGAAGAAAATGTAGCTTATTTCAGAAGAACAGATAGCATATTCCAGAGGTGGGACCAAGTCATTGTTTTACAACTTACAATTAAGTCTAAGGTCTTAGCATTCAAGTCCCAAGTCAAGTCCCAAGTCAAGACAGGCAAGTCCGAGGCAAGTATCATGTCAAAACCGTCAAGTATCAAGTCAAGTCTCAAGTCCAAAACTTTGAGTTTCGAGTCCTAAACAAGTCATAATGTGCTCTTCATCAATATAATACCATTTCATATTTTTAACAAGAGTAATAGTTAGTATATTACATTTACCCAAATCATTAATGCTTTTAAAAATATCTATATATTTATTACTTTCCAAATAAATTTTACATTTCCATGGAAATACATGAGTACCCATGAGAAAGACCCCCCCCCCCCCTCACCTTTATATCCGAAAATAATACTTTTGGGTATCATCTTTCCAAGGGCTCCATCTGAATTCCCCCGCCGACGTTCCTCTGCACTACCACGCACAACTTTTTGTCAGCTGGCACAATTTGATTGGCTGCTGTCCAATTCAAACTGTAATCCGTTAAATGAAGAGTTGATGTGCTGCACACGTTTTTTAATAGCATAATTTTTTTTAAATTTGAGCTTGGGGAGGGTATCAAGTCAGGTCGAGTAATAAGGCTCAAGTCCAAGTCAAGTCACAAGTCATTGGTGTTCAAGTCAAAGTCGAGCTGCAAGTCATCATATTTGAGACTCGAGTCTGACTTGAGTCCAAGTCATGTGACTCGAGTCCAAACCTCTGGCATATTCTGAGTTGTCCTTATATTAGACCTTGATATTGCTATGCCATATGGCTGAGGGCACACTGGTTCATTTAGAAGACAAGATTTTCTTATACTGTATGTGTGGAATTTATTTTTTAATTTCAAAAAAAAAACATGTCATCCGCAGCCTGCACTCGAATGGAGGTTATGTGCGGTTACGTTTTTAATATACCAATGCCAGGTAGGCTTCACCGGTTATAAAGCGGATTAATGTGCTTATTTTTAAGAATTTAGCAACATATATAGTAGCACAAGGAAGTTGGGATCCTCTTTTAAATAGTGGCCAGTCAAAACTCTGTTTTCAATGACTGGGTGTATAAGGACACATTTCACTAGGCTCTGTAGGCTATGTGCTCTCCAACTGTGTCCCAGGTGCCCTAGGCCTGTGGGCTACGTTTGGAGTTATTTCAGAGTCAGATTCAGACTCAGAGAGGCAATTCATTTTACACCAGTCATAAAACATATCCTTTGCTATCTATTTTGCATTGTTATATGTGATAAGTGCAATTAGTCCAACATTTTGTTATGTTGCGGAATTGCATTCGGAATAAAAGAGTACATAGCCTTATTTTTTTTAAAGCTTAGGTAGTCTGTACCTGCAGCCAGAGGGAAGGAGCTGGAATTCGGGTAGGGTGGATGGGAAGAGTCAACCACACATTTTTTCGCCTTTTGGAGGGCTCTGCCCAGGTAGAGAGATGACAGCTCTTGCTGTTGCTGCCCCATGATTTCCCCACAAGTCCTGACTATCATGCCCAACCTATTTTTCTGTGCAAGCTTGATATTCCCAAACCAGCAGGTCAAGCAGTAGGACAGAATGCTCTCAATTAATGATTTAAGACAGCTGATGAAACTGAGGAGTGTTCCTGTCTGGCTGGGCCTGGCTCCCCAGTGGGTGGGCCTGGCTCCCAAGTGGGTGGGCCTATGCCTTCCCAGGACCACCCATGGCTGTGCCGCTGCTCAGTCATGTGAAATCCATAGACTGGGCCTAATTTATTTATTTCAAGTGACTGGTTTCCTTCTATGAACTGTAACTCAGTAAAATCGTTGAAATTGTTGCTTGTTGTGTTTATATTTTTGTTCAGTTTAGTAGGTCTAGTCAACTCAAACTCTACTCTGGACCTCAGAGCCAGTTCCACTGCATGTATTCATTGTTCCCTTCTAATCAGGTTCTGATTTAGACCTGGGAGACCAGGTGTGTGCAATGAATTATCAGGTAGAAGAGATGACCAGCAGGCTCTGGACCTTGTAGTGTAAGAGATGAATACCCATGTCTAGCCTATAGAAAGCTGATGGGCTCTAGTGTCTGTGACAGATCCACTCTCATTGGATGCCAGTTTCAGGGGGCAGGTGTTATCTGGGCACAGCAGGGAATCTGATTGGCTAATCACAGCAGGGTTCCGTACTGGCTGAGTGACGGGACCAATGGGCGCTACTCAGTGTATGGAGGGGCAAGAACTCACACCAAAACGTTACCTCACTAACAAACAGCCGCACACACAAACACACACACAATCACACAGCCCCAGACAGTGCATTAAACATTAGGACTATCGCACAGTGGAGACAGACAGTAAATCTCTTGCTGCCAGCGACACTGTGAGCAGGGAGGAAAACGCCACCATAGAACGGTCTCATGTCCAACTCCCTCCCTCTCGCTTGCTCGCTCTCTCCCTCCCTCCCTCCCTCTCGCTCGCTTGCTCTCTCTCTCCTCTCTCTCGCTTGCTCTCTCTCGCTTGCGCTCTCTCCCTCTCTCTTTCACTGTCTGTCCCGCTCTCTGTCTGTTACTCTCTCTATATATTTTTTTATATCTCTCTGTATCTGTCTCTCTCCTCCCGTCCTCTCTCTCTCTTTCAAATTCACACGGCTTTATTGGTATGGAATGTCTTAAACACATACATTGCCAAAGGATACAAAACAATGTAATCAAATCAATATTGACGCAGATAGATAATAAGACAAAGAAATGCTCAATTAGTAACAGTGATTAACAGGACAATGTTCTCTCTCTCCCGCTTTCTCCCTCTCCAACCCCTACATTACTAATAATAGAGCCATTGAGTGGAGTCTGTGTGGAGATAAGTGCTTGTCTGGGTGTTTTTGTGATGGTGCCAGTGTTACAACAGGACAATCAGATTAGACAAACATTGAGACAGGATCACCCATCTAATCAGTACGTATTGTCTGTATGATGATAGTGCTGCGCCATTAACAATCAGACATTACATCAAAGCGAGAGGAGACTCAACGACGCATAAAAAAAAACAGTACTTTTTTATTTGCGCCAACCTTGTGTGTGAGTGTACACGTTTGTATGTGTGTCTGTCCTCATTTGACCAGATAGTTTAAGGCATCTACAAATGTAATGACTTTTAAACACTATTCGCTGTTTAAAGTGAGATTTTATGGATTCTAATGAGACAAATAGTGTTTCAATCAAGCTGGTTGGAGGGAGGACTTTAAAGTCAAAAATAAATAATTACATTTGATTTAATCAAATTTGAACCACTGATTTGATGAATTGCTCTAATAAAAAGGCAGCTCATGTGTTAATATGGAGCACTAGAAGTGCCGTTCAAAAACTATTTTAATACCTGCCACACCGAAAAATCACTTCAAACATCAAATACGCAAGAAACCCTTGAATAAAAGGCTAAAATGAGGACAAGCATAAAAGAGATGAGGTAGAGAATACAATGGCTGGTAAATGCAATGAATTGGGGTTCATGAAATAAACAGCATTCGTCAAATGTCCCTAATTAATTGATTTGAAAGAGCACCATGTAACATAAGCTGATGCATCTGTTGTTATCTATTTGCAGTTTTCCACAAGCAGCAACAATTCATTCTCAGTCTGTTTCCAATATGGACAGTGTTTCCCCTCTAGGGACAGAAAGGATAAGGATCACCACAATAAGACTATTGGCCAAACTGAGGGGTTGGAGACTTTCAGTATTGGTTCAAAGTTCTTAAATTAATCATTGGGTTGTGTTTCGAGAACATGTGTTTATATCTTTATTTGTTCTTCCGGGCTACTGGTTGTCTACTAGTCGCCTACTGGTCAGGCTCTCAAGAATCCTCTCATCATTCAAACTATGTCAACAAATGACTGCCTAGAGAGAGAGAGAGAGAGCGAGAGAAAGAGCGGAGACCTGTCCATCCATTTCACAGAAACACACTCCTCATCACCTTGAATTGATCTCTGCCTGAACTAGTGATCTATGCTTTACAGTAAAGACAAACACTGTAAATTACAAATATGTGTGTGTGTGTGCACGCTTAGGAAAAAGGTTTCAAGTAGAACCATATAGGGTTCTTCGGTTTGTCCCCAAAGGGGAATCATTTCAGGTGCTAGGTAGAATCCTTTGCAGAGGGTTCTACCTACTGTAGACCATTTATGTAGGCTTCATCATAAAACACCTGTAAATGGTTCTACCTAGGACTGTCTATGAAGAGTTATTCATAGATCCCTCTATAAATGTTTATACCAAGAACCCTTTAATCATCTAAAGGTTACTCCTAGAACTCTTTATGAAGGGTTCTACCAAGAACCCTTTTATCTTTGAAGGGTTACTCCTAGAACCCTGTATGAACGGTTCCACCAACCTTATTAGCTTGTAAGTCACATTATGCTGGCTTGCAAAGTGATGTGTAATTCCTATAGGAATCCAGCCAGAGAGAAAATATCTAACAATTGGAACTTTTAATCACCCGGAACCTGCATTCAGAAAAACTGCCAGGTTAGGGAAGATTGAGTAAGGAGACTACTTAAATCCTCTAAACTGGAACAAATATCTCAGTAACGGGTGCAATAAATCTAACTACTTACAGATTGGAATAAATTAGAAAAATTTATGTTATGTATGTTTGTGTAGCATGGGATTAATCAACCAATCAATGTACATGCAAAATCACAGATATTGAAACAGACAATTCTAAAAATCAACCTAGAAATCAAATCAAATAAAACTGTATTTGTCACATGCACCGAAAACAACAGGTTTAGACCTTACCTTGAAATGCTTACTTACAAGCCCTTAAATCATGCAGCGCCTTATATCAGGATCGCAGATTTTAGAGAAACAACAAATTTCGGTACAAATAAGTGTCTTATATCGGCTGAAAGCTTAAATTCGTGTTAATATAACTGCACTGTCCAATTTACAGTAGCTATTACTGCAAAAAATGCCATGCTATTGTTTGAGGAAAGCTCCTAACAACAAAACACTTTTTTGGTTTGATAAAATCTTGCTCTGATTTGGGTCCCAGAGATAACATGAAGTGTTATTTTGTTAGATTAAATCCTTTTTCATATCCTAAAAAGGTTCATAGAGCATCGATTTTGTATTTCCACTGGTTCAACTTGCAAAGAAAGGAATCTGTGAAAATCTCACCCTAATCGTTGTTTCAATAAGTCATATCACGTTTGTATGTATTCCTCAGAGATCCTAGCAGGTAACAAGACTTCACTATATCATTAGGGGTGTAGTATATCCTATAGGATACCATATTTGGTCAAAGAGTGACGCCTTCATGGCACGCCAATGACGCCGGAAGTCATCACTTGAACGATTGTGTCTTTGTCAAATAAGCACCAATCAGGGTCAAACAGCCAATAAATTGGGCTTTACGGGAGTATCCGGAATCTATGTATATGTCATAAAATGTAGCTACTAACCTTGTACAACAGCATGCCTTTTCATATTGGACAAAAAACATAAGTATATTCAGAGTTATGAAGGTTATTTTGCAAATGTTGAACTTATAATATGGCTACTAATATCTGGAAAGCTAAATCAAAGTCCAAGTATACAGATTTGACGATATTCTTGCAGAAAAATGTAAGATGAACGCGAATGTCTCCTTCACGATTTGCCCAAATGTACCTGGGGACTTGTGGTTCACTCATACTTCGTTATCCATCTGAAACTTTGCACGTACACTGCTGCCATCTTGTGGACACTATCGGAAAACCAGAGTGATAGTGGCTAGAATGGCTAAAACTAGTGGCTAGAACTGGGAATTTTCTCTTGCATTTCAAAGATAGTGGTAGAAAAAAAACAGTTGTTATTTTCTTTGTATTTTCTTCTACCAGATCTATTGTGTTATATTCTCCTACATTCAATTCACATTTCCAAAAACTTCAAAGTGTTTCCTTTACAATGGTACCAAGAATATGCATATCCTTGCTTCAGGGCCTGAGCTACAGGCAGTTAGATATGGGTATGTCATTTAGGTGAAAATGAGCTGAATACAACAGGTTTAGATCTTACCTTGAAATGCTTACTTACAAGCCCTTAACAAACAACGCAGTTAAAGAATAGAACTAATAAAATATTTACAAAATATTCTAAAGTAAAAAAATCTAAAATAATCAAAAGTAACACAATAAATGTACATAACAATAACGATGCTATATACAGGGGGTACTGGTACTGAGGCAATGTGCGGGAGTAAATGTTAGTCGAGGTAATTTGTAAAGTGACTTTGCACAGATAATAAACAGTGAGTAGCAGCAGTGTAAAAACAAAGGGGGTCAATGCAAATAGTCCGGGAGGATTAATTGTTCAGCAGTTTTATGTATTATGGATTATTTGTGCAGCAGTTTTATGGCTTCGGGGTAGAAGCTGTTAAGGAACAATAGAGCAAGTTGGGAAATATGATAATGATGAGCGTGGTTTGGGGTTTTGCTCTACACAGAGTTAAAATGACACAATCACACTCAACTCTGGTTATTAACACCAACACTGGGATTATTTTACACCACTGAGTGTTACATTAAATTTAACTTCTGAATCGACACTAGAAATGTTACACAGAACACAAGCTAAAATTGGCCAATTTGCTGTTTCCCATACAATATACTGCTGGTTCACTCATACTCCCTTCTATCGTACTGCTCTCTGCTTAATACAATCACAGAAAATACTCATTTGAATAATAGCAATCACGGCAAAGATGTCAGTAAAGTATATGTAAAGTGATCAAGGGAACACCAGATGCATGCAGAAATATTACCATATAGGTACAGTTTAAAACATTCCCACAGCTATCTTTTTAAATGTATCAGATTACTATAACTCCCGATGTTACATTTTTAACACTGGGGAAAACACTAATACTCAGGCAGTATTTAAAAGAAGAAAAAATAACAATAAAAGAGCTTATTCAATGGATTCTATGTATACTGAACTAAAATATCAATGCAACACGCAAACAATTTAAAAGATAGGAATGAGTTAAAATCAAATCCAATCAGATTTTATTGGTCACATACACATGTTTACCGGTTGTTATTGTGGCTGTAGCGAAATGCTTGTGTTTCTAGCTCCGACAGTGCAGTAATATCTAACAAGTAATATCCAACAATTTCACAACATATACCCGATAGACACAAATCCAATGCGCAATGCCAAGTAAAGGAATGGAATTAAGAATATATAAATATATCGATGAGAAACGTCAGAGCAGCATAGACTAAAATACAGTTGAACAGAATAGAATACAGTATATACAAATGAGATTGAGTAATGCAAAAATAAGTAAAAATGTTATGGCTGTTTGCTAAGGGTCTGGCAGAAGTAGCCGAATCCAACAATTCGTGACAAAGTGACTAGTGTTCCATTTATTAATAGCCAATGATTTCAAGTCTATGTATATAGGCAACAGCCTCTAATGTGCTAGTGATGGCTATTTAACAGTCTGATGGCCCTGAGATAGAAGCTGTTTTTCAGTATCTCGGTCCCAGCTTAGATGCACCTGTACTGACCTTGCCTTCTGGATGATAGCGGGGTGAACAGGCAGTGGTTTGGGTGGTTGTTGTCCTTGATAATCAGGTGCTGTAGGTGTCCTGGAGGGTAGGTAGTTTTACCCCGGTGATGCGTTGTGCAGACCGCAGCACCCTCTGGAGAGCCCTGCCGTTGCGGGCGGTACAGTTGCCGTAACAGACGGTGATACAGCCCGACAGGATGCTCTCAATTGTGCTTCTGTAAAGGTTTGTGAGGGTTTTAGGTGCCAAGCCAAATTTCTTCAGCCTCCTGAGGTTGAAGAGGCGCTGTTGGGCATTCTTTACCACACTGTCTGTGTGGGTGGACCATTTCAGTTTGTCCATGATGTGTACGCCGAGGAACTTGAAGCGTTCCACCTTCATATAAGTAAATCAGGCCCTAATCATTAGGCCCTAATCTATGGATTTCACATGACTGGGTATACAGATATGAATCTGTATACCCACACAGATACACTATTTATACAAAAGTATTTGGACACCCCTTCAAATTATTGGATTCGGCTATTTCTGCTAGACCCTTTGCTGACAGGTGTATACATTTGAGCAAAAAGCCATAAAATTGCCATAGACAAAACATTGGTAGTAGAATGACCTAACTGAAAAGCTCAATGACATTCAACGTGGCACCATCATCAGATACCACCTTTCCTACAAGTCAGTTCCTCAAATTGCTGCCCTGCTAGAGCTGCCCCGGTCAACTGTAAGTGCTGTTATGGTGAAGTGGAAATGTTTAGGTGCAACAATGGTTCAGCCGCAAAGTGGTAGGCCACGCAATCTCACAGAATCGTCTAAACTCGTTTGCAACACTGACTACAGAGTACTGAACTGCCTCTGGAAGCAACGTCAGCACAATAACTGTTCATGTGGAGCTTCAAGAAGCCTAAGATCACCATGCGCAATGCCAAGTGTCGGCTGGAGTGGTGTAAAGCTCGCCGCCATTGGTCTCAGGAGCAGTGGAAACGCGTTCTCTGGAGTGATAAATCACTCTTCACCATCTGGCAGGCTGATGGACAAATCTGTGTTTGGTGGATGCCAGGATAACGCTACCTGCCCCAATGTATAGGGCCAACTCTACATTTTGGTGGAGGAGGAATATTGGTCTGGGCTGTTTTTCATGGTTCGGGCTAGGCCCCCTAGTTCCAGTGAAGGGAAATCTCAACACTACAGCACACAATGACATTCTAGACCATTGTGTTCTTCCAACTTTGTGGCAACAGAGGCATCCTCCGTCAGTAGAGAATGCCTGGTTATTCTTTAAAAGTGCTTTCCTCAACATCTTAAATAATCATGCCCTTTCAAAAAATGTAGAACCAGGAACAGATATAGCCCTTGGTTCACACCAGACCTGACTGCCCTTGACCAGCACAAAAACATCCTGTGGCGTACTGCATTAACATCGAATAGCCCCCACGATATGCAACTTTTCAGGGAAGTTAGGAACCAGTATACACAGGCAGTTAGGAAAGCAAAGGCTAGCTTTTTCAAACAGTAATTTGCATCCTGTAGCACTAACTCCAAAAAGTTCTGGGACACCGTAAAGTCCATGGACAATAAGAGCACCTCCCCCCAGCTGCCCACTGCACTGAGGCTAGGAAACACTGTCACCACCGATAAACCCACGATAATTGAGAATTTCAATAAGCATTTTTCTATGGCTGGCCATGCTTTCCACCTGGCTACCCCTACCCCGGTCAACCGCCCTGCACCCCTCACTGCAACTTGCCCAAGCCTCCCCCATTTTGCCTTCACCCAAATCCAGATAGCTGATGTTCTAAAAAAGTGTTGCAAAATCTGGACCCCTACAAATAAGCAAGGCTAGACAATCTGGAACCTCTTTTCCTAAAATGATCCACTGAAATTGTTACAACCCCTATTACTAGCTTGTTCAACCTCTCTTTCGTATCATCTGAGATCCCCAAAGATTGGAAAGTTGCCGCGGTCATCCCCCTCGTCAAAGGGGGAGACACACCAGACCCAAACTGCTACAGACCTATATCTATCCTACCCTGCCTTTCTAAGGTCTTCGAAAGCCATGTTAACCTCTTATGGCTGCAAGGGAAATTATTGAGTAGCCAGAAAAAAGGTGCCCATTTCAAACGGCCTCGTACTCAATTCTTGCTCGTACAATATGCATATTATTTATTACCTTTGGATATAAAACACCTTCTAGTTTCTAAAACAGGTTTAATTATTTCTCTAAGTGAAACATAACTCTTTTTACAGCCCATTTTCTGGAAAAAGTGAATTTTCCAAGAAGCTATGTCTCTCTTCAAGATACTCTCTATAAAAGGCCTTGGCACTTGGGACTGTACAAACACGTCACACATCTTCCCCTGGTTGTCATGCGGAAGTGAGAGAAAAAAGGACTTGATTATCTCTGTCAGGGACTGAAAGGAACCTCTTTGAGTGATAAGTGCGCACTTTATAATTTTTTCTGGGCGCGAAGTAGGAACTGGACCGCGCTCCTGGAAAACACTCGTTATAGGTGAATATGACCTCCAGCTTCGATTTTCTTTGATACATGTCACAAAATCATCCTAAAGTATGTTTTTTCAATATACTTTAATTATATTATTGAAATTTATTCTGGACTTTAGACGTGATGCGACGCAAGAATTTTGTCAAGACGGAGAGGTTAGCATGGCATGGCCAGTGTGTCATGCTAATTCAACAGGGACATCGTTCGTTCTAGGTCCAAATGAACACGGTTCTGAACAAAGGACCCTTTGGAGAACATTCTGATGGAAAATCAACAAAGATAAGGACCCAATTTGGGATGCTTTTTCATATATCTGTCGAACTGTGCTATCGCTAGCGTTTGACTAGAATCAATGCTGCTGTGTGCTAGCTATTGTAGTAAGCTAATATAACGATATATTGTGTTTTCGCTGTAAAACACTTCAGAAATCGGAAATATTGTCTGTATTCACAAGATCTTTCTCTTTCATTAGCTATCCACCATATATTTTTCTGAAATCTTTTCTGATGTGAAATTAGAAGTAGACGTTGGTGTCTGTTTTCTCTGGCTACTGCCGTGCGATTTCTTACTGTAGCTATGATGGTAGCAGTAATGTAAAACTGATTTATAGCTAAAATATGCATTTTTTTTGAACAAAACATAGATTTATTGTGTAACATGTTATAGGACTGTCATCTGAGGGAGTTTTTTCTAGGTTATTTAGGTTAGTTCTAGGTTAGTTAGGTTGGCTTTGCATGCTAGCTGCATGCTAGCTGCATGCTACCGGTGCTGTGAAAAATATGTCTCTCTTTTTGTATTTGGTGGTGAGCTAACATGAATATATGTGGTGTTTTCGCTGTAAAACATTTAAAGAATCTGAAATATTGTCTGTATTCACAAGATCTTTCTCTTTCATTAGCTATCCACCATATATTTCTCTGAAATGTTTTCTGAAGTGTAATAAGGTAGTTGACGTTGGTGTCTGTATTTTCTCTGGCTACTCCCGTGCGATTTCTTACTGTAACTATGATGGTAGCAGTAATGTAAAACTGATTTATAGCTAAAATATGCATTTTTTTTGAACAAAACATAGATTTATTGTGTAACATGTTATAGGACTGTCATCTGAGGTAGTTTTTTCTAGGTTATTTAGGTTGGTTCTAGGTTAGTTAGGTTGGCTTGTGCATGCTAAATGCAGCCTACTTGTGCTGTGAAAAATGTCTTTCTGTCTTTTTTTATTTGGTGGTGACCTAACATAAATATATGTGGTGTTTTCTCTGTAAAACATTTAAAAAATCGGACATGTTGGCTGGATTGACAAGATGTTTATCTTTCAAATGCTGTATTGGACTTGTTAATGTGTGAAAGTTAAATATTTTACAAAAATAGATTTTGAATTTCGCGCTCTGCACTTGGACAGGCTGTTGTCATATTGATCCCGATGTCGGGCTTGCAGCCTGAAGAAGTTAACAAACAGATCACCGACCATTCCAAATCCCACCGTACCTTCTCCGCTATGCAATCTGGTTTTCGAGCTGGTCATGGGTGCACATCTGCCACGCTCAAGGTCCTAAATGATATCATAACCGCCATCGATAAGAGACAATACTTTGCAGCTGTCTTCATCGACCTGGCCAAGGCTTTCGACTCTGTCAATCACCACATTCTGATCGGCTGACTCAACAGCCTTGGTTTCTCAAATAACTACTTCTCTGACAGAGTTCTGTGTGTCAAATCAGAGGGCCTGTTGTCCGGACCTCTGGCAGTCTCTATGGGGGTACCACAGGGTTCAATCCTCGGGCCAACTCTTTTCTCTGTATACATCAATGATGTTGCTCTTGCTGCTGTTGATTCTATGATTCACCTCTACGCAGATGACACCATTCTGTATACTTCTGGCCCTTCTTTGGACACTGTGTTAACTTCTTTGGGGTAGGGGGCAGTATTTTCACATCCGGATGAAAAGCATGCCCAGAGTAAACGGCCTGCTACAAAGCCATAAAAGCTAGAATATGCATATTATTAGTAGATTTGGATAGAAAACACTCTGAAGTTTTTACAACGTCTGTGAGTATAACAGAACTCATATGGCAGGGAAAAACCTGAGAAAATATCCAACCAGGAAGTGGGAAATCTGAGGCTGGTCGATTTTCAACTCAGCTCCTATTGAAGATACAGTGGGATATTGGTAATGTTGCACTTCCTAAGGCTTCCACTAGATGTCAACAGTCTTTAGAACCTTGTCTGATGATTCTACTGTGAGGTGGGGGCGAATGAGAGGGGAATGAGTCAGAGGTCTGCCAGCAGCCATGAGCTGACCATGCGCGTTCACATGAGTACGCTCCCGTTCCATTTGCTTTTCTGAAGACAAAGGAATTCTCCGGTTGGAACAATATTGAAGAGTTATGATAAAAACATCCTAAAGATTGATTCAAAACTTTGTTTGTCATATTTTAAGGACTGTAATATAACTTTTTTAACTTTTCGTCCATACTTTCCGCTGGGCTTGCCCGCGCGTCGTGAGTTTGGAAAGTGTACTGAACACTAGAACAACAAGGAGGACTTTGGACATAAATGATGGACATTATCGAACAAAACAAACATTTCTTCTGGAACTGGGATTCCTGGGAGTGCATTCTGATGAAGCTTATCAAAGGTAAGTGAATGTTTATAATGTTATTTCTGACTTCTGTTGACTGCAAAATATGGCGGATATGTTTTGTTTGGGCTCTGAGCGCCGACTCAGATTATTGCATGGTTTGCTTTTTCCGTAAAGCTTTTTTGAAATCTGACACAGCGGTCGCATTAAGGAGAAGTGCATCTAAAATGCCATGCATAACAGTTGTATCTTTTAGCAATGTTTATTATGAGTATTCCTGTAAATTGATGTGGCTCTCTGCAAAATCAAAGGATGTTTTGGAACTTCTGAACGTAATGGGCCAATGTAAACTCTGATCTTTGGATATAAATATGAACTTTACCAAAAAAAACATACATGTATTGTGTAACATAAAGTCCTATGAGTGTCATCTGATGACGATCATCAAAGGTTAGTGATAAATTTTATCTATATTTCTGCTTTTTCTGAATCCTCTCTTTGGCTTGAAAAATGGCTGTGTTATTCTGTGAATAGGCACTCACCTAACATAATCATTCGTTTTGCTTTCGTCGTAAAGCTTTTTTGAAATTGGACACTGTGGCTGGATTTACAACAAGTGTATCTTTAAAATGGTGTAAAATACATGTATGTTTGAGGAATTTTAATTATGGGATTTCTGTTGTTTTGAATATGGCGCCCTGCAGTTTCACTGGCTGTTGAAGAGGTGGGACACTACCGTCTCACGTCCCCTAGACAGGTTAACTTCTTGTTAATCCAGCCGCCGTGTCAGATTTCAAAAAAGCTTTATGGCGAAAGCAAACCATGCGATTATCTGAGGACAGCGCTCAGCACACAAAACATTATGTACAGTTACCAGCCAAGTATATTAGTCACGAAAGTCAGAAATAGCAATAAAATTAATCACTTACCTTTGATGATCTTCATATGGTTGCACTCACAAGACTCCATGTTACACAATAAATGTTTGTTTTGTTCAATAAAGTCCCTCTTTATATCCAAAAACCTCAATTTTGTTGGCGCGTTTTGTTCAGTAATCCAATGGCTCAAATGCGGTCACAAGAGGCAGACGAAAATTTCAAATAGTATCCGTAAAGTTCGTAGAAACATGTCAAACGATGTTTGTAATCAATCCTCAGGTTGTCTAAATAATCGATAATATTTCAACCGGACAATAGCGTCGTCAATATAAAAGAAAAACAAGAAAAGCGCACTCTCGGTCGTGCGCAGTAACCAGCTCTGAGGGCATCCCAGCGTCCACTCAATGTTGTCATTCTCTCTCATTGTTTCAGGCTTTTATTCTGAAAAATGTCTAAAGACTGTTCACAACTAGTGGACGCCATAGGGAACGGAATCTGGGTTTTCATCCGGAGGTGAAAATAGTGCCCCCTACCTTAATGAGTAAACCTTCTTCGGGATCGGTGTGCCTTCCACGGGACGGTTGAGCTAATGAGGTTGTAAGTAACAATAACATTTCTCAGGACATAGACATATCTGATATTGGCAGAAAGCATAGCAGCCTCCACTCTTCTGGAAAGGCTTTCCACTACATGTTGGAACATTGCTACAGGGACTTGCTTCCAGTTGGTAGAGCATGGCGCTTGTAACGCCAGGATTGTGGGTTCGATTCCCACGGGAGACCAGTATGACAATCTATGCACTCACTACTTTAAGTCGCTCTGGATAAGAGAATATGCTAAATGACTCAAATGTAAAAATGTAAAATGTAAGAGCATTAATTGTGGTCCAGCTCTGATGTTGGGCGATTAGGCCTGGCACGCAGTTGGTGTTACAATTTATCCCAAAACTGTCAATGAGGTTCACTGTGCAGGCCAGTCAAGTTCTTCCACACCGATCTCGACAAATCATTTCTGTATGGACCTCGCTTTGTGCACGGGGGCATTGACATGCTGAAACAGGGAAGGGCCTTCCCCAAACTTTTGCCAAAAGTTGGAACCACATAATCATCTAGAATATCATTGTATGCTTTAGTATTAAGATTTCCATTCACTGGAACTAAGGGGCTTAGCCCAGACCATGAAAAACAGCCCCAGATCATTAATCCTCCTCCACTAACTTTACAGTTGGCACTATGTATTGGGGAAGGTAGCGTTCTCCTGGCATCCGCCAAACCCAGATTCATCTGTCAGAATGCCAGATGGTGAACGCGTTTCCACTTCTCCAGAGTCTAATGGCGGCAAGCTTTACACCACTCCAGCCGACGCTTGGCATTGTGCATGGTGATCTTAGGCTTGTGTGCAGCTGCTCGGCCATAGAAACCCATTTCATTAAACTCCAGATGAACAGTTCTGATGCTGATGTTGCTTCCAGAGGCAGTTTGGAACTCGGTTGTGAGTGTTGCACCAAGGAGAGACGATTTTTACGCACTACACGCTTCAGCACTTGGCGGGTTCCGTTCTTTGAGTTTGTGTGGCCTACCACTTTGCCGCTGAGCCGTTGGGGCTCCTAGACGTTTCCACTTCACAATAACAACACTTATAGTTGACTGGGGCAGCTCTAGCAGGGCATACATTTGGCAAACTGATTTGTAGGATAGGTGTCATCCTATGACGTGCCACGCTGAAAGTCCCTAGGCTCTTCAGTAAGGCCATTCTACTGCCAATGTTTGTCTATGGAGATTGCATGGCTGTGCGCATTTTGTTTTACACCTGTTAGTGACAGGTGTGGCTGAAATTGCCAAATCCACAAATTTTAAGGGGTGTCCATATACTTTTATATACAGTATATTGTGTAGCTCAGGTAGTAGGAAGCTCTATCTTCCATTTATATGCAGCTGGCCCCTCCCCAGATGTGTTAAACGCTCTACAACAAGCTTTCTCTGCCCTTACCCTTGTTCTGAACCCCTCCAAAACAAAGGTCATGTGGTTTTGGTAAAACGACTACAGGAAACACTCAAACTCAACAGTTTTTATCTCCATCTCTGCATTCAAAGACTCAATCATGGACACTCTTACTGACACTTGTGGTTGCTTCGCGTGATGTATTGTTGTCTAGACTTTTTTTCCTTTCGTTCTGTTGCCTGTGCCTAACAAAGTTTGTACCATGTTTTTGCTGCTACCATGTTGTGTTTCTACCGTGTTGTTGTCATGTCGTGTTGCTAAAATACTGTGCTATCATGTATTGCTGCCATGTTGTGTTGTCTTAGGTCTTTCTTTGTGTAGTGTTGGGATGTCTCTCTTGTCGGGATGTGTGTTTTGTCCTATATTTCTATTTTTAATCCCAGCCCACATCCCAGCATGAAACCTTTTTACGTCTTGGTAGGCCATCATTGAAAAAATAATTTGTTCTTAATTGACTTGCCCAGTTAAATAAAGGTTTAAAAAATATAAATTATATAGCCACTTCCATGCCAGTCGGAAGTACTTGGGTGTTTTATCTCTGAACACTCAAAAGCTTGTTTCTCCGTCGACAGTCAAATAAGGGGAAGCATGGGGTGTTAACCTGACTGCCAATGTGTCCAGCATAAAACATGTCATTAAGTTATCCTGACACTCACACGTCACCATTGTCACAGCTCCCCCCTCTCTTGTCACAGCCCCTCCTCCCCAGTAAAATATATTCCAAACCCCTGCCAAGAAAATAGTAATGAAATAACACAAGTTCAAGATTGTTGCTCTAAAGCTAACACATTTATCAAAAATACAGAATATCAAGACAATTATATATATAAAAAATAAGTCATCAAGGTTAGTAAACATAAGAGGGTGACGGTTTGTATGTGAGTGAGTGGGTGGGAGTGGGTGGGAGTCTGCGCATTTTTTTTAAGAAGCAGGTGTGAAGTCTCTGGTCAAATAAAACAAAAACAAAATTGTCACATGCTTCGTAAACAGCAGGTCTAGACTAAAACTGAGACGCTTATTTACTGGTCATTTTTCAACAATGCAGAGTTAAAGAAAAAAAAAGTAGTGACACAAGGAATAAATACAGACCGAATAACTAATAACAACAACAAGTAAAAATAATTTGGTTATATACAGGGAATAACAGTACCAAGTCGATGCGCAGGAAAACAAGGTAATTGAGGTAGCTATAGAGGGTGCCTTCAGAAACTATTCACACCCCTTTTGTCAAGTCTGCTCCCGCTCTTCCTCCCCTATCGCTTGAGGGCGCCAGGCTGCCCTGCATCACGCACTCCTACCATCTATTACGCACACCTGCCTTCCCTCGTCATGTGCATCAACGATTTTGGACTCACCTGGACTCACTCATCACCTGTTTATTACTCGTTTGCTGATGCTGTTCCTGTCTCGTTCCATGTCCGTTCTATATTAAACGTTTGACTCCCTGTACCTGCTTCGTCTCTGCAGCGTCATGCATGTGACAGAATGCAGTAGCCTACAGTGGGGAGAACAAGTATTTGATACACTGCCGATTTTGCAGGTTTTCCTACTTCCAAAGCATGTAGAGGTCTGTAATTTTTATCATAGGTACACTTCAACTGTGAGAGACGGAATCTAAAACAAAAATCCAGAAAATCACATTGTATGATTTTTAAGTAAATAATTTGCATTTTATTGCATGACATAAGTATTTGATACATCAGAAAAGCAGAACTTAATATTTGGTACAGAAACCTTTGTGTGCAATTACAGAGATCATACGTTTCCTGTAGTTCTTGACCAGGTTTGCACACACTGCAGCAGGGATTTTGGCCCACTCCTCCATACAGACCTTCTCCAGATCCTTCAGGTTTCGGGGCTGTCGCTGGGCAATACGGACTTTCAGCTCCCTCCAAAGATTTTCTATTGGGTTCAGGTCTGGAGACTGGCTAGGCCACTCCAGGACCTTGAGATGCTTCTTACGGAGCCACTCCTTAGTTGCCCTGGCTGTGTGTTTCGGGTCGTTGTCATGCTGGAAGAACCAGCCACGACCCATCTTCAATGCTCTTACTGAGGGAAGGAGGTTGTTGGCCAAGATCTCGCGATACATGGCCCCATCCATCCTCCCCTCAATACGGTGCAGTCGTCCTGTCCCCTTTGCAGAAAAGCATCCCCAAAGAATGATGTTTCCACCTCCATGCTTCACGGTTGGGATGGTGTTCTTGGGGTTGTACTCATCCTTCTTCTTCCTCCAAACACAGCGAGTGGAGTTTAGACCAAAAAGCTCTATTTTTGTCACATCAGACCACATGACCTTCTCCCATTCCTCCTCTGGATCATCCAGATGGTCATTGGCAAACTTCAGACGGGCCTGGACATGCGCTGGCTTGAGCAGGGGGATCTTGCGTGCGCTGCAGGATTTTAATCCATGACGGCATGGTGTGTTACTAATGGTTTTCTTTGAGACTGTGGTCCCAGCTCTCTTCAGGTCATTGACCAGGTCCTGCCGTGTAGTTCTGGGCTGATCCCTCACCTTCCTCATGATCATTGATGCCCCACGAGGTGAGATCTTGCATGGAGCCCCAGACCGAGGGTGATTGACCGTCATCTTGAACTTCTTCCATTTTCTAATAATTGCGCCAACAGTTGTTGCCTTCTCACCAAGCTGCTTGCCTATTGTCCTGTAGCCCATCCCAGCCTTGTGCAGGTCTACAATTGTATCCCTGATGTCCTTACACAGCTCTCTGGTCTTGGTCATTGTGGAGAGGTTGGAGTCTGTTTGATTGAGTGTGTGGACAGGTGTCTTTTATACAGGTAACGAGTTCAAACAGGTGCAGTTAATACAGGTAATGAGTGAAGAACAGGAGGGCTTCTTAAAGAAAAACTAACAGGTCTGTGAGAGCCGGAATTCTTACTGGTTGGTAGGTGATCAAATACTTATGTCATGCAATAAAATGCAAATTAATTACTTAAAAATCATACAATGTGATTTTCTGGATTTTTGTTTTAGATTCCGTCTCTCACAGTTGAAGTGTACCTATGATAAAAATTACAGACCTCTACATGCTTTGTAAGTAGGAAAACTTGCAAAATCGGCAGTGTATCAAATACTTGTTCTCCCCACTGTACATACGAAGCATCGGGTAGGACTGGCGTTCCGGTTGGTGGTGACTTCGGTTCTGGATCGCCGCCAATGGAACCGGGAGTGCCTAGCCAGCTCGTCGGGTTTCCACGCCCTAGCTGCTTCGAGAAGTATCCTTGCCCTGGTTGGCTCAGATGGCGTCCATCCCACGTCGGGCCTCAGCCGGATCGTCAGTTCTTGTTCGCCCAGCCGGCCCAGGAGTTTTTTGTTTGTTGGTGACGTCGGGGTGGATTCCACCGCCGATGGAACTGGGGTTTCCACGCTCTGGCTGGCTCGAGAGGTTACCTTGCCTCGGTTGGCTCGGCTGGTTTCCATCCCACGTCACGCTCCTCCTCATCGGGCTCCCTCGCTGCAGTGGGATTGACAGGCGTCTTGCCTCAGCCGGATCGTCGGGCTCCCAAGCTCCTGCCGGGTTCATGGGACTTCCACGCCCCAATCCACTTGCCCAGCGCCCATGTCTCGGCCGGTTCGCCCACGTGGGATGCCGGGTGGCGCCCCTAAAGGGGGGGGTACTGTCACGTCTGCTCCCGCTCTCCCCCCCCTGGCGCTTGAGGGCGCAAGGCTGCCCTGCATCACGCACTCCTGACATCTATTTCGCACACCTGCCTTCCCTCGTCACGCGCATCAGCGATATTGGACTCACTCATCACCTGTTTATTACCTCCCTTATATTTGTCAGTTCCAGTACTCTGTTCCCTGCTGCTGCATTAATTGTTTTTTGTCTGTATTACTCGTTTGCTGACGCTGTTCCTGTCTAGTTCCATGTCAGTTCTATATCAAATGTTTGACTCCCCATACCTGCTTCATCTCTCCAGCGTCATGCATGTGACACCTTTTTACAAATTAAAACTTTAGGGATAGGGGGCAGCATTTTCACTTTGGAAGAATCGCGTGCCCATAGTGAACTGCCTCCTACTCTGTTCCAGATGCTAATATATGCATATTATTATTACTATTGGATAGAAAACACTCTGAAATTTCTAAAACTGTTTGAATTATGTCTGTGAGTATAACATAACTCATATGGCAGGCAAACTTCCAAACAGGAAGTGGAAATTCTGGGGCTGATTGATGTTAAACTCATCGTCTATTCACATCCCAGTAAGATATGGATCTGTTCGCACTTCCTACGCCTTCCACTAGATATCAACAGTCAGTAGAACATGGAATGAAGCCTCTAGTGTGATATGGGGCCGGATGGCAGCTATTTGAGTCAGTGGTCTGGCAGAATGCTAGTTCCTGGTCACGCGCACTAGTCATGATATGGCCATGCGTTCCATTACTCTGTAGACAAAAACGAACGCTCCGGTTGGAACGTTATTGGATAAATATGATAACACCATCCTGAAGATTGATTCTCTACTTAATTTGACCAGTTTATTCGACCTGGAATATAATGTTTTGAAGTTTTCGTCCGAGTTCACCTGTACCGGCACCAGCGTTTGGACATGTGAACTAAACGTGCTAGCAAAAGTAGCTAATTGGACATTAGTAATGGACATTATCGAACAAAACAATGATTTATTGTGGAACTAGGATTCCTGGCACTGCATTCTGATGAAAGATCATCAAAGGTAAGGGAATATTTATGATGTAATTTCGTATTTCTGTTGACTCCAACATGGCGGAGAAATGTCTATTTCTGAGCGCCGTCTCAGATTATTGCATGATATGCTTTTTCCGTAAGGTTTTTAAAAAATCTGACACTGTGGTTGCATTAAGAGCAAGTGTATCTTTAATTATATGTAAAACATGTATCTTTCATCAAAGTTTATGATGAGTATTTCTGTTATTTGACGTGGCTCTCTGTAATTACTCCGGATATTTTGGAGGCATTTCTGAACATGGCGCCAATGTAAACCGAGATTTTTGGATATAAATATGCACATTATCGAACAAAACATAAATGTATTGTGTAACATGATGTCCTATGAATGTCATCTGATGAAGATTATCAAAGGTTAGTAATTAATTTTATCTCTATTTCTGCTTTTGTGACTTTCTTTGGCTGGGAAAAATGGCTGTGTGTTTTTTGGATTTGGTGGTGATCTAACATAAATATATGTTGTGTTTTCGCTGTAAAACATTTTTTTTTTTTTTATCGGACACGATGGGTAGATTAACAAGATGTTTATCTTTCATTTGCTGTTTTGGACTTGTTAATGTGTGAAAGTTACATATTTAAAAAAAATATTTTTGAATTTCGCTCGCTGCCTTTTCAGCGGAATGTTGTGGGTGTTCCGCTAGCGGAACCCCTGGGCTAGAAAGGTTAACCTTTTGTCAATAGGGGGGCGCTGTTTTCACTTTGTAAAAAATTGTTCCCAAATTAAACTGCCTCGTACTCAATTCTTGCTTGTACAATATGCATATTATTATTACTATTGGATAGAAAACACTCTCTAGTTTCTAAAACCGTTTGAATTATATCTGTGAGTAAAACAGAACTCATTTTGCAGCAAACTTCCTGTTAGGAAGTGAAAAATCTGAACTCGGGGGCTCTGTTCCAGGGCCATCCTATTAATTTGCCTGAACTCTATGGATCTACATGCACTGCATACGCCTTCCACTAGATGTCAATAGGCAGTGAGAGGTGGAATGGGGTGTTTAGCTTGATCTGAGGCCGAACAAGACCTCTTGGAATGACGTGACCACTTTTTCCTTTGTTCAGCAAGGCGCGAGAAGGAACCCTGGATTGCGTTCTGAAAAGCTTTCGTTATAGACGTTAGATATCTCCGGCTCTGATTTTATTTGATATATGTGTTAAAAACATCATAAAGTAGTTATTTTAAACCGAGTTATATCAGTTTATTGCGATTTTCGGCATTTTCTTTACTTTGCGTTATGGTGAAGTTGGACACTCCTGCGCCACATGGCTAGCTTTGGTTGCTAATTCGACAGATGAAGAGGACATTCTACAACCAAACAACGATTATTCTGGACAAAGGACCCCTTGTACAAGATTCTGATGGAAGCTCATCAAAAGTAGGAACCATTTATGATGTTATTTCGTATTTCTGTCGAAAATGTGTAGTCGTATTTTTCGCCCTGATTTTGGGCGCTGTCTCGCTATAACGTAAGCTGTATGTCGTACTAAAGTTATTTTTAAAAATCTAACACAGCGGTTGCATTAAGAACTAGTGTATCTTTCATTTGCTGTCCAACATGTATTTTTTAGTAAAGTTTATGATTAGTTATTTGATTAGATTAGGTGCCTCTCCAAGATTTCTCCGGACAATTTTTTTGCATTTTGACTACGTATTCACATTGTAAAACCACGATTTGTGCCGCTATATATGCAAGTTTTCGAACAAACCATATATGTATTGTGTAATATGATGTTATAGGACTGCCATCTGATGAAGATTATGAAGGTTAGTGAATAAATGTATATATTTTGCTGTTTTTTTTCGCTATCGCTACCGTTGCGTTGAATGAATGCTGTTGTGTGGTTGGCTATTGTAGTAAGCTAATATAATGCTATATTGTGTTTTCGCTGTAAAACACTTAAAAAATCTGAAATATTGGCTGGATTCACAAGATGTTTGTCTTTCATTTGCTGTACACCATGTATTTTTCATAAATGTTTTATGATGAGTATTTATGTATTTCACGTTGGTCTCTGTAGTTATTCTAGCTGCTTTGGTGAGATTTGTGATGGTGGCTGCAATGTAAAACTATGATTTATACCTGAAATATGCACATTTTTCGAACAAAACATATGCTATACAATAAATCTGTTATAAGACTGTCATCTGATGAAGTTGTTTCTTGGTTAGTGACTATTTATATCTTTATTTGGTCGAATTTGTGATAGCTACCTATGCGGTAAAAAAATGTATTTTGCTATCGTGGTTAGCTAATAGAAATACATAGTGTTTTCGCTGTAAAACATTTTAAAAATCGGAAATGATGGCTGGATTCACAAGATGTGTATCTTTCATCTGGTGTTTTGGACTTGTGATTTCATGATATTTAGATGCTAGTATTTACTTGTGGCGCTATGCTAGGCTAGTCAGCTTTTTTACTGATGAGGGTGCTCCCGGATCCGGGATGGTGACTCGTGAGAAGTTAACTCTCTAAGGGTAGTATGTGAACGTTTGGCAGCTGCTTCTCTAACCCTGAACTTGGCAAAGTGCGAGTTTGGGAAGGCTACTGTTACCTATCTCGGCAAAGAGGTCAGCCATGGACAGGTGCGCCCTGTTGATGCCAAGGTCTTGGCTATAACTGCATTTCCTGCACCTACCACAAGACGAGAGCTGCGCCGCTTTTTGGGGATGGTTGGCTACTACCGTAGTTTCTGTAAAAATGTATCTGCGGTAGTTGCCCCATTGACCGATTTGCTCAGTCCGGCTAGATCGTTTGAGTGGTCCCATGATTGTCAGGTAGCTTTTGAATCTGCTAAAGCACTCTTATGTAATACCCCTGTACTTGCTGCTCCAGATTTTGAACAACCTTTTAAACTTGAGGTAGATGCTAGTGCCAGAGGTGCTGGTGCTGTTCTACTCCAGCAGGACAAGAGTGGAGTGGATCATCCCGTTCGTTATTTTTCTCGTAAATGTAACAAATGTCAAACAAACTATGCGACCATAGAACAAGAAGCTCTTGCTTTATTGGTAGCTCTGCAATACTTTGAAGTATATATTGGTTCCAGTGCCCTACCAGTGATCATATATTGAATCCAAGATGGCGTAGCAGTCGGACGTGTCTTTGTTTGTCCTGTCCCGTGTAAATAGTCCTCGTATTTTTCGTATACATTTCGTATATATTTTAATTTCACTTTCCATCTAGGAACTGAATATACATTCCTACATTCCGCCTCACCCAATGTGGTACGGACCTGCTATTTTTTTATACTTTAGAACCGTAACCCCAATCAGAAGCTAGCCAGATAACTAGCTACTAGCTAGTAGTCAGTTAGCCACTGCTGCGGTCTTCACCCTCAACTCGGACACAGCCAGCTTCAATACCGGGCCAATACCTGCCAGTCTGCAAGCGCGATATCAACCCAGAGCATATAGGACTGCTTTTTCTCTACCACATCACCGGATTCCTGACGCAAGCTCTGGACAATTACACCGTATCATCACAGCTAGCTAGCTGCAACCGAGTGGCTACTACTGGCTAACACCTCTGTCCCGAAGCAAGCACCAGTTAGCCTTGAGCTAGCCTCGAGCTAGGCCCATCTGCCGGCTAGCTGAAGAGGTCTACCAGCGAATTCTTGGGCTACAATACCAGCTACAAGCTAATTTAGCCATTTTTTTGCCGCTGCTATTAGCTTTTACCTTCTGCACAGACACCAGCCCTGTTATTAGCCTGGATATTACTCACCAATTTACCAGCATCGGACTGTCTCTCGACAACAACGCCGGATTCCTGCCGTAATCCCTGAGCCACTGCTTCTGATCCTCACAGCTAGCTTGCGGCTAGCGCAGCTAGCGCCACTGCCACGAAGCTAGCACCAGTTAGCAAACACAATTCTACAATTCACAACCTCTCTTTCGCCATCGCCATCTGGCTTGGATTCTCTGTCGACACGACCACGTCTGAGCAGACCCCCTCCGTCTGAGCAGACCACCCCCCGGGCTACTAACTTTAAACGCCGCGTGCTAGCTTAGTGGAGGCCTCCCTGCTCCATCTACGGCTGCCCCCTGGACACTATGATCACTTGGCTACATAGCTGATGCATGCTTGACTGTCCATTAATTCACGGTACTCCATTCTGTTTATTTGTGTTTTATCTGTCGGCTCTGTGCTTTAACTCAGGATCTGTGTGTAGTTAATCCGACCCTCTCTGCCTAGTCGTCGCCATTTTTACCTGTTGTTGCTGTGTTAGACTAGCACCCTGTTATTGCTGCTGTTATCTTACCTGTTGTTTTAGCTAGCTCTCCCAATCAAGACCTGCAATCACTTTATGCCTTATTGTATGTCTCTCTCAAATATCAATATGCCTTGCATACTGTTGTTCAGGCTAGCTATCATTGTTTTGGTTTGCAATGGACCCTGTAGTTCCACTCTCCGTACCTCTGATACCTCCTTGGTCCCACCCCCCACACATGCGGTGACCTCACCCATTGAGACCAGCATGTCCAGAGATACAACCTCTCTTATCATCACCCAGTGCCTGGGCTTGCCTCCGCTGTACCCACGCCCCACCATACCCCTGTCTGCACATTATGCCCAGAATCTATTCTACCACGCCCATAAATCTGCTCCTTTTATTCTTTGTCCCCAACGCTCTAGGCGACCAGTTTTGATAGCCTTTAGCCGCACCCTCATCCTACTACTCCTCTGTTCCTCGGGTGATGTGGAGGTAAACCCAGGCCCTGCATGTCCCCAGTCACCCTCATTTGTTGACTTCTGTGATCGAAAAAGCCTTGGCCTCATGCATGTCAACATCAGAAGCCTCCTCCCTAAGTTTGCCTTACTCACCTTTTTAGCACACTCTGCCAACCCTGATGTCCTTGCCGTGTCCGAATCCTGGCTTAGGAAGGCCACCAAAAATTCTGAGATTTCCATACCCAACTATAACACTTTCCGTCAAGATAGAACTGCCAAAGGGGGAGGAGTTGCAATCTACTGCAGAGATAGCCTGCAAAGTTCTGTCATACTTTCCAGGTCTATGCCCAAACAGTTCGAACTTCTAATTTTAAAAATTAATCTCTCCAGAAATAAGTCTCTCACTGTTGCCGCCTGCTACCGACCCCCCTCAGCTCCCAGCTGTGCCCTGGACACCATCTGTGAATTGATCGCTCCCCATCTAGCTTCAGAGTTTGTTCTGTTAGGTGACCTAAACTGGGATATGCTTAACACCCCGGCAGTCCTACAATCCAAGCTTGATGCCCTCAATCTCACACAAATCATCAAGGAACCCACCAGGTACAACCCTAAATCCGTAAACATGGGCACCCTAATAGACATTATCCTGACCAACCTGCCCTCCAAATACACCTCTGCTGTCTTCAATCAAGATCTCAGCGATCACTGCCTCATTGCCTGTATCCGCCACGGGTCCGCGGTCAAACGACCACCCCTCATCACTGTCAAACGCTCCCTAAAACACTTCTGCGAGCAGGCCTTTCTAATCGACCTGGCCCGGGTACCCTGGAAGGATATTGACCTCATCCCGTCAGTTGAGGATGCCTGGTCATTCTTTAAATGTTACTTCCTCACCATATTAGACAAGCACGCTCCGTTCAAAAAATGCAGAACCAAGAACAGATATAGCCCTTGGTTCACTCCAGACCTGACTGCCCTCGACCAGCACAAAAACATCCTGTGGCGAACTGCAATAGCATCGAAGAGCCCCCGCGATATGCAACTGTTCAGGGAAGTCAGGAACCAATACACGCAGTCAGTCAGGAAAGCAAAGGCCAGCTTTTTCAAGCAGAAATTTGCATCCTGTAGCTCTAACTCCAAAAAGTTCTGGGATACTGTAAAGTCCATGGAGAACAAGAGCACCTCGTCCCAGCTGCCCACTGCACTGAGGCTAGGTAACACGGTCACCACCGATAAATCCGTGATAATCGAAGACTTCAACAAGCATTTCTCAATGGCTGGCCATGCCTTCCTCCTGGCGACTCCAACCTTGGCCAACAGCCCCGCCCCCCCCGCTGCTACTCGCCCAAGCCTCCCCAGCTTCTCCTTTACCCAAATCCAGATAGCAGATGTTCTGAAAGAGCTGGAAAACCTGGACCCATACAAATCAGCTGGGCTTGACAATCTGGACCCCCTATTTCTGAAACTGTCCGCCGCCATTGTCGCACCCCCTATCACCAGCCTGTTCAACCTCTCCTTCGTATCATCTGAGATCCCCAAGGATTGGAAAGCTGCCGCGGTCATCCCCCTCTTCAAAGGGGGAGACACCCTGGACCCAAACTGTTACAGACCTATATCCATCCTGCCCTGCCTATCTAAGGTCTTCGAAAGCCAAGTCAACAAACAGATCACTGACCATCTCGAATCCCACCGTACCTTCTCCGCTGTGCAATCCGGTTTCCGAGCCGGTCATGGGTGCACCTCAGCCACGCTCAAGGTACTAAACGATATCATAACCGCCATCGATAAAAGACATTACTGTGCAGCCGTCTTCATCGACCTGGCCAAGGCTTTCGACTCTGTCAATCACCATATTCTTATCGGCAGACTCAGTAGCCTCGGTTTTTCTAATGACTGCCTTGCCTGGTTCACCAACTACTTTGCAGACAGAGTTCAGTGTGTCAAATCAGAGGGCATGTTGTCCGGTCCTCTGGCAGTCTCTATGGGGGTACCACAGGGTTCAATTCTCGGGCCGACTCTTTTCTCTGTATACATCAATGATGTTGCTCTTGCTGCGGGCGATTCCCTGATCCACCTCTACGCAGACGACACCATTCTATATACTTCCGGCCCTTCCTTGGACACTGTGCTATCTAACCTCCAAACGAGCTTCAATGCCATACAACACTCCTTCCGTGGCCTCCAACTGCTCTTAAACGCTAGTAAAACCAAATGCATGCTTTTCAACCGTTCGCTGCCTGCACCCGCACGCCCGACTAGCATCACCACCCTGGACGGTTCCGACCTAGAATATGTGGACATCTATAAGTACCTAGGTGTCTGGCTAGACTGCAAACTCTCCTTCCAGACTCATATCAAACATCTCCAATCCAAAATCAAAGCAAGAATCGGCTTTCTATTCCGCAACAAAGCCTCCTTCACTCACGCCGCCAAACTTACCCTAGTAAAACTGACTATCCTACCGATCCTCGACTTCGGCGATGTCATCTACAAAATAGCTTCCAATACTCTACTCAGCAAACTGGATGCAGTTTATCACAGTGCCATTCGTTTTGTTACTAAAGCACCTTATACGACCCACCACTGCGACCTGTATGCCCTAGTCGGCTGGCCCTCGCTACATGTTCGTCGTCAGACCCACTGGCTCCAGGTCATCTACAAGGCTATGCTAGGTAAAGTGCCGCCTTATCTCAGTTCACTGGTCACGATGGCTACACCCACCCGCAACACGCGCTCCAGCAGGTGTATCTCACTGATCATCCCTAAAGCCAAAACCTCATTTGGACGCCTTTCCTTCCAGTTCTCTGCTGCCTGCGACTGGAACGAATTGCAAAAATCTCTGAAGTTGGAGACTTTTATCTCCCTCAACAACTTTAAAAATCTGCTATCCGAGCAGCTAACCGATCGCTGCAGCTGTACATAGTCCATCTGTAAACTACCCACCCAATTTACCTACCTCACCCCCCATACTGCTTTTATTTATTTACTTTTCTGCTCTTTTGCACACCAGTATCTCTTCTTGCACATGATCATCTGATGATTTATCACTCCAGTGTTAATCTGCTAAATAGTAATTATTCGATGTATTGCCTACCTCATGCCTTTTGCACACATTGTATATAGATTCTCTTTTTTTTCTACCATGTTATTGACTTGTTTATTGTTTACTCCATGTGTAACTCTGTGTTGTCTGTTCACACTGCTATGCTTTATCTTGGCCAGGTCGCAGTTGCAAATGAGAACTTGTTCTCAACTAGCCTACCTGGTTAAATAAAGGTGAAATAAATAAAAATAAAAATATACTGACCATAACCCCTTAGTGTTTCTCCAGCGGATGTACAACCAGAACCAGCGCCTTATGCGTTGGACGCTTATTGTACAAAATTATAATTTGGAGATCTGGCATAAAAAAGGTTCTGAAAATGTGTTAGCAGATGCTTTGTCTCTTGTGTAAAAATTATTTTTGTATGTTTTGTAAGGTTACCTTGGTTTGGTTCATTTGGTTCATGATAAATTGTTTGTTCGCAATCCCCCCTAGGGTTGCTCTTTTAAGGGTGGGAGTGTTACGGATACAGGTATTCTGTGTGTGTGTGTATCCTGTGTATATTTATTTTCTCTCCTTCTCCCCTCACAGGTGGCAATAATCATTCCCCAATCAGTCATCAATCAGAAGACACCTCCTCCTGTTTCCATTACCCTATCACATCTCCTTTCCCTTGGTTTAAAAACCCATTCAGTTGTTTTCTCTAGAGCTCAATCTCTCTGTCATGCATCTCTCTGTAGATCTCTTGTTTTTGCAACTACATGTCACTTTGTCCGTTATTCTGTGAGTATTGTTTTGTTATGGTGTTTGACTGTGTGTTTGATGGTGGGAAAAGGGGGTACCAAGACAAGTCGCCCATGGGCACACACTACCCGTAGGAATACTTTGTCTAAGAACACTAGTTAGAACTGGGCGGACCACCCACTGTATTTTTGGTTAGTTAGCTACCCAGTATTGAAGTAGCCTAGTCTAGCTTAGGGGTGTTTTTGGATATTTGTTTCTTTCCTTCTTTCCTTTCATTGGGTCCAGCTCATCCCCTTTTCCTGCCTCCCCATTACCGTGTGTTTACAAATAAACCATGAGTGTTTGACCGTAATTTAGTTGTCTGTGGTTTTTTCGTTCTCACTTTTAGGTTTTCACTATTATACATTGCATGAGTTATGTTACAGATCTCGTTACCATCCCCCCTAGACTGTCGGGCCAAAGGGATTCGTACATATACATATACCTTATTGGCCAGCTAAAAACAATGCTACCCCATCCACAGCTCAATCCAAAATGCCTTCCCATGAACTGAGAGGCTCCTTTTGTAGGGATAGCCCCTCCCCTCAGAACAATTAACCCTAATTAATTGAGCAATTACCTAGTCAAACCTACATTTTCCATTTAACTAAACATACTAAAGTATATACATTGCAACATGTTTTTTATGAAACAATATCACAATATAACATTTACAAAATTACATCACTACTGACAGTGTCTTTCAATAAGCCCATTTACATGAATGAGCCATTCGGGACAGGCACTACAAAGTCAGCCCATTCCCTTAGCTTGGGTCCTTATCCAGCATACCCGGAAGCTACAGAGATGGAGAGAGAGAGGAACAGAACAAACAAACAAACAAACGCTCTCATCCACAACATCGATAAGTATAATAAATATTGCTTATATTAAATATGAACACTGACATAAGTGTGAAATGTATGTACTAAGACAGAGAAGTTAACTTGTGTGTCCACCCACATTGTTACCTTATCTGATAACGGAGCAAGGAAGAGTGATGAATGTGTGGGTGCGTTAAAGTTCTAAATGCTTCCCGAGGCCAGTGACGGACTTCTACTTCACATTCACCCACAGGAGGCTGAATACATTTATTTTGCCCAGCACATTACCGGGGGCTGTAAATGCACCGTAGGACATTTAAAGCACCCGGTGTCACAGGAAAGCCAAGAAGATCATCAAGGACCTCAGCCACCCGAGCCACGGCCTGTTAACCCCCGTACTATCTAGGAAGGTGGAGACAGTACAGATGCATCAAAGCTGTGACCGAGAGACTAAAAAACAGCTTGTATCTAAATTGTCTACTAGCCTTTACCGAACCTCAACCCCGTATCCGGGATCACCCCCCACCCCCCACACACTGATTAGCATAGATAGCATAGCTTCAGAAGTAGATAGTAGCATCTAAATATCATTAAATCACAAGTCCAAGACACCAGATGAAAGATACAGATCTTGTGAATAAAGCCACCATTTCAGATTTTTAAAATGTTTTACAGGGAAGACAAAATATGTAAATCTATTAGCTAAACACGTTAGCAAAATACACCACTATTCTAACTCCATCAGTTTCTTACTCCTTCAGGTGCTATCACCAATTCGGCTCAACTAAGATATTGATATCCACTAACCAAGAAAAAACCTCTTCAGATGACAGTCTGATAACATATTCATGGTATAGGATAGTTTTTGTTAGAAAAAAGTGCATATTTCAGGTAGAAATCACAGTTTACAATTGCACCGACCATCGCAAATCGACTAGAATTACTAGATAGAGCAACGTGTATGACCAATTTACTCATCATAAAACATTTCATAAGAATAGACAAAGCATAGCAATGGAAAGACCCAGATCTTGTGATTCCAGACAATATTTCAGATTTTCTAAGCGTTTTACAGCGAAAACACAATAAATCGATAAGTTAGCATACTACATGTGAAAACGTTACCAGAGCATCGATTCCAGCCAAAGAGCGCTATAACGTAATCACCGCCAAAAGATATTAATTTTTTCACTAACCTTCTCAGAATTCTTCCGATGACACTCCTGTAACATCATTTTACAACATACATATACAGTTTGTTCGAAAAGGTGCATATTTAGCCATACAAAACCGTGGTTACACAATGAAAATACTAGGAAATCAAGCCTCAATATGTCTGACGTCATCTATCAGAGTGATCTAGTTTAATTAAAAGCTAATCATATACTTGACTAAAAAATACAGGGTTGACAGGAATCGAAAGACAAATTAGTTCTTAATGCAACCGCTGATTTACATTTTTAAAATTATCCTTACTTTTCAATACAGGGTTGGCCAAGTGAAGCTATACAAAACAAAATGGCGATGTATGCGTTTAAAATATTTCGACAGAAACACGGTTTATCATATTAAATATTGCTTACTTTGAGCTGATCTTCCATCATATTCTTGGGCAATGTATCCTTTCTATGTTATAAACGTCTTTTGGTCGATAGATGTCCTCTGTCCTTCGAAATGTCCACTAACAACGACCGAGACCGCGAAACGTTCCCAAAGCTAGAAAGTGCACGACAAAGAAATTCCTCAGAATCGCACTAAACGGATATAAATTGCTATAAAACGGTTTAAATTAACTACCTTATGATGTTTCTAAGTCCTATATCGAATTAAATTACAGACGGATACATTTCAAGTTGATAACCGAGCCTGTGAAAATGGCGTCCGGAGGTCCCATCCTGCGTAAGGGCTTGCGTCGAAAGGGGGGCTACTCTCACTCCTTGGTGTTTTATAACCTCTGAGAGCTACCTAGAAGGCCCATTCCACTTCTCATTGGTTACTGACATCCAGGGGAAGGCGGGTGCAGTTCGTGTCGTGCCATAGGATAGACAGAGACCTTAAAAACTGATCTGAAACCAGAGCTTCGCTCTCAGACCTTTCACTGTCTGTCATGGATTTCGCTGTAGAAATTTTTCTGGGTCACCCACAGACATAATTTCAACGTTGTATGAAACTAGAAGGTGTTTTCTATCCAATATAATTAATAATATGCATATTGTACGAGCAAGAATTGAGTACTAGGCAGTTTAATTTGGAGACGACAAAATGCTAATTCGGAACAGCACCCCCTGTAGTCGCAAGAAGCTAGCTGACCTCAGCTCAGTACCCTGCCCTGAACTTTAGTCACTGTTACTAGCCAGCTACCACCTGGTGCTCAACCCTGCACCTTAGATACTGCTGCCCTATGTACATATTTATTGAAGACTGGTTACTTTAATAATGTTTACATACAATTTTACCCACTTACATATACTGATATACTGTATTCTACTCAAGGCTCATCCTACATAACTACTGTACCCCTTTTCTATTCATATACTGGCCATGATGTCTATACACAACATCATATACATATATTTATATTCCGGAGTCTGACATTGCTTGTTCTAATATTTCTATATTTCTTTTCAAAAAATATATTATTTTGTATTGCTAGGTATTACTGCACTCTTGGAGCATTTCGCTACACCCGCGATAACATCTGCAAAATATATGTTAGCTAGCTCGTTTGATTGGTCATTTTCAAGCATCAGTATGCCCTGCCTTTTATTGCCATGCATTTGATTGGCTGATGAATTTGTGGTACACTTGTAATACTACACTTCATGTCCCATCAAAACAAACTCTTTGGTATAAGTGCTCCAGCAGAGAGACATAGGAGGAAGTAAGACGTCTCACTGGCAATTGTTTTGTGGTTCAAATACAAGTAGACTAGACCCAGCTTCTATCGCATTGCCATCTATGGGATAACCACCCCTTAAGTAGACCAGAACTGTGACAATTTTTTAATGATAAATGGCCTGAGTAAGACATCTTCATTTATCCACCATCTTTGTCAACCAGCCTTTTTAGCTTGGCCTTTAATCAATGATGCCTTTGTGTTTTATGTTCTTTGATAATATTTGAGCTCTTTTTTTGCTGTGCTTGTTTTTTCATTTAATTGTTTTAAGTGTGTAGCTATTTTAAATGCACTTCAAAGCTTGAATTGAAGTTAGATTTGATTTTTGGATCTTTAATTGTTGATTGTATGAATATGGACTTCAATAACTTTATATTCTATTATTCTTATTAAGACGTGTAAAAAATGTGTGAACAAGGTTATAGGCCTACTAAATACATGTTTGGAGTAGATTGCATGGGGGTAGATTGCATGGGGGTGATATGAGGACAATAGACAAGGTGTTAGGGGCTGTTAATGTGTTTAAAGATCCATGACATTCCAGTGCCGAATTATCATTTGTTTTCTGACTTCTCAATACTGAGCTTCTACTACTTATCATTAAAGATATTCGGATGTATAGACTCAGAAAGAGGCCATGTTATACCGTGTAGATAACTCTAACACAGTTCAACCTCCGACACCGTCAAAACAACCGCTATGCGGATGTTGGCTAAAACGGATCTGATTGAATCGAGCCCTAGGTCTGGGGAGGATGCAAGATTCTCTTGGACATTTCAAAGAAAAAAAGTTCCAGGGATGGTCCTCTTCAGACACCCAAACTCTTTGTTGTCTAAGTGGACCAAGCCTGAAAGAATTGAACTCTTTCCATAGCCTGTAGGCAGACATCTCAGAACGTTACGATTCAAAACCAGGCAAACCTTTGCCATAGTTTTAGTGGTAGATTATTTTATTTAACCTCTACTGGATCAGTGACCCGCAATCGAGACAGATGCTGCTCTATATACGATATTTGACTAGAATGTCATTGTAAACAAAAGCCAACTTTCGGGACATAGACATGTCTTAGATGGTCAGAAAGCTTAAATGATTGTTCATCTAATCCAATTGACGGTAGTGATCACAGGGAACAAATACCATACTATTGTTTGAGGATAGTGCACAACAACAAAACACTTTTATCAAGACAACTGAGTTCATACATTCACCTCCGAGGGTATATAATGTACTTACATTCAGTAATCTTGCTCTGGGTTTGTCATCCTGAGGGTCCAAGACATAAAATGTAGCGTAGTTTTGTTTGATAAAAATCCATGTTTATATCCTAACATGATCCATGTTGTATACTGCGTTTCGCATAAATCCCGACTCTTTCAACTTGCAACAAAACAATCTATGAACTCTAAATGGCTAAACCTTGTTTCACCCGGTCAAGTTCAGATTCTGTGCAATCCTCAGACACTCTAGAAGGAAACTAAACTTTGATTCAGCATTCTCATTGCGAATTGGCTATGCAACACGTCAATTAGACCACAAAGGACAGCCATCATTACGCACCAATGAGACGGGCGGTGTTCACTGATCATTATCAAACATAGCTAGGTGCAGTTTTGTGAAAAAGTATTTGCCTCCTTCCTGATTTCTTTTTTTTGTTGCACATTTGTCACACTTAAATGTTTCAGATCATCAAACTAATTTAAATATTACACAAAGATAACCCCCGTAAACACAAAATGCAGTTAGGTGATGATTTAATTTAAGGGAAAAAAGCTATTCAAACCTTCATGGCCCTATGTGTAAAAGCAGGAGCCCTGCGTGCAAGAAAGATTGGAATGAGAAGGTTACTTTTAGATCAGAAAGTAAAATACATTTTTCCTCTCTTCCTGATCCAGTTGTTTAAATGGTTGCATATTCATTTAAGATATTTGCCTTTAATTTCTATATATGTAAATATAAGAAATAGACCGGAGGCATACAATATTTTGGTATAGTCGTATTGCCTATTATTCCACATATTTCATTATAGTGATTGTGTTCCCCAAACTTTATATAATATACGTATATATGTTTATAGATATGTGTTGTGTATTTGATGTATTTATACACCCTGCTAAAATAAAGGTTAAATAAAATAGGTAATAGTAAACTTGGGTTCTAACAGATTTAAAAAAAAATCCTGAATAGTTGTAGAGAGTAAGATGACCTGTAGGAGCCAACTTCAAAAACACCACATTCAAGTCCTCCCACTCACTCAAATGTAGGAACTCGTGAGGGACACCTGGGAGACTTGATACAAAATATTATGTATATCGCTCATTCTTGAATGTATCAGTCTGAAACTTTGCACAAACACTGCTGCTCTATTGTGGACAACAGCTTCCTATGTCAACGTATCACCTTTCTTTTGCATTTCAAAGATGATGCAATAAAAATTGAAAACGCATGTTTTTTTGTTTGTTTTATCTTTTACCAGATCAAATGTGTTGTATTCTCCTCCATTACTTTCACATCTCCACAAACTTCAAAGTGTTTCCTTTCAAACAGTATCAAGAATATGCATATCCTTGCTTCAGGTTCTGAGCCAAAGGCAGTTAGAGTTGGGTATGCCATTTCAGGCAACATTGAAAAAAAGGATCCGATCCATTTTGCTGAGACTAAGGTCTCTTTTCCAGACAAGCCTTCTAGACAGAGTTGCAAAGAAAAAGCCATATCTCAGACTGGCCAATAAAAAGATGGGCAAAATGACACAAACACTGGGCAGAGGAACTCTGCCTAGAAGGCCAGCATCCCGGAGTCGCCTCTTCACTGTTGATGTTGAGAATGGTGTTTGCGGATGCTATTTAATGAAGCTGCCAGTTGAGGACTTTTGAGGTGTCTGTTTTACTCTAATGTACTTGTCATCTTGCTCAGTTGTGCACCCACTCCTCTTTCTATTCTGGTTAGAGACAGTTTCTTGGCAATTTCTCGCATAGAATAGTCTTCATTTCTCAGAACAAGAATAGACAGACGAGTTTCAGAGGAAAATCTTTGTTTCTGGCCATTTTGAGCCTGTAATTGAACCCACAAATGCTGATGCTCCATATTCTCAACTAGTCTTAAGTAGGCCAGTTTTATTGCTTCTTTAATCGGAACAATAGTTTTCAGCTGTGCTAACATAATTGCAAAAGGGTTTTCTAATTATCAATTAGCCTTTTAAAATGATCAACTTGGATGAGCTAACACAACGTGCCATTGGAACACAGGAGAGATGGTTGCTGATAATGGGCCTCTGTACGCCTATGTAGATATTCCATAAAAAATCTGCCGTTTCCAGCTACAATAGTCATTCACAACATTAACAATGTCTACACTGTATTTGTGATCAATTTGATGTTATTTTAATGGACAACAAATGTGCTTTTCTTTCAAAATAAGGACATTTCTAAGTGACCCCAAACTTTTGAACGGTAGTGTACGTGACTTCAAATAGGTCCAGCCAACCTTTTGGTAAAGAATATAGTGATGAGTAATAAAACTATCTCCTTTGATTAAACAAAGGGCGCTATGAAAAATGGTATCCAAGGGTTTAAGAGTAGAGGCAGCTGCACTTTGATAAATAGTATCGCCATAATCAAGACCAGGTATAAAGGATGACTGCACAATTTGCTTCCTGCTGACCAGAGAGACAAAAAAAGTTTCTTAACAAGCTCAGTCTTGTTTTTTAAAAACAATAAATCATTGTCAATCCAAATACTAAGGCATTTGTATGCAAGGATTCGTTCCATTATAGAACCATCTGATGAATAAAGATATCATCCATCTGAGACACTCATACGAGAACATGAAACAACTGCAAAATCGGACTGTAGCCTTGTCACATGCACAAGAAGCATATTTCTCTCACATTTGGTTCACAAATTTGTTTACATCCATGGTAGTGTGCATCTCTCCTTTGCCAAGATAATCCATCCACCTGACAGGTGTGGTATATCAAGAAGCTGAGTAAACAGCATGATCATTACACATGTGCATCTTGAGCTGGGGACAATAAAAGGCCACTCTAAACTGTGCAGATTTCACACAACACAATGCCACAGATGTCTCAAGTTTTGAGGGAGCGTGCGACTGGCATGCTGATTGCAGGAATGTCCACCAGAGCTGTGGCCAGATAATTGAATGCTAATTTCACGACCATTTTAGAGAATTTGGCAGTATGTCCAACCCGGCCTCACAACCACAGACCACATGTAACCGCACCAGCCCAGGACCTCCACATCTGGCTTCTTCACCTGCGGTATCATCTGAGACCAGCCACCTGGACAGCTGATGAAACTGTTGCGCAACCAAATAATTACTGCACAAACTGTCAAAAACTGTCTTAGGGAAGCTTATCTGCATGCTCGATGTCGACACCAGGGTCTAGACCTGACTGCAATTCGGCATCGTAACCGTCTTCAGTGGGCAAATGCTCATTTTCGATGGCCACTGACACGCTGGAGATGTGTGGTCTTTACTGTTGAATCCCGGTTTCAACTACCTGGCGTCATGTGAGCAACCGGTTTGCTGATGCCAACATTGTGAACAGAGTGCACCATGGTGGCGGTGGGGTTATGGTATGGGCAGGCATAAGCTACGGACAACAAACACAGTTAGAATTTATTGATGGCAATTTGAATGCACAGCGACACCGTGACGAGTACCTCAGGCCCATTGTCGTTTTATTTATCCGCCGCCATCACCTCATGTTTCAGCGTGATAATGCACAGCCCTATATTGCAAGGGTCTATACACAATTCCTGGAAGCTGAAAATGTACCAGTCCTTGCATGGCCTGCATATTCACCAGACATGTCACCCATTGAGCATGTTTGGGATGCTCTGGATTGATGTGTATTACAGAGTGTTCCAGTTCCCGGCAATATCCAGCAACTTTGCACAGACATTGAAAAGGAGTGGGACAACATTCCACAAGCCACAATCGACAGCCTGATCAACTCTATGCAAAGTAGTTGTGTCGTGCTGCATGAGGCAAATGTTGTTCACACCAGATATTGACTGGTTTTCTTATCCAAGCCCCTCCCTTTTTTTAAGGTAACTGTGACCAACAGATGCATATCTGTATGCCTAGCAGGGGTGCAACTTTCACTGGGGACTGGGGGGGCATGTCCCCCCCACATTTTGAAATTGCATTTTTGTCCCCCCCAGTTTTATAATTGGAATGTGATACAAAATGAGGCAACAGTGTGCTTTAGGACCGTGCAGATGCCTTTGAGTAGTCGGGTAGACTATTTGGAGTGTTTATCAGACAAAAAACAAAAACAAAAAATGTAAAGTTGTGCCCCTGATTCCTGGTCATGTGAAATCCATAGATCGAATGCTTTCCTTATTTGAACTGTAAATCAGTAAAAACTTTGAAATTATATCTTTGTTTTAGTGTGTATAAGTAATGAAAAGAACAGGTCCTAGTATAGACCCCTGCGGAACACCTTTATATACCTCAAGAAATTTGGATTTAACACCATCAATCGCGATGGCCTGAGTTATGTCACTAAGATGATCATGAAACCATGAGCAGGCGTAGGAGCTCAGGCTTATTGAGGAAACGTATTAAAAGAAATAGCATGTTCAACATTATAAAAAGCTTTTGACAGGTCCACAAACAAAACATAACATTTCATTTTAGTGTCTAAAGCTTTGACAAGATCATTAACCACTAAAATGAAGACTTGCCTAGTTAAATACATTGCTCAGATAAAAAAAGAGTTGCACCAAGGATTCAAGAAACTTAGCTATACAAGAAAGCCTTGAAATGGGTAAATAATTCTTAAGGTCACTACTATCCCCGAAAAAGAGCTGAGTCTTTGACAATTATTTGGGCCTTCCTCTGACACCGCTGGGTATATAGGTTGTGGATGTCAGGAAGCTTGGCTCCAGTTAAGTACTGGGCTGTTCTACTGGACGGCTACAAAAATGGTCAAATACTCCAGGCACCCAAGTCATAGACTTTTCTCTCTGTTAGCTCACAGCAAGCGGTACTGGAGCATTCATACATTTTGTATTGACTGAAACTTGGATCTCTAGGGACATTCTGGACTCTGATATTAAAATTGAGAGTTATAATATGTTCAGAGATGATAGACAGGGTAGAGGTGGTGGAGCGGCCATTCTTATTCAAAAATTATGAATCTATCGTTACTGAAATCCATTTTCCTTGCCCAAACATTTTAGCTACTATCTTTAAGCCTTTGTTTGGGGAAGAATGTATCCATAACTGTTCTATGGGTCTATCGTCCTCCCTCGGCTAACCTTTGTGCACTCGAGGAGTTAACTAGTTTGTTAAGCCCTGTCACATTCTACGAGAGTCAGAGCCAGTGTAGGATTCAATCTTTGTCCTGTATTGATGCTTTGCTTGTTTGGTGGTTTGTCTAAGGGCACCGCGGGAATTCTTATAAGCGTCCGGATTAGTGTCCCACTACTTGAAAGCTGCAGCTCTTGCCTTTAGCTCGGTGCGGATGTTGTCTGTAGTCCATGGCTTCTGGTTGGGAAATGTACGCACGGTCACTGTGGGGCCTACTTCGTGTATGCAATTATTGATGAAGCCGGTGACTGAGGTGGTATACTCCTCAATGCCATTGGATGAATCCCGGAACATATTCCAGTCTGTGCTAGCAAAACAGTCCTGTAGAATAGCATCCGTGTCATCTGACTACTTCCGTTTTGAGCGAGTCACTGGTACTTCCTGCTTTAGTTTTTTCTTGTAAGCAGGAATCAGGAGGATAGAATTATGGTCCGATTTGCCAAATGTATGGCGAGGGAGAGCTTCGTATGCATCTCTGTGTGTGGAGTAAACGTGGTCTAGAGTTGTTTTTCCTCTGGTTGCACATGCTGGTAGAAATGAGGTAAACGGATTTAAGTTTCCCTACATTAAAGTCCCCGGCCACTAGGACCTTCGCTTCTGGCCTTATACAGCTTGTTGAGTGCGGTCTTAGTGCCAGCATCGGTTTGTGGTGGTAAAATGACAGCTACAAATAATATAGATGAGTTGTTTCTTTGTAGATAGTGTGGTCTACAGCTTATCATGAGGTATTCTATCTCAGGCGAGTAGTACCTTGAGAATTCTTTAAGATTAGATATTGCGCACCAGCAGTTATTGACAAATAGACACACACACCCACCCCTCGTTTTACCAGATGTAGCTGCTCTGTCCTGCCAATGCACGGAGAAGCCAGCCAGCTCTATATTATCCGTGTCGTCGTTCAGTCACGTCTCGGTGAAACATAAGATATTACAGTTTTAATGTTCCGTTGGTAGGATCGTCTTAATTGTAGATCAATCAGTTTGTTTTCCAATGATTGCACGTTGGCCAATAATACGGGGGGAATTGGAGCTTTACCTACTCATTGGCGAATTCATATAAAGTACGTCGCCCTCCTCCTCCTTTTCTTCCGTATTTTCTTCATGCTGATGACTGGGATTTGGGCCTTGTCTTGACAAAGCAGTATATCCTTCACGTCGGAGTCATTAAAGAAAATATTTGTCCAGTTTGAGGTGAGTGATTTTTGGTCATAAGAGACGGCAGCAGCAATATTATGTACAAAATGAGTAACAAACAATGCGAAAAAACGAATAAAAAAGCACAGTTGCTTAGGAGCCCGTAAAACGGCAGCCATTATACTTGCTATAAGATTGATTACAACTACCCCATTTGGTCTATCCCATTTACTAATAGAGGAAAGAGTAGAAATTGGAATTCCTTTTCCAAAGCTTCATAGGCCCCGAAGACGCAGCCAATGTCAATATGAGGAACTCTCAGAGTAACCAATGATGGAATGTTCTAAACTGACTTACATGGGTTTTTGTTGCTATCGTGTATAAGCCCGAGCCCTCTATGTGATTTGAAAAGGGGGTATTCAATTTCAAATTTGAACTAATAGCACTTGGTGAGCAGGCTTGTCTTTTGAGCTAACAATAGCAGATGTGAGAGTGGAGTTCAAATGAATGGGTACAAAATTACAACTGACAACACCTCTGGCAGTGTATTTTATTTTAATTATTTATTTTACCCTTATTTTACCAGGTAAGTTGACTGAGAACACATTCTCATTTACAGCAACGACCTGTAGATTAGTTACAGGGGAGAGGAGGAGGGATGAATGAGCCAATTGTAAACTGAGGATGATAAGACTGTGAACTAGTGAAATGCACTAGTTTTCCATCTCGCTAGCTAACTACTACTTTGTGTCCGGTGGGATGTTTATGCTAGGGCAACAAGCAGATAAGGTGTTGACGTTACCGGATAAGGCAGTGACGGTCATCCCTGTTCCGACTCCTCTCGGTCTCAACTGACGCAGCAACTTATTTTAAGATAATACACAACGCAGAGGACTTAGTATTAGTATTTGGCCATTGGCCTAATTTTACTGCAAGGAATTCTAATTGGTCAACCACAGGCTAGGGTTGGGTTATAAATTACATCCTGTCACTTTGTTCTGTGAAGAATCACTAAGGACAGGGAAGAAGGACCTATTTCTCTCCACACTGATTTGCTTTGGGGACTGTGTTATTGAAGAATAACATCAACTGCCTTGACCAGCAACAAGAAAAAATGAATCAACTGTGTGTTGCTGACAATGATATTCATTGACTACAGCTCAGTGTTTAACACCATAGTGCCCACAAAGCTCATCAATAAGCTAAGTATCCTGAGACTAAACACCTCCCTCTGCAACTGGATCCTGGACTTCCTGATGGGCCGACCCAGGTGGTAAGGGTAGGTAACAACACATCCACCACGCTGATCCTCAACACAGGGGCCCCTCAGGGGTGCGTGCTCAGTCCTCTCCTGTACTCCCTGTTCACTCATGACTGCATGGCCAGGCACGACTCCAACAGCATCATTAAGTTTGCCGATGACACAACATTGGTAGGCCTGATCACCGACAATGACGAGACAGCCTATACGGAAGAGGTCAGAGACCTGACCGTGTGGTGCAAGGACAACAACCTCTCCCTCAACGTGATCAAGACAAAGGAGATGATTGTGGACTACAGGAAAGGTGTACCGAGCATGCCCCCATTCTACCATTGACAGGGCTGTAGTGGAGCAGCTTGAGAGCTTCAAGTTCGTTGGCATCCACATCACCAACAAACTAACATGGTCCAAGCACACCAAGACAGTCGTGAAGAGGGCATAACAAAACCGTTCCCCCTCAGGAGACTGAAAAGATTTGGCATGGGTCCTAAGATCCTCAAAAGGTCCCACAGCTGCACCATCGAGAGCATCCTGACGATTTGCCTCACTGCCTGGTATGGCAACTGCTCAGCCTCCAACTGCAAGGCACTACAGAGGGTAGTGCGTACGGCCCAGTACATCACTGGGGCCAAGCTTCCGGCCATCCAGGACCTCTATACCAGGCGGTGTCAGAGAAAGGCCCTCTGTATATAGATTTGCTATTGTTATTTTACTGCTGCTCTTCAATTATTTGTTACTTTTATTTTATTTTTTTCAGGTATTTTTCTTAAAACTGCATTGTTGGTTAAGGGCTTGTAAGTAAGCATTTCACTGCACCTGTTGTATTCGGGCGCATATGACAAATACAATTTGATTTGATTTGATCCAGGGGAAAGAGAGAGGGCTGCACACAACCCAGTTTGGGAGTCAACTCTTAATCTCCTGATTTATGGCATATCATATTCCTGAGTGAGTCTAGACCTATATAATCTAAAAGAACCAAATCAGGTTAAAATAAGTGCATGCAATGAGTGATATGTATCTGTGATGTAATGGGGTTCGAGTCCTCTATTAAAGGTTTGAGGTCTTTTGTTAACCTCTAATTCCTCCCAAACCCGGATCCGGGAGCACCCCCCACAGTAAAAAAGCTGACTAGCATAGCCTAGCATAGCTTCACAAGTAAATACTAGCATCTAAATATCATTAAATCACAAGTCCAAGACACCAGATGAAAGATACACATCTTGTGAATCCAGCCATAATTTCTGATTTTTAAAATGTTTTACAGGGAAGACACAATATGTAAATCTATTAGCTAACCACGTTAGCAAAAGACACCACTTTTTTTACTCCACCAGTTTTTTACTCCATCAGTAGCCATCACTAATTCGACCAAATAAAGATATAAATAGCCACTAACCAAGAAACAACTTCATAAGATGACAGTCTGATAACATATTTATTGTATAGCATATGTTTTTTTAGAAAAATTTGCATATTTCAGGTATAAATCACAGTTCTACATTGCAGCTGCAATCTGAAATAGTGCCGAAGCTGCCAGAATAATTACAGAGACCAACGTCAAATACCTAATTACTCATCTTAAAACATTTCTGAAAAATACACAGCGTACAGCAAATGAAAGCCCAACATCTTGTGAATCCAGCCAATATGTCAGCTGGATATTTACAGCGAAAACACAATATAGCAATATATTAGCTTAGCACAATAGCCAGAAACACAAGCAATTTACCAGCAGCACAGGTTAGCGATCGTAACAATACAGCAAAAGATATATAATTTTGGACTAACCTTGATATACTTCGTCAGATGACAGTCCTGCAACATCATATTACACAATGCATATAGGTTTTGTTCGAAAATGTGCATATTTAGCAGCACAAATCGTTGTTATACAATGTGATCAGTGGCAACAGGTCATGCATTCTGGCCGGCCCCATCTTGGAAAGGCACCTAAGTTTACGATTATTTATCGATTAGATTGACTAAAAAATACAGGTTGGACAGCAAATGAAAGACGCATTAGTTATTAATGCAACCGCTGAGTTAGATTTTTTAAATTAACGTTACTAGACATACAGTGTGCGTTACAGCCAGACTAGTGCCGCAATAACGGCGGACAAATGCGTTTACATTTTTCCACATAAATACGGAATAACATCATAAATAGTTCTTACTTTTGGACGAGCTTCCATCAGAATCTTGGGCAAGGTGTCCTTTGTCCAAAATAATCGTTGCTCGGTTGTAAAACGTCGTCTTCAACTTCGGAATTAGCAGCTAACAATAGCTATGTGGCCACAACATTCCCAAATCCCCAAAACGCAATACTAAGGAAATTCCGAAAATAGCAATATACTCGCATAAACTGATATAACTCGGTTTAAAATAACTTCATTATGATGTTTCTAACACCTATATCGAATTAAATTACAGACGGATATAGCTAAGGCCGATAACTGAGCGTTTCAAAATGCCATCTTGAGGTCTTGCTTTGCGCAATGACGAACGACGAAAAGAGAGCGCACTTCGTTCCTTGGCCTTTTATAAGCTCTGAGAACTACGTAGACACTCCATTCCACTTCTCATTGGTTACTGACATCCAGGGGAAGGCGGGTGCAGTTCATGTCGAACCATAGGATACATACAGAGCTTTAAACTGATCTGAGAACAGAGCCTCGTTTTCAGACCTTCGCAGTTCCTGTCATGGATTTCGCTGCAGAAAGAGTTCTGGTTCACCCACAGACATAATTCAAACGGTTTTAGAAACTAGAGATTGTTTTCTATCCAATAGTAATAATAATATGCATATTGTACGAGCAAGAATTGAGTACGAGGCAGTTTAATTTGGGAACGATAAATGTCCAAGTTGAAACAGCACCCCCTGTAGTGTCAAGAGGTTTTAAAGCCCTATCAGTTAAAATAAGCCATAATTAAGGCTGTGAAACCTTGTTGCAACAAAGTCAGTTGGTAGTTGAGTAGCAATTTTTACATGTGTGGGTAACGTAAGCCTTGTGAGCATTGTACATGCTTTTGAAATAAACACAAGTTTGTATGTTAACCAGGCCAATTGGCGTTCTATAATATAAGAGGTTGGTGTCCTCAAAAAGGGTTATAAATATATTGGGTTAAATAAATATATAAACATAGATATATATATATATATTTTACAACTTTTGAAGTTAATGTAGTGTCATTTTTAAGTGAAAGAACCACTCTGAAAAAGGGCGGGACAGCTCCTCCGGATGTGAACATTAAAAATATATTAAATTCACTGTCTAGTGATATAAAGAACCATTTAAAAGTAGAGGTGTAGGCAAAAGATAATAAAGAAATGTTGTGTCATTGTTGACAAAGATGGAATATGGAATCTGTCTGATATACAAAAAGCTTGGGGGAAAATACAACTACTTCTGTATTCCCGAGTTGGACGGCTCCTGTGCCAAAGGCATCATCCTGCAGTACCAGAACAACACGGCCACTGTCAGCATCGTACCGGATGAGTTCAGGGTGAAGGTACTGCTGGTCTTCAACTTGATTTATTGATTTGATTGATTGATTGGTTTAAGGATTCATTCATCTGTCCATCCTGAATGTCTAACTCATTGACAAAGACACGATGGTCTTTAACTGTATGAAACCCAAAGTAAGGAAATGTGATGATAGATTTCTTCGCAATACTCATGATAGGACATTGCAGAGAGATAAAGAGAGTTTGAGGGCTCTTGGTGAACAGATAAAAACCTTCAAAGGAGAAATTCAACTATTGCAGGAGACACAGGTGGAAAAGTCAGACGTGACCCCCACCTGCGGGCTCTCTGTTCCCTCCATCTATCCCCACACTGAGTTGCGCAAGGCAGATGGGGTTTCAAGCATCTGGTCAGCACTGCCTGGCTTTGAGTCAACAGATTCTGACAGCGGTGAGGAACAATGTCTTAGGCCAACCAGAACACAGGTTGTTAAAGGAAGTAAAGCCAAACCTTCAGTGACAGTAATCACACACAAATCAGCATCTCCAAAACAGTTGGATGAACGGTCGAAGACTTTGAAGCATCCGAGAGAGACGTGGGTATGAAGACGTGGGATCATTTCAAGCGATATAAGAAACTCTACAATCTAAATCCTTATGATGGGTTACAGTTATTAGCCTTTGTTTTGAACAACCGTGAACATGGCGTACCTGAAGAAAAAGGTTTATAGAGCTGTGGGTGGTGAAGAGCAGCTGGATGGAGAGCCGTACATGTTTTCCTTATGGGTCTGACCAATGAACCGAAAAGAAACGGTTGTTGAATTTGAAGAAAGGTTCAGAGCAGAGGTGGTTAGACACAGTGAGTTACTCAACATGGAAGATGTCCTCAATTCCTCCAAAACTGGGGCAATCACACATCAGATGATGCAATGATTTGAGAAAAAATTACTTTTGCTTCCACAACTACTGATTGGAAGAGACTACTGCGACATCATCGACAGGTTGTCCCGACTGTACAGAGACATCAATCAACATAATAAACCGCATGTCATCAGAGTTGTGCAGGTTCCAAGTGAAGACAGCAACATTATTCATTCAGCAGAAGAGAAACCTGGTTTATGTCATTGTTGTTGAATTTCTGGTCACTGGCAACGAGAATGTCGGAAAAGAAAACGTGTTTATTAGGAGAAGTGGCCAGGAGAAGCAGGGTCGGTCTAAGGGAAAATGGAAACAGGACAACAGCCCCAACGACACAATGCTGATGCAGAATTTTAAGAAGCTCTCTCCCGCTCAGCAGCAGAGTTTGCTGCATGTCGTGGAGGTAAACTAACAGACCCCCTCTTATGTCCCATCTCAGCAGTGTACATCTGAAATAGGATGGAATATACAGTATGTGAACATGATGGTTAACAACTTTGCAGTAATTTTTTTTTGTAGATATGGGTGCTGAATTCACTGCTTTGCCATTATCTTATGCAAAGCATATACAGTTGAAGTCGGAAGTGTACATACACTTAGGTTGGAGTCATTAAAACTTGTTTTTCAACCACTCCATACATTTCTTGTTAACAAACTATAGTTTTGGCAAGTCGGTTAGGACATCTACTGTGTGCATGACACAAGTAATTTTTCCAACAATTGTTTACAGATAGATTAATTCACTGAAAATGCACAATTCAGTGGGTCAGAAGTTTACATACACTAAGTTGACCTTTCTCTTAACCTGTCTCGCCCCCCCGTTCCGCTAGCGGAACTCCTCCCACATTCCACTGAAAAGGCAGAGCGCGAAATTCAAAAAATATTTTTGTAGAAATATTTAACTTTCACACATTAACAAGTCCAATACAGCATTTGAAAGATAAACATCTTGTGAATCCAGCCAACATGTCCGATTTTTTAAATGTATTACAGCAAAAACACCACGTATATTTATGTTAGCTCACCACCAAATACAAAAGAGGACAGACATTTTTCACAGCACCGGTAGCATGCAGGTAGCATGCACAAAGCCAACCTAACTAACCTAGAACCAACCTAACTAACCTAGAAACAACTCCCTCAGATGACAGTCCTATAACATGTTACACAATAAATCTATGTTTTGTTCAAAAAATGTGCATATTTGAGCTATAAATCAGTTTTACATTACTGCTACCATCATAGCTACAGTCAGAAATAGCACGGGAGTAGCCAGAGTAAATACAGACACCAACGTCAACTACCTAATTACACATCATAAAACATTTCAGAAAAATATATGGTGGATAGCAAATGAAAGACAAAGATCTTGTGAATATAGCCAATTTTTCCGATTTTTAAAATGTTTTACAGCGAAAACACCACGTATATTTATGTTAGCTCACCACCAAATACAAAAGAGGACAGACATTTTTCACAGCACCGGTAGCATGCAGGTAGCATGCACAAAGCCAACCTAACTAACCTAGAACCAACCTAACTAACCTAGAAACAACTCCCTCAGATGACAGTCCTATAACATGTACACAATAAATCTATGTTTTGTTCGAAAAATGTGCATATTTGAGCTATAAATCAATCAATCAATCAATCAATTTTATTTTATATAGCCCTTCGTACATCAGCTAATATCTCGAAGTGCTGTACAGACACCCAGCCTAAAACCCCAAACAGCTAGTAATGCAGGTGTAGAAGCACGGTGGCTAGGAAAAACTCCCTAGAAAGGCCAAATCAGTTTTACATTACTGCTACCATCATAGCTACCATCATAGCTACAGTCAGAAATCGCACGGGAGTAGCCAGAGTAAATACAGACACCAACGTCAACTACCTAATTACTCATCATAAAACATTTCAGAAAAATATATGGTGGATAGCTAATGAAAGACAAAGATCTTGTGAATACAGCCAATATTTCCGATTTTTTAAGTGTTTTACAGCGAAAACACAATATATCGTTATATTAGCTTACTACAATAGCTAACACACAGCAGCATTGAATCAAGGCAAACGGTAGCGATAGCACAGTTCGACAGATATATGAAATAGCATCCCAAATTGGGTCCTTATCTTTGTTGATCTTCCATCAGAATGTTGTACAAGGGGTCCTTTGTTCAGAACCGTCTTTGTTTGGATCCAGAACGAACTATTTCCCTCTTGATTTAGCAAGCACACTGGCCGTGCGGCGCTAACCTCTCCTTCTTGAACAAATTCCTCCAACGCATCACGTCTAAAGTCCCGAATAAATTTCAATAATATAATTAAACTATATTGAAAAAACATACTTTAGGATGATATTGTGACATGTATCAAATAAAATCGAAGCCGGAGATCATATTCACCTATAACGACGGTTTTCCAGGAGGCGATTCCAGGTCCAACTTCGCGCCTTCCAATTAATAAATAATGGCGGACCTCTCACTCCAAGAGGTTGTATTCAATCCCAGAACGAGATAATCAAGTCATTTCTGCTCTCACTTCCGCATGACACCCAGGGGAAGGTGTATGACGTGTTTCTACAGTCATAAGTGACATGCCCTTTTATAGACAAGCTCTTGAAGAGAGACCTCGCTTTTGGAAATCTCACTTCCGGATAGGAAATGGGCTGTAAAAAGAGTTCTGTTTCACTTAGAGAAATAATTCAAACGGTTTTAGAAACTAGAGAGTGTTTTCTATCCAATAGTAATAATAATATGCATATTGTACGAGCAAGAATTGAGTACGAGGCCGTTTAAATTGGATACGATTTTCCCCAAAAGTGAAAACTGCACCCCCTATCCTTAAGAAGTAAACAGCTTGGAAAATTCCAGAAAATGATGTCATGGCTTGGATTCTGATAGGCTAATTGACATCATTTGAGTCAATTGGAGGTGTACCTGTGAATGTATTTCAAGACCTACCTACTCAGTGCCTCTTTGCGTGACATCACCACAAGTCTGGTTCATCCTTGGGAGCATTTTCGAAACACCGGAACGTACTACGTTCATCTGTACAAACAATAGTACACAAGTATACACATCATGGGACCACGCAGCCATCATACCCCTCAGGAAGGAGACGCGTTCTGTCTCCTAGAGATGAACGTACTTGGGTGCGAAAAGTGCAAATCAATCCCAGAACAACAGCAAAGGACCTTGTGAAGATGCTGGAGGAACCAGGTAAAAAGTATCTATATCCACAGTAAAACAAGTCCTATATCGACATAACGTGAAAGGCCGCTCAGCAAGGAAGAAGCCACTGCTCCAAAACCGCCATGAAAAAGCCAGACTACGGTTTGCAACTGCACATGGTGACAAAGATTGTACTTTTTGGAGAAATGTCCTCTGGTCTGATTAAACAACAATAGAACTGTTTGGCGATCATGACCATCGTTATGTTTGGAGGAAGAAGTGGGATGCTTGCAAGCCGAAGAACACCATCCCAACCGTGAAGCACGGGGGTGGCAGCATCATGTTGTGGGGGTGCTTTGCTGCAAGAGAGACTGGTGCACTTCACAAAATAGAGGGCTTCATGAGGAAGGAAAATAATGTGGAAATATTGAAGCAACATCTCAAGACATCAGTCAGGAAGTTAAAGCTTGGTCACAAATGGGTCTTCCAAGTGGACATTAACTCCAAGCATACTTCCAAAGTTGTGTCAAAATGGCTTAAGGACAACAAAGTCAAGGTATTTGAGTGGCCATCACAAAGCCCTGAACTCAATCCTATAGAAAATGTGTCGGCAGAACTGATAAAGCGTGTGCGAGCAAGGAAGCCTACAAACCTGACTCAGTTACATCACTTCTGTCAGGAGGAATGGGCCAAAATTCAACCAAATTATTGTGGGAAGCTTATGGAAGGCTACCTGAAACGTTTGACCAAGTTAAACAATGGCAATACTACAAAATACTATTTGAGTGTATGAATCTTCTGACCCACTGGGAATGTGATGAAAGAAATAAAAGCTGAAATAAATACTTTTCTCTAGTATTATTCTGACATTTCACATTCTTAAAATAATGTGGTGATCCTAACTGACCCAAGCCAGGGAATTTCTACCAGGATTAAATGTCAGGAATTGTGAAAAACTGAGTTTAAATGTATTTGGCTAAGGTGTATGTAAACTTCTGACTTCAACTGTATGCTCCATTTACATCAAGGGCAGGTATTACACTAGGGGCTATTCGTTTTAACCAGAGTGAAATATTGGGTATATGGAGAGATGTTGCTTGGTATAAGGCGGTTATTGGTACTAATTGGGGTGAGAATGTTGAGTATCAACATGCGAGAGTACCTAGTTCTGCAGATAGGTGCTAGATGAGGCCCGATACGCCTGAATGTGTGTCCATTCAAAAACATGTGGATGAGTTGGGGGTGGAGCTGACATCCTGGAGTGATAGGTACTTTCCTTCATTTGTAATGACCAATGACACTAATCAGCGACCATCTTACACATGCCCCTGTTGGGTGGTTATGTTTTAATTGGTCACTCTCTGGGAACTTGTCTCAACTTCACCAGGCGGCGTTTGTCAAAGTAGGACAGAGTAAATGTGATCAGACCTATCTGCCTGTGACGGCACTAAGGTTGCGGAATGTCTAATGTCTGCTGAATTGACTCTCAGTAATGGCACTATGACTACTTTTTATTACCTTTGGTAATAATATCAATAATGGTATGATAGCTACTAATGGGACTTACTTTATCTGTGGATCCTATGACTATTCCTGGTTACCAAAGTTGTGGCAAGGGTCGTGTTATTTGGGATACGCCGTAAGACATTCTGTGAACTCTCCTTTTTTCCACCGTTATAAACGTGTGATTACAGAAACGGAGAGATTCTTTGCGATTGCTTTTCCCTCTAATGGTATTTCTAAAATAGCACGGGAAGTTATTAATACGGATAACTCTTTGGAAATCCTAGCTAATAGTACAGCTTGAGAGTCTTGAGTTAATTACTGCTGAGATGGTTGCCATTTGGACTGTGGCAATGCAAAATGGCTTGGCCCTTGACAATCTTCTGTCTGCACAGGGGGGTACATGTGGTCTTATTGGGTCCTGATTGCTGTACTTACAATCCTAATAATTCTGAGGAAAAAGCTGACCTAATCCAAAAGATCAGGACTGAGGGCGCTAAATATCCTGATTATGATGGTTATCTTCCACATTTGGCACATGGGTACATTTCTCTGTGTGCATGATACTTCCAATAGTGGGAGTGGTGGTTGTTTTTCTTATACTCATCCAGGTTATCAAGTGTGCTATTGCCCGATGTTTGTCTGCTAAATTCCGACGGCTACATGATAGGGATATAATAAGATTCATCAACCGTGTCCTTTTATAGATGGGTGTCAGTAGTGTTCACAAGAATGTGGTAGGGATCATAAGGGTCTTCATCATCACACCAGGCCTCATGATTGTGTTCAATGTGCCCATGGTAACTGTCCTCAGTGCTGTAATGAACGATAATCTCTCAGATGTGGAATCACACCTGTTAATAGCTCTTTTCTATAACTTTGAGTGAAATGTATTTCTTATTGCAACAGCAAGAAAAAAATGCCCTTTGTGTTTTATAAAAATGCAAGGTGTTTAATGTAAATGATTTTATGCTTACTGCTAATGTTTTTTATACTGTCTATTTTTTCCTGTTTTCTATTGTTTTCTAAAAAGACATTTTAAGAATATTTATTTTTAATATGGTCTAGGGGGAGTGTAAGAATATTTTAAGATAATACACAAAGCAGAGGACTAGAGGTCAATAGAGAATTAACGATCAATGGAAAAGGTTGTTTTTCAGGTCAACATCTGTTTAGAATCTGTGTAGGGGTTTCAGTCCTGGACTCATAGCTACATGTGGCAAGTTCTCATTGCTTTGAATTGTCTATAAATTGAGCCTAAAACATGATACTTGGTATTTGGCGCAATTTTACTGCAAGGCATTCTAATTGGTAAACCACAGGCTAGGGTTGGGTTATAAATTTGATCCTGTCACTTTGCTCTGTGGAGAATCATTGAGGACAGGGAAGAAGGAACATGTCATCTACTTCCCAGCATAACAACTATGATTTGTTCTCTTTGAATACATACATTTTTTCTCCCCCTGATTTGCTTTGGGGTCTGTGTTACTGAAGAATAACATCAACTGCTAACACATGTATACTGGAATATTGGTACATTTGTAACGATCTTCTTCATCTGATGAACATGATAGATCAGACCAAAACGCAGCGTGGTAAGTGTCCATGTTAATGTATTATAACTGAACACAAAAATACAAAATAACAAAGTCAACGTAAGAAACGAAAATCGAAACAGTCCTGAAAGGTGCAAACACAAAACAGGAAACAACTACCCACAAACACCAGGTGGGAAAAGGCTACCTAAATGTGGTTCTCAATCAGAGACAACAAATGACAGCTGCCTCTGATTGGGAACCATACCAGGCTAAACACATAGAAAAGGAACATATAAAAAAAACATAGAATGCCCACCCCAACTCACGCCCTGACAAACCAAAATAGAGACATAAAAAAGGAACTAAGGTCAGGGCGTGACAGTACCCCCCCCCCCCCCCCCCAAAGGTGCGGACTCCGGCGAATCCGTGGTGGCGGATCTGGTGCGGGACGCGGACCCCGCTCCACCTTAGTCTTGGCCCACTTAGGTGGCGCCTCTGGAGCGGCGACCCTCGCCGCCGACCCTGGACTGGGGACCCTTGCAGCGGCCCCCGAACAGGAGGGCGACTCTGGCAGCTCCGGACAGGAGGGCGACTCTGGCAGCTCCGGACAGGAGGGTGACTCTGGCAGCTCCGGACCGGAGGGAGACTCTGGCAGCTCCGGACAGGAGGGAGACTCTGGCAGCTCCGGACTGGAGGGAGACTCTGGCAGCTCCGGACTGGAGGGAGACTGGCAGCTCCGGACAGGAGGGAGACTCTGGCAGCTCCGGACAGGAGGGAGACTCTGGAGGGAGGAGACACAGAGACAACCTGGTGCGTGGGGCTGCCACAGGGCCCACCAGGCTGGGGATATCTACAGGAGGCCTGGTGCGTAGAGGAGGCACCGGATACTTCTTGCCATGGATCATCACTGGAGGTCTCGTGCCATGGATCATCACTGGAGGCTTCTTGCCATGGATCATCACTGGAGGCTTCTTGCCATGGATCATCACTGGAGGCTTCGTGCCATGGATCATCACTGGAGGCTTCGTGCCATGGCTCATCACTGGAGGCTTCGTGCCATGGATCATCACTGGAGGCTTCGTGCCATGGATCATCACTGGAGGCTTCGTGCTATGGATCATCACTGGAGGCTTCGTGCCATGGATCATCACTGGAGGCTTCGTGCCATGGATCATCACTGGAGGCTTTGTGCCATGGATCATCACTGGAGTGGAGAGACACACAGGAGGCCTGGCTCTGGGAGAAGGCACAGGACTCACAAGGCTGGGGAGACATAGGAGGGTTAAGCCTCGGCGCAGGCACAGGACTCACCAGGCTGGAGAGATATGCAGGAGGCCTTGTCCTTGGCCGAGGCACCGGATACACTGGACCGTGAATGCGCACTGGCGGTCTCGAGCGCAGATCTGGCCCCACCCGTTCTGGCTGGATGCCAGCTTCTACCCGGCAAATGCGGGACGCTGGCACCGAGCACACCGGCCTGTGGATGCTCGGGCCGAGACACAGTGCGCATCACCCCATAACACGGGGCCTGACCAGTCACATGCTCGCCCCGGTAAGAACGGGGAGTGGGCTCAGGTCTCCAACCTGACTCCGCCACAATCCCCGTGTGACCCCCCCAAAAAATGTGGGGCTTCCTCCCGGGCTTCCTTGCCAGCCGTGTTCCCTCTTACCGCTGGTTCTTTTCTCCTGCTGCCTCCGCTCTCCTGGCTGCCTCCACCTGTTCCCATGGGAGGCGATCCTTTCCAGCCAGGGTCTCCTCCCATGTCCAGTCCTCTCTTCCACGCTGCTTGGTCCGTTGGTGGTGTGTAGTTCTGTAACGATCTTCTTCATCTGATGAACAGGATAGATCGGACCAAAATGCAGCGTGGTAAGTGTCCATGTTAATTTATTATAACTGAACACAAAAATACAAAATAACAACGTGAACGTAAGAAACGAAAATCAAAACAGTCCTGAAAGGTGCAAACACAAAACAGGAAACTACCCACAAACACCAGGTGGGAAAAGGCTACCAAAGTATGGTTCTCAATCGGAGACAACGAATGACAGCTGCCTCTGATTGGGAACCATACCAGGCCAAACACATAGAAAATAAACATAGAAAAAAAAACATAGAATGCCCACCCAAACTCACGCCCTGACAAACCAAAATAGAGACATAAAAAAGGAACTAAGGTCAGGGCGTGACAACATTGTGGGAGGCAACCTGTTTGTCTAGAGACTAGATAGCTACTGACAATGACACATAAAGATAGGCTTATTTGAAGCTTCTGCCAGATTCAGAAGCTTGAAAACCCCATTGGAGTTTTTATCAAAATGTTTAGAACTAAAACTGAGTGATCAATTTTATTTAATTTTAGTTTGTTTTGGAGTCAAATATAATAATTTCAGCGTAGTTATTATATTTCAGTTTACAAAATCATTTTTTAATGATAAGTTTTGTTTTAGTTTCAGTTTAAGTTTACTATAATAACCTTGGTACACATAGACAGACACACACACACACACTGAAACTGACAAAGAGGATTAATCCCCGGTCCTGTGCTGAGCGCTGTAGTTACATCAGTCTTACGAAGCCACAGTCTCATAGTTTTCTATTTTGGGAAATAATGAGAGGAGTGCATAATAAACAAAGTGGGCAACATCACCCAGTCCATTCACTCACTGATGGAGTGTACTGGACACAGGAGGAGGAGAGTTTATAGGTCCTGCACATTTTAATACACCAATGGTAACGTCTTATTCTCTTACCTAATTTAAATAAGTACCACCTTATAACATCACAGAAGGCGTGTTCGCAGAGGGCCGCGGTTTACATAACTACACTGAACAAAAATATAAACGCAACATTGAAGTGTTGGTCCAATGTTTCAGAAACTGAAAAAAAAGATCCCAGAAATGTTCCATGCGCACAAAAATATTATTTATCTCAAAGTTTTTACACAAATTTGTTTACATCCCTGAGCATTTCTCCTTTGCCAAGATAATCCATCCACCTGACAGGTATGGCATATAAAGAAGCTGATTAAACGGCATGATCATTACACAGGTCCACCTTGTGCTGGGGATAAATAAAGACCTCTCTAAAATGTGCAGTTTTGTCACACAACACAATTCCACAGATGTTTCGAGGGAGAGTGCATTTGGCATGCTGACTGCAGGAATGTGTACCAGAGCTGTTTGTAGACAATTCAATGTTAATTTCTCTACCATAAACTGCCTCCAACATAATTTTGGAAAATGCTCTCACAATGGCAAGTATAGGGGCATACTGAATTCTAGCTCCCAGGATGCAATTCCTATGGCTTCCACGGGGTGTCAGCGTTCTATGTTCAAGGTTTCAGGCTTTTAACTTACAAAACGAATAAGAAATATCAGTTTTAGTACAGGGACACAGTCTTGGAAATGTGTGTTCGCTCGCGCCATGAAGAAAGGACGCACCTGCTAAAATCAGTTTCCTATTGAACCTACTTCTTTCTGTAAGAAATATTATGGTTTGATTATATTTTAGGGTATCTGAGGAGTAAGTAGAAACGTATTTTGACTTGTTGAAACAAAGTTTAGGGGTAGATTTTTCTCTGCATGTTGAATGAGTGGATTACTCAAATCAATGGTGCCAACTAAACTGACTTTTTGGGATATAAGAAGGACTAACAAAACAAAACATTTTATAGCTGGGACCCTTTGGATGATAAATCAGTGGAAGATTTTCAAAAAGTAATTGAATATTTAGTCACTATTTGTGAATTTATGAAACCTGTGCCTGTGGAAAAATATTTTTATGTAGGGCGTCGCCCTCAAACAATCGCATAGCATGCTTTTGCTGTAAAAGCTACTGTAAATCGGACAGTGCAGTTACATTAACTTCTTGGAACTATAGGGGGTGCTGTTCCGCATTAGCATATTTGTGTCTCCAAATTAAACTGCCTCGTGCTAAATTCTTGATCGTACAATATGCATATTATTGTTATTATTGGATAGAAAACAGTCTATAGTTTCTATAGGAGTTGAAATTTCGTCTCTGAGTGGTACAGAACAATTTCTACAGCACTTTTCATGACAGGGTTCAGATTTCAGAAATTTTTACCTCTGATCTGGGGTCTGTTTATAAGGCCACAGTGAATGCTATGAAGAAACCGACACTACCTACGTCTTCCTCTGGGTGTCTGTACGTCATCACGTTTTCAATGAAGTCTATGGGACGTTCACAGCCATTATAAATGACAAAAATGTACAGAGACCCCTCTTTCTCAACGTGCGCCTCAAGCGTGAAGGCCATCGGACCTGCCTCGTTCCAAATCGTTTTCTAACCAGCAGTATTTCTCCGGTCATGTTTTCAGTCGTTATAGTTGTTAAAAACATCATAATGTAGTGAATTTTAACCGTTTTATATCAATTTATATCCGTTTAGTGCGATTTTGAGGAATTTCTTTGTCGTGCACTCTGAAAGTTTGGACACGCTTTAGGGTGTCGGTCGTTGGTGATGGACATTTCGAAGGACAGAGGACATCTATCGACCAAAAGACGTTTATAACATAGAAAGGATACATTGCCCAAGAATATGATGGAAGATCAGCTCAAAGTAAGCAATATTTAATATGATAAACCGTGTTTCTGTCGAAATATTTTAAACGCATACATCGCCATTTTGTTTGGTATAGCTTCACTTGGCCAACCCTGTATTGAAAAGTAAGGATAATTTTAAAAATGTAAATCAGCGGTTGCATTAAGAACTAATTTGTCTTTCGATTCCTGTCAACCCTGTATTTTTTAGTCAAGTATATGATTAGCTTTTAATTAAACTAGATCACTCTGATAGATGACGTCAGACATATTGAGGCTTGATTTCCTAGTATTTTTATTGTGTAACCACGGTTTTGTATGGCTAAATATGCACCTTTTCGAACAAACTGTATATGTATGTTGTAAAATGATGTTACAGGAGTGTCATCGGAAGAATTCTGAGAAGGTTAGTGAAAAAATTAATATCTTTTGGCGGTGATTACGTTATAGCGCTCTTTGGCTGGAATCGATGCTCTGGTAACGTTTTCACATGTAGTATGCTAACTTATCGATTTATTGTGTTTTCGCTGTAAAACGCTTAGAAAATCTGAAATATTGTCTGGAATCACAAGATCTGGGTCTTTCCATTGCTATGCTTTGTCTATTCTTATGAAATGTTTTATGATGAGTAAATTGGTCATACACGTTGCTCTATCTAGTAATTCTAGTGGATTTGTGATGGTCGGTGCAATTGTAAACTGTGATTTCTACCTGAAATATGCACTTTTTTCTAACAAAAACTATCCTATACCATGAATATGTTATCAGACTGTCATCTGATGGTTTTTTTTATAGGTTATTGGCTATCAATATCTTAGTTGAGCCGAATTGGTGATAGCACCTGAAGGAGTAAGAAACTGATGGAGTTAGAATAGTGGTGTATTTTGCTAACGTGTTTAGCTAATAGATTTACATATTTTGTCTTCCCTGTAAAACATTTTAAAAATCTGAAATGGTGGCTTTATTCACAAGATCTGTATCTTTCATCTGGTGTCTTGGACTTGTGATTTAATGATATTTAGATGCTACTATCTACTTCTGAAGCTATGCTATCTATGCTAATCAGTGTGTGGGGGGTGGGGGGTGATCCCGGATACGGGGTTGAGGTTCGGTAAAGGTTAACACGAATGTAAGCTTTCAACCGATATAAGACACTTGTATGTACCTAAATGTTTAATATCCATCATTTTAATGATTATTTATTTGAATTGCGCACCCTCCAGGTCCACCGGAAGTTGTCCGCTAGCGGGACACCTAGCCCTAAGAAGTTTTAAGGTATCTATGACAAACAGATGCATATCTGTATTCCCAGTCATGTGGAATCCATAGATTAGGGCCTAATTAATTCATTTAAATTGACTGATTTCCTCATAAGAACTGTAACACAGTACAATCTTTGAAATTGTTGCATTTTGCGTTTTATATTTTTGTTCAGTATAGGTAGCTAGCCAAGATTTGCCTGCAGCGACATCTTAAAACAGCATGGAACAAATGGGGGGATGGGTCACTCAAAACTCCAGGCACGGTTGTCATGTCAACACATGAAGAGACACCCCAAATATAAAATGTATAAAAATGCTTGACATCTTTGATCGTCATGGTTTATGATTATTGTTTGGCAATGAATATAACTATGTCTAGATGTAATATGACTGCCAAAAATAAAGTAAAAAAACAACAAAAAGTGTTTTAAAGCAGCAAAGGGGGGGACCAACTCCGTATTAACGCCCATGATTTTGAAATGAAATGTTCGACGAGCAGGTATCCACATACTTTTGGTGATGTAGTGTATGTTGTTGATGGAAATTGAGAAGAGTGTGGGGCCAAAGATTGAGCCTTGGGGTACTTCCTTGTTGACAAGCAGTGTCTGAGACAGCAGATGTTCTGACTTTACACATTGCACTCTTTCAGAGAGGTAGTTAGCAAACCAAGCCAAAAACCCCTTAGAGATTTTTTTACCTTTATTTAACTAGGCAAGTCAGTTAAGAACAAATTCTTATTTACAATGACGGCCTTACGGGGAACAGTGGGTTAACTTCTCACGAGTCACCAACCCTGATCCGGTAGCACCCCCCACCCCCCCCCCCACTGAGTAGCATAGCTAGCATAGCGTCACAAGTAACTTGTAGCATCTAAATATCATTAAATCACAAGTCCAAGACACCAGACGAAAGATACAGGTCTTGTGAATAAAGCCACCATTTCAGATTTTTAAAATGTTTTACAGGGAAGACACAATATGTAAATCTATTAGCTAACCACGTTAGCAAAGGACACGATTTTTTTACTCCCAACAGCTTTTTCCTGCGTCAGTAGCTATCACTAATTCGACTAAATAAAAATATATATAGCCACTAACCAAGAAACAACTTCGTCTGATAACATATTTATGGTATAGCATAGTTTTTTTTGTTGAAAAATGTGCATTTTTCAGGTATAAATCACAGTTCTACATTGCAGCTGCAATCTGAAATAGTGCTTACCCAGCCAGAACAATTACAGAGACCAACGTCATATAACTAATTACTCATCTTAACACATTTCAGAAAAATACACAGCGTACAGATATTGAAAGCCCAACATCTGGTGAATCCAAACAATATTTCAGATTTATTAAATGTTTTATAACGAAAACAAAATGTAGCGCTAAATTAGCATAGCTATACCAGGCAGATTCGGCTAGGCGCCCACGGCCAGTTCACATGCACAACAGATATGATATAACATCGTAAATTGGGTCTTACTATGGCTGATCTTTCATCAGAATGTTGATCAAAGTGTCCTTTGTCAAGATGAGTCGTTGGTTCCGTTCAGAATTGTTCCTTTCCCACTCCATTTAGCACAGGTACTGGTCGAGTGGCACGGATCTCTCAAACGTAAATAAAATCAGACAACGGAACACCACAAAACTCCCGAAAAAATTCAAATAATCTGATTAAACTATTTTGAAAAAACATACATTACGATGATATGGTCACATGTATCAAACAAAATTCGACACGGAGATAGTTTTCATCCATAACGCCAGCAAAACAGTACACAATCGCAGCTCCAACTCGTGCGAATCAGAAAACCGGAAGTTGTCGGTCACGCCAAAGAAATAGGTCTTATTTCACGTCAGTACCAGATAAACAAAGAATTTCTCCTCTGACGTCCTCTTGACACCCAGAGGAAGGCGAATGAAGTGTGTTTCTGGTCATAGGGGTCATGACCATATATAGGCAGAGCGTTGAAGCGAGCATAGACTTCTTGCATTCTACTTCTTGGTCAGGGAAAGTGCTGTCAAATGACTTGTGTATCACTCAGAGACAAAATTGAAACGGTTTTAGAAACTAGAGATTGTTTTCTTTCCAATGGTATTATTTATATGCATATAGTAAGAGCAATAATTGAATAAGAGGCAGTTTAATCTGTAGAGCAAATTATGCTAATGGAAAAATAGCACCCCCTGTATTCTCAAGAAGTTAACTGCCTTGTTCAGGGGCAGAATGACAGATTTTTAGCTTGTCAGCTCAGGATTTGATCCAACAACCTTTCAGTCACTGGCCCAAAGCTCTAACCACTAGGCTACCTGCCGATACCAATACTCCTTAGCCGACCCACAAGAATGGAATGGTCTACCGTATCAAAAGCTTTGGCAAAGGCAACAAAAACAGCAGCACAACATTGCTTAGATTCAAGGGTAGAGGCGATTATAATTTAGGACTTTTAAGTTTGCAGTGACACATCCATAACCTGAGCGGAAACCAGATTGCATACCATAGAGAATACTATAGACATTAAGAAAGCCAGTCAGTTAATTATTGACAAGTTCATCCAAAACTTTTGATAAAAAGGGCAAGATAGAAATTGGCCTATAATAGTTAGGTTCAGCATGATCTCTCCCTTTAAATAAAGGACACACCGTGGATGCCTTCCAAGCAGGTGCTCCTTTAGCACCTCAGACTCAGTGACCGCCTGCAGGGCGGGCAGGGGGAAAAGAGGGAGGAGCCTCAGGGCTAGTCACATTAGAAGGGCTGGGAGATGAGGAAGTGTTGGACAGGCAAACAGGCATGGCTGAGTCAAATAGAATCCTGATATAATGAAGTGGTGATTAAAGAGCTCAGCCATAAGCTCCTTGTCAGTAACAACCACATCATCAACATTAAGGGACATGTGTAGCTGTTTATTCTTCAGGTCGTTCACCTTTTTCCAGAACTTCTTCGGGTTAGACCCACAGAGAGAACTGCTCCTTAAAGTAACTAGCTTTGGCCTTCTGGATAGCCTAAGTGCACTTATTTCTCATTTGCCTGAGCGACGGCCAGTCAGCCTGAGCATTTGTATGCAGAGTTTTTCGCCAAATGGTGTTCTTAAGGTGGAGTAACTCTGCCAGATCATGGTCGAACCAGGGGCTGAATCGGTTTTTAATTCAAATGTTCTTTATGGAGGCATGCTTGTTAACAATACCACTGAAAATACAAAAAAGATCAGAGCTCTAGAGTACCTGATTCTAATAATTAGCTGGTTGATAAGCTGAATCAGGTTAGTTACAACTGGGATTGAAAACCATAGGATGGTAACTGTCAGAGGAATATGGTTGGAAAACCCTGGGCTAGTGTCTTCAGAGGTGTAAGGATAATTAGGAGTCTGAAACTAGGGTATTTGGTGCTCTGCAAATGGGTCCCGGCATTATACCTTAAGCGGACATTGCCGTTGGCTGCACGGAGAGCATTAACAGAAATCCCATGCAGCCTTGTTTACAAGTTCGAAAACTGGAATGTGAGTAGCCTATCTACACCTCGATTAGGATAATATAAATCCTCATTATTTAGTTGAATAATAATCTGAAAACGAATAGAAATATGAACTAATATAAAAACGCAAAACTTTAATAACCTCGGCTGGTACGTGTGTTTCCGCATGTTTTAGTGTTTGTGTGTGTCCCGTAATGCCCCCTGGTGATGTATTTGCATCGTTGTTGCCGGTGCTCGTCTTCTCCCGGTGCTGAAATGTCATCCTGACCTGGCTGTGCTAATGGATCCACAGCTCCCATCACTAACGGATATGGAGCCATGAGGAATGCAAAGTAGATGAGGCCATGAGTAGAACTCTGACATCATCAGATTGAGAGCAGGATTCAGGAAGCACGGAGGAAGAAATTTACTACAGTAAGTGTCTTCTGCAACAGGGATTTTTAGTAGGGGATCACCAAATCGCCAAAACAATTTGCAATAAAATAGCTACTGAAATTAATATCATTAGCACATAATAAGCTCAGGTGAGGTGGGACAGAAATACTGGTCATACAGAATTTACAGTACTGTATATGGAAATATTGTGGTATTTTAAATGCTGTATGGTCTTGACTCTGACTGCAATATTTCCAAGAGCTTTGACTCAATACCTCAATGACTTGTAATTTGATGGCTGACATGGTATGAGGTTGTAAGTCAAGTGCAATAACATTTGTTTGTTGTCAACTGAACTCCCGCGTACCTTGTTGAGGGGATTCAAGTTGGGCTTTTGAACGTGAGCTGTTGAAGTCAATTACGTTGAGTGTGTCAATCAGTTGGATGTCTGAGCTTGATTTATCAAATGTTGTTAGTGAGAGATATTTTGGTGAAGAGCTCTGGGATAATTGGAGGTAGTATTCTGTTTCACAGGTGCCGTTTGACAAAGCAAAACACATAACGGCATACTGTGATGATCCTAGTTTTAAGCAGTAATTTAAAGCAGCAATCCAATGCTACATTCAACTGGCAATCTTCGCCCTGAAACCTCCACTAAACCACTGCCTGGTGTTGAAAGGGCACATTTATCAGCCATACAGAAAAGGAAGAGGGAATCTACCAACATTGTTTGTGTATAGTAGTGAAGGTTATGAAAAGTTTCGTGCCTCGCTTCGTGGAATTGCTCAATAGACCTGTGCCTGCGTTGGCTCTGTTAGCTCCTCAGGGAAGAGACAGGCACAGAAAGACATTATCACCTTTCTGTGAGCATACAAAATAGAATCAATTATTTATCTTACACCAGGTGGGCCCTGAAACAAAGGCTGGCCCCTAGATGGCTCTGAGGCTGTAACAGAAGAAATGTTGGGGGGCCAGGGTGTGCCACGCACGGGTGCACACACACACACACACACACACACACACACACACAGAGTAGCAGGAGACATAAGGGAATGGATCACACACACACTCTCGCTTCCTCTCTCTCATACACACACAGAAAGGCAATAAACACACACGGTCTCTCTCTCACGCACACACACACACGCACGCACGCACGCACTCTCCCAGGCTCTGTTTTTGGATCTCTCTATATTTTTATCTATTTTGGATATTTTTGCTGGGGGTACCAGACACAGACCACTGAACCTGCCCACTGCACAAATGAGTGCAACATATTTCCAATAAGAATACATGGTGTAGCAGAGTACATGGTGTAGCAGTCTGCAGTGCAGTGGTGCACCAATACCTGTTGGTATTGCACTGTAATGGAAAACTGTAATTATATGGTAATAATAATTACCATATAATTACAGTAATTGGTAATTTGGGGTATTATCAACAGTTAAAATGGTTTACTGCAAAAGGGGGTAATTGCTGTATTTCGAAAGGTACTGTAATTCACCCCACAGAATACAATACCGTACCGTATATTTGCACTGCAATAAACCAGTTGTGTAAAGTACTTCAGTGAAAATACTTTAAAATACTACCTAAGTCTTTTTTTGGGTATCTGTACTTTACTATTTATATTTTTGCCAACTTTTACTTCACTACAGTCCTAAAGAAAATGACACCCAGAAGAACTCGTTACATTTTAACAGGAACATGGTCAAATTCACACACTTATCAAGAGAACATCCCTGGTCATCCCTACTGCATCTGATCTGGCAGACTCACTAAACACAAATGCTTCGTTTGTAAATTATGTCAGAGTGGCTATCTTTTTATTATATTTTCCTTTATTATTTTCCACTTACCCTACCACCCCTCCCCTATTTGGAGTAAACGAATGAACAACAATACTTAGGCTTCTACTTCCAGCTTATACAAACTAAACATTTTACGGACACAATCTATTTTACGATAGTTATATTTAGTTTGTTTATAGTCCGTCCTCTACCCTCAACCTCTCACATCTATTTCTAATGTTCATCCAGCTTGATTTCTATTTGCCATATATTCTTTACTGTCCTGTTTCACAAAAGTTCTGAACCTGCTTCCATTTTACGGACACAGTATTTTTTACAGTAGTTATGTTGTTGTTATTTTCAACAAACAATTTCTCACAATATTTATAAATTAAATCATAGTTTTATCAAGCGACAATCATACCGTCTCTGATCAGGGAGAGAGTAAGAACGAGAGACCATAGCCTACTGTGCTCCAGGTTTCCAGCTGAATCTGAGGACTGCTGTATTCCCCAGCCTGATTTGTGGGTCTCACTGAGAAGGCTGGGAGAGCTCCTATAGGTTAAAATCTGCAAACAATGAGTCTTGTGTCCAATGATGGATGAGCTACATCTTTCACCATTTGTCTGTGCTTTATCCTTTTCTCTGTATCAATTGTTAAACCAAAGTTTGCTTAACATGCACTCCCTGACTGTAGCTCTAGCTGGGCCAAAGGGAACAGAGGAGACACACACGCACCCAGACAAACAGAGAGAGAGAAAATAAGGAGTTGTGGGTGACTTTCAGGTCCTAATTAGGAACAGGGCCATGTGCTACCTCTTCCTGTGACATTTAACCGGACATTCTTGATAAATGTCAGAGCATGGATATGTGGACGGTAAATGGATGCATCACCAACTGCTATAGATAGTCCTGCCAGGAATTCAAATCCCCTATCTGTGCTCTTCCTTGCATCCGTAAGACACAAGCCCTTAATCAACTAGGTCTGTGTGTGTGTGTGTGTGTGTGGGGGGGGGGGGGGGGGATCCAGAGTGGGGTATATTTGAGCAATAAGGCACGAGGGGGTGGTATATGGCCAATATAACATGGCTAAGGGCTGTTCTTACACACGACGGATCGCCCCTAGCCCTGGTATATTGGCCATATACCACAAACCCCAGAGGTGCCTTATTGCTATTATAAACTGGTTACCAACGTAATTAGAGCAGTAAAAATAAATGTTTTGTCATACCCGTGGTATACGGTCTGATATACTATTGCTGTCAGCCAAGCAGCATTCAGGGCTCGAACCAACCAGTTTATAATAACCATTAAACACATTGGATGCGCAGTAAATAAACAAAGTGGCAATTTTTGTTTCACCATAGCCAAAAACGTTCTGATTAAGTGCAAGGCTTATAAACAATACAACTCTGCTTCTTTTCAGTTTTATTTTGTAGCACTTTTGCTTCTTTTGCTTAGCCCAGTAGCGGTATTTTAAAACATCAAATCCAAAATGGACTTTTGGTTGTTTAAGTCCTTCGTTTGAAGTAATTCTTTGATAAGAGTACATGCATATAGATTTGTCTTTTTTTTCTTCTTAAAATAAGAACATTTATGTGATTAAATTAAACCATCTAAATATACACTTGGAGTGTTTGGTGGTTATTTTATCTGCATTGTTCTCCTTGGACTTAGGCTCCTGAGTGATTATGGTGTGTGCGCTCACACATGCTAGAGTGTGTATTTGTATGCGTTTAGCCAGAGCGCAGGTCTTTGTGCGCGTCTGTGTGTGTGTGTGTTTCTGCCTGCCTATTTGTGTATTTGTGTGTATGGTTGTTTTATAGTCAGACTGCCCAGGCTGCACCACTGCATGGTTGGCTAATTGCCTCTCCAAAGGAATAATCTTCTGTGCGGTGCACGGTGCACAGCCATTTGTTTGAAATCTGCAGATAGTATACAGTAGCCTATACATTTTGAAGTGGGTTTACTAAAAAAATGGTGTTCCCTCTTTGGTATCATTAATTATGGTCAAGCAACCATATCCCGTATATTTACTGGGCCACAGATAAATCTCCACCCGCAGTCAGGTCAACCTACTTCGGTGCTTAAAAGGGCTAACACACACACACTTTCAACCTTTAGAAATGGTATTTCCTCTTTGTTTGCAAGTGTTTGGGTGGGCAACCAGCCTGGTCACCCATAATCCACAGCGAAATTAGACAGACGGGTGTAAAATGGGGGAGGGACACAACAAATGAATTGCTTTGCACGAGTGGCTCCTTACCACAATCAATCAGTATGGCAAAAATAATCTCTGCTCAGTGGGCCTCAGAAATATATTTTGCAGAGAGAGAAGCTAGTGTGGAAGGAGTGGATGATGAAGAATTTTCAGAATATGAGAATCATGTCTCGCTCAATTCGGAGTCTGACAGTGAGTTGGAAGAAAAGTATGAGATTGACCCTCAGCCAGCACCAGGATCAGCCCGTCAGCAGCAGCCAGCCCCAGGACCAGCCTGTCAGCAACCAGCTCATCAGCAGCCTGCAGGAGGAGAAATACGGGTGTCAAAAAATTGTGAAATTGAATGGTCTTCTTGTCCAAGGAATGAGCCACCCTGCATGGCTGCCAATGTGATAAGGATACAACCAGGGTCGACGCGTACGGCAGTTACTCATGTGTTGGACATAAAGTCTTCTTTTGAACTGTTCATCCCAGACACCATCCAGAAAATCATTCTGGACTGCACTAATTTGGAGGGAAGGCTAGTTTTTGGAGAGCGATGAAAGGAGATGGACCAAACTCATTTACATGCATGAAAAAATCCCTTGGTAAGTTCCATCGACTGCTCAAGGACCCTCAACTTTTGAAGAAGTGACTCCATGTCCTGAAGAGGAAGGACGTGCCAACTCGAGCTAGCAGGATCTGCAGCCAGCACTTTGCGGAGGAAGACTTCACGATGAAGGGCACTTTCGATGCGGCAAACTTTCCGAATGGAAAGGAGTCATCAGACTATGTTGAAGCGCTCTGCATACCCATCAATTTTCAAGGGTTATGGTGTAGGGGTTACTGACCGACCATCATCAACATCGCTGACTTCGGGGCCTAGCAAAAGCCGGACTGAATGGAGGAGGCGACCCGAGTCAATGGAGATCCTGAGGTAATGTTAACCGGTCACGAGTCATGACTGTTGTTGGACTAGGCTAGTGTTAGACACTGGACAACTTTGTTGCAACTCTAGTTGAAGGTAACTAGCTAATTGTGTCTGAAGTGTTTTGTGTAACATTCCCTAGCAACTAACTTTAGCAAGAAACTTAACTGCAACTAAAATTGCACCACAGTTTCTCCGTGTAGCCCTGTTATTAGGCAATTACAGTAGCTAGCTTCCACCTCAGGTAGTACTGTAAAACATTTTGTTGACAGATTTGTTTTTGGAATGTTTTGTTAGCGCCACCTCATTTAGCTAGACTGAAGTTGATATAGGTAATGTTTGCTGGAAAACAAATGTCCCTGTTTTTCAGGTGTGTTTGTTTACATAGCATTCAAAACAGGTAGCTTTAGACTAGAAGGCGGTATTTTCGTTTTTGGCTAAAAAACGCACCCATTTGAAACTGCCTATTTCTCAGCCCCCGAAACTAGAATATGCATATAATTGTCAGATTAGGACAGAAAACACTCTAACGTTTCCAAAACTGTCTTAATATTGTCTGTGAGTTAAACAGAACTGATATTGCAGGTGAAAACCGGAGGAAAATCCAATCAGGAAGCGCCCCTGTTTTTGAAACCTCTCTGTTCCTATGCATCCCTATTGCCCATTTAAAGGGATATCAACCAGACTTCTTTTTCTATGGCTTCCCTAAGGTGTCAACAGCCTTTAGACATAGTTTCAGGCTTTTATTTTGAAGAATGAGCATGAACGACCACATTGCGTAAGTGGATAGGTGGGGGCTCTCAGAGTGAGTTGTGCGCAAGGGAAAGGCAGCCATTGTTACTCCTGGTCCTAGTGAAAAGCCAACTGTCCCAGTTGATATATTATCGAATAGATATTTGAAAAACACCCTGAGGATGGATTATAAAAAACGTTTGACATGTTTCTGTGGACATTATGGATATAATTTGGAATTTTTGTCTGCGTTGTCGTGACCGCTCTTTCCGGTGGATTCCTGGGTATAACGCAGCAAACTAATGGAGGTATTTGGATATAAAAAATATTTTTATGGAACAAAAGGAACATTTGTTGTCTAACTGGGAGTCTCGTGAGTGAAAACATCCGAAGATCATCAAAGGTAAACGATTAATTTGATTGGTTTTCTGATTTTCATGACCAAGTTACCTGATGCTAAGTGTACTTATTGTTTTGTCGAGCGATCGATAAACTTACACAAACGCTTGTATTGCTTTCGCTGTAAAGCATAATTTCAAAATCTGAGACGACAGGTGGATTAACAAAAGGCTAAGCTGTGTTTTGCAATATTGCACTTGTGATTTCATGAATATGAATATTTTCTAGTAATATTATTTACCTGTGGCGCTATGCTACGCTATGCTAGTCAGCGTTTCTGATTACAATTATCCCGGATCCGGGATGGGTGGTTCAGAAAGGTTAACCTCTTGAAGCTAGGGGGCAGAATTTTTATATTTGGAAAAAAAACGTTCCCAAGGTAAACGGACTATTTCTCAGGCTCAGATATTAGAATATGCATATAATTGACAGATTAGGATAGCAAACACTCTAAAGTTTCCAAAACTGTCAAAATATTGTCTGTGAGTATAACAGAACTGATTTTGCAGGCGATAACCTGAGGAACTACAACCCGGAAGTGCTTTTAAAAAAAATTCCTTGTTCCATTGCTTGCCCCTCGTCCATTTAAAGGCGTATCAACCAGATTTATTTTCCAATGGCTTCCTCGGGCTGTGACCAGGATTTAGACATAGTTTCAGGCTTTTATTTTGAAAAATTTGCGAGATTTATCAAAACGCGTCAGTGGATGACCAGGGGTCCTTTGATTGGTTCCTGCGCAGGAGAGATTTGGCTCGACATTTTCTATCTCTGTAGAATTTAACAGTTTACCGTATGGTTGAAATATGATCGATTATGTATGTTAAAAACAACCTGAGGATTGATTATAAAAAACCTTTGACATGTTTCTACGAACATTACGGATACTTTTTAGAAATTTTGTCTGCCCTTCAGTACCAGAACGAGATTGTGGTTTTCTGAACATAACGCGCAAACCAAATGGCGATTAACCCTTTCACACGTACCATCACACGGGTGTGATCATTCTACAGTGGTCCCTGAAGCGTACGATCACACCCGTGTGATTAGAACACTCATTTAGAACGCTCGTTTAGAACGGCCAGTTTCGAATGACGCAACAATCAGCGTTTGAGCTGGCCACACTATTTTCAGAAACTATTTACACAAACACAGTCCTTACAAAGTTATGTCCAGAATGTGAGCAGTTTATTTTTGGATTCAATGTTCAGATATTCACAGAAGTATATATAGCATAACACAATCATCCTAACCGGAAAAATGTAGGCTACATTTGTCCTAGCGCTAACTGAGGAAAGATGGACCCAACACAAGCAGTCATATTTTCTAACTCTCGGCTGACATAAACTACAATATGAATTAGCTAATAGCAATTACTATGTATAATTAATCACATCACGGGTGAGCTCACCATTGATCGAAATAATTAGGTAAAGCACTTTATAGAAATCGAAAGTAATCCGATGATTAGTTTCAGCGCGCAGCCATGCATTTTTCTTCACAGAACAAGAAGATAATATGAGAAGACGAGATGAGTTTGGTCTGTTTATAGTATGCATGTTGAAGGGGTATGTCATCTACCGTCGTTCACATCCCACCATTCATTTCCGGAAGTCCTCAAAGAATTTGTGAACTCTTACTCACCTCATTTTGTTATAACATCTTTGGTTAAACAGACGATTACGTGAAACCCAGAATGCATTGTATGTCAACAAACATGGCTACACAGCTGGATTAGCTTAGCTCATCATAATCAGTACAACCTTCAAAAAAAGTATTTTACACACATATGTGCCCATTACAATCTGTGCAAGAATCGGAATGCATGATTTGTCACCTAGAATTGAAAACATGTGAATAAAACCGTAAATACACAAATAATTGCCACACTAAACATTTTCTGATAGTGATTTATTGATACAAGTGGCGCGTGCCGGTAGTCAAACATGTACCCTCTCACTCTGAGCCATTCAGTGTTGTTGTTTATGTATGTAGCTAGTGAGCTAAGCTGTAGCATTAGCTATGTCTTTCAAAAGGAGACAACTCACAAATGTGGAAATTCTGGAGATTTTTTAAAATTCTGACAATGAGTCTGAGTATGAAAGTCAGTAATCAGATTCTGACACTGACAGTGACAGTGACGAGCTGCCCCCCAACCTTGTAGCCATTGAGAACCCTGAATCTGAATTTCCCTTGTCCACTGACGAAGTACCAGTTCCCTTTGAAGATGCTGGTGGTGATGGAGGCAGACCGACAGTGGATGAAGTACAGGAGTTCTGTGGTAGCTGGAAGGCCACCAGTAATTTCACCCCTCCTGGCCCTGCTGTTTGCTTTGACGAGTCCCAGTCTGGAGTGCAACGCCCCTTGCCATTTCCAACTGAGGCAGAGTGCTTCAAGTTGTTTCTGACAGAGGAGCTGGTGGGAGACATAGTAGAGGAGACCAATCGCTATGCCTTGGAGCTACAGGAGAAGAGAGAGCCAGGAGTGAGGGGGAAACTCGCTAAATGGGTGACAACCACAATTAGTGAAATGTATACCTTCCTGGTGACAGTCCTCCTCATGGGGATAGTAAAGAAGAACTCCCTAAGAGAATACTGGAGCACAGATCCTATGTTTGCAACTCCCTTCTTTGCCACCCTCTTTTCCCAAGACCGCTTCCTAGTTCTGCTGCGATGCCTGCATTTCGTCAACAATGCTACTGCCATCTTAAGTGACCCGTTATACAAAATAAGAAATGTTCTAACCAGCCTGACATCAGCATTTGGTCGGGTCTTTGTGCCATACAAGGACCTATGCATTGATGAGTCCCTGATGTTATGGAAAGGTAGGCTGGCGTTCCGTCAATATATTCCCTCCAAAAGGCACAGGTTTGGAGTCAAGTTCTTTGTCATGTGCGACGTGAAGACAGGATTTGTCCAGGATATTATAGTTTACACAGGGTCCACCACTGACATCAAACATTATGAGGGGCTTGGGGTGTCCGAGTCCGTAGTGATGACCATGCTGGCTCCTCATCTCGGCAAGGGACACACTTTGTACGTGGACAATTGGTACAGCAGTCCCACACTCTTCCAGCATCTGCTCTCCAACAGCACAGGGGCCTGTGGCACAGTCAGGTCGAACAGGAAGGGGATGCCGGCATTCGGATGCAGGAAGATGCAGAGAGGGGAGGTGGAGTTCCAGGAGAATGGTCAACAGCTGGCAGTAAAGTGGCATGACAAAAGAGACGTCCATGTCCTCTCCACTGTCCATACAGCAACCATGTCGGCCACAGGGAAGGTGGACCACCTGACGGGAGAGCGAAAGATCAAACCAGATTGTGTGCTTGACTATAACCTCAAAATGGGGGTAGTGGATAAGGCAGACATGATAAACAGCTTTGTGGAATGCACTCGGAAAACAACCAAGTGGTATAAGAAGATATTTTTCCATCTGATCGACACTGCTGCCCTCAATGGCAGCATAGTTCACCGCCAACTAACAGGTGAGATGATTACTGAACAAGCTATTTTTGTAATTGGATGTACAGTTCACATACAGTTCATGTACAGTTCACATACAATTATAGTGACAATATCTCACCCACCTACCCACTGCCTCATCATCCTCTAACTTTCTTCATCCTCCCCACTCCCTCTTAGGTAAAGTAATTACCTACCAAAAATACAGAGAGAGCCTAATGAGAGAGCTTCTGGAGGAGCACCACACCCCTCGGCGCCCATCCACTGGGGGTCGTCCTGCTGTAAACAATCCCCTACGCCTCACTGCACGGCATTTTCCCTGCAAAGTCCCTCAAACTGCTGCTCAAGGTAGTCGCACAAGGAGGCACTGCAAAGTCTGCCTGTCTGGCACCAGGAGAAGTAAGCAGAGGAAGATGACAAAATACCTGTGTTTAGCTTGTGATACACCTCTATGTATTTCACCATGCTTTGAGGAGTATCACATGCTCAAGCATTATTGAGCATATCTGCAGCAATAAGTGACTGACTGCCATGATACTATGCCTTCAGAGGTGTGGGGGAGGGGGGGGGGGTGCAGTTGTTGTTCAGTCACTGCATGAATATTAAATATGGGTTATGCATATTCAGTTTTTTGTCCTCTAGTATAACAAGTTGTTGAACCAACTACCAATACTGCAATAAAATAGACGACTATTACATATTGGCATATGTGTTTCCTTGCTGTGTTTTCATCCAGTAAGACTGTTAAGGAGTGTACGCTAGCATACAAAAGCTGTCCTCATTCTTCTGCTCCAAAGATGTCCAGCTCCAGTTATGATATTGGCAAATAATGTTTGTGGTTTCTGAAAGTACAGAAGAAAGAGGAATTATTAATTAGAATACAATATAAGGATATAGCAATAAAACAATACTACAAAGAAGTAACATAATAAACACTGCTATAAAAAATTGTTTATTGCATTGACAAAATCACAAATTTGAGTTATAACAGTAAGAAACTAACTTTTGAGCTCCACAAGGGGGCAAGGCAGGGCAGAACAGAGCTATGCTGAATAGACCAAATAAACAAACCATGGTCATATTTTTTATTTATTTAACTAGGCAAGTCATTTAAAAACAAATTATTATTTACAATGATGGCCTACACCGGCCAAACTCGGACAACGCTGGGCCAATCGTGCGCTGTCCTATGGGACTCCCAATCACAGCCAGTTGTGATACAGTCTGGATTTGAACCAGGGTGTCTGTAGTGACGCCTAAAGCACTGAGATGCAGTGCCATAGACCGCTGCGCCACTCGGGAGTCATAAGGTCAGGGTAGCTTCAAAATACAACAAGCTAATAGTTCTGACGCAACTAGCACTGTTTTACAGAGCTAATAGAATGTAGCTACATAAGCACGATTGACTATAACACCATAAAGGTTATAAAATGTGTAACGTTACCTCACGTGTCCGCGGTTATAAGGAATATATTATATGATCCATACATACAGTGAGCTACAGCAGAAACTATTATAACGTAATAAGGCACTTACTTTGATTGAAACGCAGCCTGGATTTGAACCAGGCAGTCTGTAGTGACGCCTGTAGCACTGATGTGCTGTGCCTTTGACCGCTGCGCCACTTGGGAGTCATAAGGCCATGTAGCTTCAAAATACAACACAAGATAGTACTTCTCTGACGCAATTAGCATTGTTTTACAGAGCTAATAGAATAATGTAGCTACATAAGCACGATTGACTATAACACCATAAAGGTTATAAAATGAGTAACGTTACCTCACGTGTCCGCGGTTATAAAGAATATACACAAATATATTATGCTCCATACATACAGTACGCTACAATAGAAACGACATACAGAAACTATTACAACGTAATAATGCACTTACTTTGGTAGAAACGCACACATTTCCAAAGTTATTATTATTAACGAAAACAATGACTGCAATGAGGGCAACAGATAGAAAATGTGAACACGTGTGCAGATCATGTTCTGACGGGAGATGAGCAAATGTCTGCAGACGTGAACTGCACAAACAATTGGGAAGTGCTTGGGGGAATTTTGTCCGTGTCAGAAATGTCCCAAAAATGTAATTGTCCGCAAAAGTAAAAATGACTATTTTTATGTGAATGAAAGAGGCGGAACACACCTAAATTCAAACTGATTTTAGAAAATAAAAACTTGTTAGAAAATAATTTGAAATTGAAGTTGAAACAGCCTATAAATATAAACAGGCTGCGTGCTTTGGTTTGAGGGCAGCGCGGCTAAAATGTACTGTTACGTATCAATCACATTCTGGAATTGAGAGAACATTCTAACATCACGTGCATAAAAAAACTCACGCTGGGGCGACCGTTAGAGATATTTGGAACTCACGCATGAAAGGGTTAAAGATTATAAAACTAATCTTTATCGGAAAAAAAATAACATTTATTGTGTAACTGGGAGTCTCGTGAGTACAAACATCCGAAGATTATCAAAGGTAAGTGATTAATTGTATTGCTTTTCTGACTTTCGTGACCAAGCTAATTTAAGGCTAGCTGTTCTAGCTGTTCTTTTGTTCTTTGTCTAGTGATTGATAAACTCACAAACGTTTGGATTGCTTTCACTGTAAAGCATATTGTGAAAATCTGACACCATAGGTGGATTAACAACAAGCTAAACTGTGTTTTGGTATATTTTACTTGTGATTTCATGATTATAAATATTTTTTGTATTATTTTTGAATTTGATACTTTTTGGAATTTGTGTCTGCCTTTCAGGGCCGGAACGAGCATGTGGTTTTCTGAACATAACGTGCAAACGAAATGGCGGACTTTGGTTATAAAACTAATCTTTATCGAACAAAAATAACATTTATTGTGTAACTGGGAGTCTCGTGAGTACAAACATCCAAAGATTATCAAAGGTAAGCGATTCATTTTATTGCTTTTCTGACTTTCATGACTAAGCTAATTTAAGGCTAGCTTTTCTAGCAGTGACAAACGCTTGGATTGCTTTCGCTGTAAAGCATATTTTCAAAATCTGACACGATAGGTGGATTAACAACAAGCTAAGCTGTGTTTTGGTATATTTCACTTGTGATTCCATGATTATAAATATTTTTAGTATTATTTTTGAGTTTGGCGCGCTGCCAATTCAGCGGTTGTTTACGAAAATGATCCCGTAAAAGGGATCCATGCGGCAAGAAGTTAACTCCAACTGATGAATTGGGTTACTGAGTGGCGCAGCAGTCTAAGGCACTGCATCTCCGTGCTAGGGGCATCACTACAGACACCCTGGTTCAAATCCAGGCTGTATCACAACCGGCCATGATTGGGAGCACTATTGGCCCAGCGTCATCTGGGTTTGGTGGTGTAGGTCGTCATTGTATGTAAGAATTTGATTTTAACTGACTTGCCTAGTTAAATACAGGTTACATTTTAAAATGTTAAATATATTTAGGTTCCGTTGGATATAAAATGGACAATATACAGTATATACAGTGATTCTTGAATATAACTATAGCCTAATAGATGCCTTAATTATTTTGTACCAACAGGAAAGAATGACTAGTACAGCATGGCAAACTGACCCCTGGGTGCCAGAGTGTTCCTGTGCTGTGGTGGAGAAGACATCCACCGGGACCATCAATAAAGAACTCAGGGCCCAGCTAGATTGCACTCACGACCATCAGCAGAAAACCGAGTCTTGCCCCTATACGCCACAGATGGAGCTGACGTAGAGTGAGATTGAGATCAGTGAAGACCATAACTAACAGTATGAACCTGAGAGCTCAGAATCGCAATCATCACAGTGCGAGCCAAGATATACTATCGAAGAGTGTGTGCAAGATCCAAAATACATAGTCATTGATAAGTTGTTCAATGTCTGCCATGAGCCAGGATGTCGAGCAGGTATCATCATGTAAGTTGGCACCGATAGAGATAGCGCAGAAATCTTAAGTGTTATTACATACAGCCGGGAAGAACTATTGGATATCAGAGAGACATCAACTTACCAGCACAACCAGCACTATAACCAGGAATACGACTTTCCCAAAGAAGATCCTTTGTCTGCACCTCCCAGGTGAAGGTGAACTTAACTTTGAACTTATTCCAGAGGCCGACCCAAAACAACGCCGTCGGAGGAGAGGGTGCCGGAGTGGTCTTATAGTGAGGGTTCGGATGTGCACACACCACCGACCGCTTCCGATTATATTAATCACTAATGTCCAGTCCCTAACTTAACATCAGCCCCTTTTTTTTTCAATTTTTGCCTGAAATGACATACTCAAATCTAACTGCCTGTAGCTCAGGCCCTGAAGCAAGGATATACATATTATTGGTATCATTTGAAAGAAAGAACTGCAGTTTGTGGAAATGTGAAAGGAATGTAGGAGAATATAACACAATAGATCTGGTAAAAGATAATACAAAGAAAAAAACAATCGTTCTTTTGTATTTTTTTTTAACCATCTTTGAATTGCAAGAGAAAGGCCATAATGTATTATTCCAGCACAGGTGCAATATACATGTTGGCCACCAGATGGCAGCAGTGTATGTGCAAAGTTTTAGACTGATCTAATGAACCATCGTATTTAGTTTCAACATTTTGAAACAAGATTGCCCAAATATGCCTAATATGTTTATTAATAACTTTTATGTTCAAAATTGAAAATTGTATTGTAGCTGGGGATTTGAATTAACAAAGCTAATCTGAGAACAAGGCTTCCTAAATTCTATCAGCATATCGATTGCAGTACACGAGCGAGTAACACACTCGACCATTGCTACTCCCACTTCCACGATGCATACAAGGCCCTCCCCCGCCCTCTGTTTGGCAAATCTGATCATGACTCCATCGTGTTGCTCCATCTTGGCCGAATACAAACAGTGTAGTTCCCTCCGTAAGGCAATCAAACAAGCAAAGCATCAGTATAGAGACAAAGTGGAGTGGCAATTAAAGTCGCAATCCAGCTGGCTGGTGTGTTTACGGACATAATCAATCAATCCCTATCCCAGTCTGCTGTCCCCACATCCTTCAAAATTGCTACCATTGTTCCTGTTCCCAAGAAAGTCATTAAGTTCAGTTACCTTAGCTATCGCCCCATAGCATTCACTTCTGTCATCATGAAGTGCTTTGAGGGACTATTCAAGGATCATATCACCACCACCCGCCTTGTCACCCTAGACCCACTCCAATTTTCTTACCGCCCCAATAATTCCACAGATGATGCAATCGCCATCTGTAATGCGTCTGTGTGTAGCTGGTGTGGATGAGTCAGGTGCAGGACAACAGATATGAGTACTGTTGCAATTTTACTCAAACAAATAATCAACATACACGTCAATAAATACAAGGCCACAATTACGGACCGCAATACAATAAACAATCACTCACAAACAAACATGGGGGAACAGAGGGTTAAATAATGAACAAGTAATTGGCGGATTGAAACCAGGTGTGTAAGACAAGGACAAAACAAATGGAAAATGAAAAGTGGATCGGCGATGGCTAGAAGGCCGGTGGCGTCGACCGCCGAACGCCACCCGAACAAGGAGAGGGACCGACTTTGGCGGAAGTTGTGACAGTACCCTTCCTTGACGCACGGCTCCAGCAGCACGCCGACACCGACCTTGGGGCGACCCGGAGGACCAGGCGCAGGGCGATTCGGATGGAGACGGTAGAACTCCCGCAGCAACGAAGGGTCCAAGACGTCTTCCACCGGCACCCAGCATCTCTCCTCCAGACCGTACCCCTCCCACTCCAAGAGGTACTGAAGGCCCCTCGCCCAACACCTCGAGTCCAGGATGGCTCGGACAGCATATGCCGGGGCACCCTCGATGTCCAGAGGGGGCGGAGGAACCTCCCGCACCTCAGACTCCTGGAGTGGACCAGCCACCAACAGCCTGAGGAGAGACACATGGATTGAGGGATTAATATGGTAATCTGGGGGAAGCTGTAACCTGTAGCATACCTTGTTCAGTGCCCTCAGGACTTTGAATGGCCCATAAACCACGGGCCAAGCTTCCGGCAGGGCAGGCGGAGGGGCAGGTTTTGGGTCGAGAGCGGTGGCGGTTGGCGCTCGCGTTCTGCCGCCTCACGGCCCATTACAGGTGCACATGAGCGGCGTCCCAGGTCTCTTCCAGGCGCTTAAAACATTTGTCCACCGCAGGAGCCTCGATCTGGCTCTGATGCCAAGGTGCCAGATTCGGCTGATACCCCAGTACGCACTGGAAGGGGGAGAGATTAGTGGAGGAGTGAGTTTTAGGCCATCTCTGCCCAGGGGATGAATGCCGCCCACTCCCCTGGTCGGGTCCTGGCAATATGACCGCAGAAACCTACCCACATCCTGGTTTACTCTCTCCACCTGCCCGTTACTCTTGGGGTCAAAACCTGAGGTGAGGCTGACCGAGACCCCCAGATGTTCCATGAACGCCCTCCATACCCTGGACGTGAACTGGGGTCCCAGTACTTCCCACTAAGACAGCGCACTGTCCGACCGATGCCAGGATGACCAGAGGAGGGTGACGTGTTGGCCCAATAGATCAACCGGTCGCGGACAGCAGCTGGAACGTACAGACGCCCAGCTGGACACTGGAGAGGAGTGGGCTCTGTACGTAACGCCCGCTCGATGTCCACGTCCATATCCCACACTACCGGTGCCACCAGGCAAGAGGCCGGGAGTATGGGAGTGTGATCCATGGACCGCTCCTCTGTGTCATACATCCGGGACAGTGCGTGCCTTAGCGTTCTGGGAACCTGGTTGGTAGGACAGGGTGAACACAAAACGGGTAAAAAACATGGCCCACCTTGCCTGGCGAGGGTTCAGTCTCCTCGCCAACCGGATGTACTCCAGATTGCGGTGGACAGTCCAGATGAGAAAAGGGTGTCTCGCCCCCTCAAGCCAATGTCTCCACGCCTTCAGAGCCTTGACGACAGCCAACAGTTCCAGGTCCCCCACATCATAGTTTTGCTCCGCCGGGCTGAGCTTCTTCGAAAAGAAGGCACAGGGGGCGGAGCTTCGGTGGCGTACCCGAGCACTGAGAGAGCACGGCTCCTATCCCAGCCTCGGACCCGTCCACCTCCACTATTGAACACCAGAGAGGGATCCGGATGAGCCAGCGCGGGAGCCGAGGTAAACAGAACCCTCAGGTGACCAAAAGCCCTGTCCGCCTCAGCCGACCACTGCAGTCGCACCGGTCCCCCCTTCAGCAGTGAGGTAATGGGCGCCGCTACCTGACCAAAGCCCCGGATAAACCTCCGGTAGTAGTTGGCAAACCCTAGGAACCGCTGCACTTCCTTTACCGTGGTGGGAGTCTGCCAATTACGCACGTCTGAAATGCGGTCACTCTCCATCTCCACCCCTGACGTGGAAATGCGGTACCATAGGAAGGAGATGGACTGTTGGAAGAACAGACATTTCTCAGCCTTGACGTACAGGTCATGCTTCAACAATCGACCAAGCACCCTGCGCACCAGGGACACATGCTCGGTGTGTGTAGCGGAGTATATCAGAATGTCGTCGATATACACCACAACACCCTGCCCGTGCAGGTCCCGGATAATCTCGTCAACAAAGGCCTGGAAGACTGATGGAGCATTCATCAACCCGTACGGCATGACGAGGTACTCATAGTGCCCTGAGGTGGCACTAAATGCCGTCTTCCACTCGTCCCCCTCCAGGATACGCACCAAGTTGTAAGCTCTCCTGAGATCCAATTTTGTGAAGAAGCGCGCCCCGTGCATTGACTCAATCGCACTGGCGATGAGAGGCAGCGGGTAGCTGTACCTCACCGTGATGTGATTGATACCCCGATAGTCAATACACGGGCGCAGACCTGCATCCTTCTTCTTCACAAAAAAGAAGGTGAAGCAGGTGAAGTGGAGGGCCGAATGTATCCCTGCCCCAGGGATTCGGAGACATATGTTTCCATAGCCGCCGTCTCCTCCTGTGACAGATGATACACGTGACTCCTGGGAAGTGCTGCGTCTACCAGGAGATTTATCGCACAATCCCCCGTTGATGGGTTGGTAATTGAGTCGCCTTCTTCTTACAGAAGGCCAAATCTGCATATTCTGAGGGGATCGCACGGTGGAGACCTGGTCTGGACTTTCCACCGTAGTCGCACCGATGGAAACCCCTACACATCTCCCTGAGCACTTTCGCGACCACCCCTTGAGAGCCCTCTGTTGCCACGAAATAGTGGGGCCATGACAGGCCAACCAGGGTAGGCCCAGCACCACGGGAAACGCAGGAGAATCATTAAGGAAGAGACTGATTCTCTCCTCTCCTGCGTAACCATGTCTAGTAGAGCGGTGGCCTCCCTAATCAGGGAATTAGCGAATCACCTAATTAGCGTCAGGCTAATGGTCGACTATCTAGGGCATGTACAGGGAAGGGCATATCCACAGGAACACAGGAACAAGGGGGATCCCTAAACTATGGGAAAACGAACGGTCAATAAAATTCCCAGCTGCGCCTGAATCTACGAGCGCCTTATGCTGGGAATGCAGGGAAAACTCAGGACATTTAATAAACACATACACATACACCGACCAGCAGTGTGCCCTCTGCGGCCACAGATGGTGCAGGGAATGTCCCCTCCTCCGGTTGCCCTAAGCGCAGCACCTCCCAGCTCCATGGGCGTCGGAGCGGAGGTGCTGGGGGATGGAACTGACAGGCCCCGATCTGGAGGTCCGCAGGTGGCCAGCAGGTTGTCCAGCTGGATGGACAGGTCCACCGGATGGACAGGTTCACCAGCTGGTCCAACGTGAGGGTGGTGTCTCGGGAAGGCCAACTCCCGACGGATGTCCTCGCGCAGACTGCACCGGTAGTGATCGATCAGGGCCCTGTCGTTCCATCCCCCGCTTGCGGCCAGGGTCCGGAAGTCCAAAGCGAAATCCTGCGTGCTCCTCGTCCCCTGCCTCAGGTGGAACAGACGTTCACAACGTGCCATTGGAACACAGGAGAGATGGTTTCTGATAATGGGCCTCTGTACGCCTATGTAGATATTCCATACGAAATCAGCCGTTTCCAGCTACAATAGTAATTTACAACATTAACAATGTCTGCACTGTGTTTCCGATCAATTTTATGTTATTTTAATGGACATAAAATGTGCTTTTCTTTCAAAAACAAGGACATTTCTAAGTGACCCCGAACTTTTGAATGGTAGTATGTAATTTGCAGCTAGCCTAAGGGTTGTAAGTGTGAATTTGGTGAATGTATGAAGAGGACGTAGGTACCTTTAGGATATTAATAAAACCATTTTTACTAACAGGTCCATGGGTCAGTATTGAAACCCTTGACAGGCATCCAAGTGTGAGAGTGCACTTGAGGGACTCGCATGCTGATATCTGGCATGGATATGACCTCTGACACATTGACCAAGGTGTGAGGAAACAGCTGGTGGCCATCAGGAAGCCAGAGGTACTGATATATTTTAGTGTAAAATCAGAACTATGATTTGTGTAACGTATATCTGGCTCTAAGACCATCCCAGCGGACTCTCTTGAGTTCCCAAAGAGAGCGGTCACATTGGGGGAGAGGGGTGGTGTTCCGAAAATGGAGAAGGAGCAAACCGTTCAACAGCGAATTCAATGATACACACATCCATAAAGGGAATCGAAGTGGAATTGTTTTTTCACAGATTTTACTTGTTTCAACTGGCGTGCTACCTTGTCCCTTGCCTGCTGTTTCGACTCCCTCTCCTCCCTCTCTCCCGGACCTGCTGTCTTGACGTATCAATGCTCAGTTATGAAAAGCCAACTGACATTTGCTCCTGAGGTGTTGAACTGTTTCACCCTCTATAACCACTGTGGTTATTATTTTGATAGAAAAAGGGCTTTGAAAAATACATTTGATTGATTGTTTGCTGTGCTGCATGCTGTGTATTCAATAACTGTCTGAGTGATGTGACATTTTTATAGTATCTGTAACATATTTTGGTGTGTATTTAACCTGCAACTTAACTTCTTAGAGTGACTATCAGCAGTAGAAACAATAACAATGTCCTCCCTGCTCCTCTTTTGGTAAAAAGCTGAGGGATGGGGCTGGAGAAATGTAACCACTCTCAAATTCATAGAGCTACAGATGCAAGGATTGACAATCCGTGATATAAAAATTATTGTTTTAACCATGTTTTGATGCTGTATTGTGTTTGTTTACATTTTATTTGTTTACAAACATTGGAGTAAAACAAGCTTATGTATGGGGTTCTGATAGGGTATGACAGTTGAACTAAGCTCATGAGGCATTTATAGGTTAGATTCTTCAAGAATCAATGGTTACATATCACAAATGTATAAGTGCAAAAATGGATGTAGCAATTGCTGATTGATTAAGGTATGCTACTGTTGTTTGTCTATGGATCTTGTGCATGAGGCAAAGACTTGCAATCACAAGCCTTTCATGTGAATCCTCTACTTGTTTCATTGGAACTTGTGAAAACACCTTAATAACCCTGTAATTGACTATGTATTTTTGTAATCCTGTTTCTATGATCTGCTTCCACTACCATGTAGCCAGGTCGCTCTGGATAAAGGTGTCTACTAAATGGCATACAGTACCAGTCAAAAGTTTGGAAACACCTACTCATTCCAGTTTTTTTTTTAAGAAAACAATTCTACATTGTAGAATAGTAGTAAAGACATCAAAACTATGAAATAGCAAATATGGAATCACGTAGTAACCAAAAAAGTGTTTAAACATCAAAATATATTTTATGTTTGAGAATCTTCAAAGTAGCCACCCTTTGCCTTGATGACAGCTTTGCACACTCTTGGCATTCCCTCAGCTTCCAGGTGGTCACCTGGAATGCATTTCAAATAACAGGCGTGCCTTGTTAAAAGTACATTTGGGGAATTTATTTCCTTCAAAATACTTTTTCAGCCAATCAGTTGTGTTGTGACAAGGTAGGGGTGGTATACAGAAGACAGTCCTATTCTGTAAAATACCAAGTCCATATTATGGCAAGAACAGCTCAAATAAGCAAAGAGAAACGACAGTCCATCATTACTTTAAGACATGAAAGTCAGTCAATACGGAACAATTCAAGAACTTTGAACGTTTCTTCAAGTGCAGTCGCAAAAACCATCAAGCGCCAGAATGAAACTGGCTCTAATGAGGACCGCCACAGGAACGGAAGACCCAGAAGATTTAATTGGTTGTGGCAGCAGCAGAGACGTTTTTGGGTATCAGAGATTTTAGTGCAGAAGTACTACAGGGGGTTTTGAGAGGGGCTTCCATTATCCCTGGTCTATGGTCTGATGTATGATCTTTTGGGGCCAAAGTTGTGGGAAGGGGTGGTGGAGTGTGTTGAGGATGGTGGTATACTATATATACTGTATATACAGTATATAGGGTTAGATGGCAGTGCAATTTCCTTTTTTCCCCTTTTTTTGTGAACAAATGTGCAATGTACTTTCCAAACTGTGAAAAGCAGCAATACTCAACAAAGTGTCTAGTCTGTCGGAAAGCCACACGAAGAAGAAGAAGAAGAAGGCTATCGAGGTGGGTTGGACCCTTTTCCGTTCGCCTACTAACGAATTGACATCTCCTCGAACACTTGACCACTTATCGTTTTCTGGGTCACGGAGGAGAGAGAGTGGAGGATTGACTTTTACACAAATGAGAAAGGCCCTTGTGTTGTGTTATTCACAGAGCCACAATAGAGGAGGGCTTTGTGATCAGGTCAACTTTGTCTCAATAGAACTACCTACCTACTGTAATTATAATACCTGGATCTGCAAGGCCTAGACTTTATAAGAACTCACCGACTCACTCAGTTTATAGGAGAAACATCTCTGAAATGTTTGTGACATGTTGTTATTTACATTGACATGTTGTTATTTATGTAATTTTAAGCAACATGTGTTTCTAGAGTTTTACGGGCCTGTTTTAAAAAGGAACTGACAGAACTCTGGAAAACATTTTCACCCTGATTCTGTCTTAAAAAGCTAATTCTGTGTAACTATAGATGATAGCCTGTCACGACTTCCGCCGAAGTCGGCCCTTCTCCTTGTTCGGGTGGTGTTCGGCGGTCGACGTCACCGGCTTTCTAGTCGCCATCGATCCATTTTTCAGTTTCGTTTTGTTTTGTCTGTATTATACACACCTGGTTTCAATTCCCCCATCATGTTCCCTATTTAACCCTCTGGCTTTCATTTCTGTTTGTCCGTGATTGTTTGTGCGTTAGGTGTTGTATTTGATACGTGTACGTATCTGTTTATTTTCCATTTGTGGAATTGTGCATTTATTTTGAGTAAAACTCTGTGGTTTCGCTCAACACCTGTGTCCTGCGTTTGACTCCAAATATTCTCCGCACACAACCCTGACATAGCCAAAGAGGATTAGCTGTAATTTATGGAATATGCTGCACTTTATTTCAACTGCTGTCGCTCGTCGTGAACTTTTTCCAAAATAGTAACAGCTGTACCTTAAATGTATCCTCAATGTTTCCCAGTATTTTTTTAAAGAAACTCTAAATTTGTTCAATTTTGCCAAAATGTTCCTCCATCTGTACACAACTCTTTCATTCTAATACAACTCAAGAGAGAAACTTTGACTTCTGAAGCAGGTCAAATATCACTCATTTGCCAGCCAAGTTTTAATGTGTCCATCCTCCGTAATCCATCCTCCCTCCGGTCTTTTTCTCAGACCCTTTCTCCATCGCCTTCGCGATTTTATTAATTTAGACCATTTCCATACACTACACAACCATGAACATGACATCAGTTCACAATACCATATGGTCTGCTGAGAGAAACATATTCCTGCTTCTAATGCAACCTGGCACTGCTAGCTCGCTGTGGACACACACGCCTGGATAGCAGAGGGTTGAGGAGGAGTCTGTATTTCACCAGGCCCTTTCGGAAGCCACTCTGTGAGCCAAGAGAAGATGATTGGCATGAACCGCCCATCATGAACCTTAGGTGGTGAGGGTTAGGAAGGCGCTTGAAAGGGTTCCACCTATATAATGAGCTCATTCTCGACAGTGGAGCTGACGTACTATAGGCTCTTCATGGATGGACAGGCAGCGATGCTGGGAGGGGATCAGTTTTCATTCTTGATATGATAGAAAATAGAATTGAGAATTGTACTGCTTGTAGCAATGTTCTAGAAGTCTCAAGTTGGGTTCACATTCCATAGTGTATAGCCTACAATAGGCCTATATATACAAATCTTTTTGGGGGGAATTTTGCCTAGGCCGTGCATGACAAAACATTGAGCGTGGAAAACATTGGAAACCACAGATGTGGTCGGAAATATGTCTTCTTTAACATTTATATTTAGTGAACCTCCATATGCTTTCAGCATGATCAAACCTTAAACATAATGTAGGCAATGGCCTCCATATGATAAAAACATCCTAAAATTATTGGTTTATTGGTTTACCCTGTAATTCTGTTTTATGTAGCTAAAATAAATGAACATGTTGATGTGTTTCTATATAGGTGCATATTTTCCATAGAGTGGTGATGTGCACAGTTTGTCAGTTCATTGTCTCTGTTGGAGTGTAATTTCTCCTGCTGCTGTGTGTCTGTATCTTCTTAATGACAGGGCACATTAGAAAAGGCCTGGGGCTGGAAGCAGAGCAGCAGACAGTGGCACAACAATATCATCCTAGACTAAAATCCTCACCAGGAACTGATGACTGGGGGAGACAAACATACATTTATTATTTGGGCTATTTCATTGTGATTTAAAATGGGATTGGAATATGTTTTATTCTTCAGTGTGTTATATATTCAAGGATGACAATTTGTTTTCACTCAGAGCTATTTCTCATTCTCGTGGCATTACATATCCATTTCACAGTTACAGCAAATTGCTCAGTGTTACCGGGTGTAAAAGAACCACCGTGTTGATGGTAATAACCAGAGTTGGACAAAAACCGTGCCCATCATTATCATATTTCCCAGAATGCTCTATTGCAGGTTGCGTTTTAAAATAGTTTGCTTCAATATCTATGTTTTTGCATGTACACTGATTGATTGATTTAAAAAAATGCAATACAAATATAAATAACCTGCATTTTTCTAAACTAAACCAATCTGTTAGTTGGAAATATTGCACGCGTTACTGAAATTGTTGTTCCAGTTTAGATGGTTTAGGAAGTGTCAGTTATCAGTTTATCTTACCATGATAGTCATTCGAAATGCAGGTTACTGGTGAATAAAAATTCAAGTTGTTGCATATACTCTCCCTGCCTGGAATCCGATAGGAGTTACACATCTCTTTGCAAGCCAGCATAATGTGACTTTCAGGTCTGATATGGTCTGTTAACACACAGCCACTGTGTAAGGGTAAACCTAGGCCCTCAAAATAAGGCCTTGTGTATTGTGTATTGAAATGAAATGTGTATTGTCTTAAAGAATTTATTTTAAAAATTCACTTAGGATCTCACTTGGTGAATGCAACAGGACCAACAAATGTATGAATGCAACAACCATGTCTCTCTCACTAACAAATACAGTCATGGAAGGTAACTCAACAATTCACTCTGAAGGCAAGGCATAGTTGGAAACACAAAGGAGTCAATTAACACTGAAAAATGTGTAATGTATAGACATTGGAACCATGTTAAATATAACACTCTGTGTTAATTTAAAAGCGGGGATTTTGCTCTGTATATTTTTCGTGATAACCTTTATTTTTTCTATCAAAGAGATCATAGTTATGTTATTATGTTTCTGGATATGATTCTTTTCCACCTCACTTACCCCGCTAGAGTATTGTACACTCAGAAAAGTGTTGACAATCATCTCCCTCAAATGTTGTTCACTGACTCTCTCTCTATCACTCTATCTTCTGTTCCTTCCTTCTAGCTCTCCCATTCCCTCTCTCTCTCCTTCACCCTCTCTTCACCGCCAGTCCTCACTTTGTTGGGGGAAATTGCTGTCGTTTCCCATTTGCACTTTGCTTGCAGTGGTTTGATGTTACTACCTGCAGAGCATGTCCGTCTTTTTGCACTGGTGCTGGCCTGTATACGGAACGGAGTGTAGAACTCGAACGAAATATTAAAGTCCACAAAATATCCTCATATGTAATAATGAAATACTGTAAATCATTTTCCGCGAAAAATAGATAAATAAATTGTCACTCTCCATATTCGTCTCTGTTTCTGATGTCTGTCCTTGTCTGTCCTTGTCTGATAGACAATTGTGTTTCTTTGTTTGCATCGTGTTTGGTTGTTCGCTAAACTCCTTTGTCGTTGGTGAATTTCATTTCATTCGTATGTCAGACCCACTATCCGACAAGCATCACTTCTCCTCAAAAATATGTTCCTCAGGGTCACTTCTGAACCCCATAATTTCTGTGCCTTTTCATCCTGTCAGCATCAACCAAGGAAGCCATGGAATTCCAGAATTTCTGTTTACTTCATGAATTTACTGAATAGAATTGCCAGTCTTCAGAAATGGACTCCAACCCTGCTGGACAGTGCCCTAGACAGGACACCTTCGGACGTTGTTCATACCCAGACCCCGTGTGGATGAGGCTGACAGATAGAGATTTTAGTCCTTACACGTGGGGTTGTGAGGTTAGCGTAGTATACCTAAAGTGTTTAGCAAAATATATGAATATCTCGAAGCTGAGTAGAGAGAAAAATGCTGTGAGCAGTGATACACATCCCTGTCTCACTCCGCTGAACAGAGGAGACAAACCCACTGAGCTGTGACGAGGGAGAAGAAAGGGAGTGGGGAGATGAGAAAGAGAGAGAGAGTAACTCAGAAGGGGCTCCATTGTCTAGATCAATGAGTAACCCAGACAGTGACTGAGAAGCATAACTCAAAGTGAGGCCTCATAGTGGTACCTGAAAGCTCCCTACAGCACTATCACCTGTCAATTGCCACTAACCTGACACCGTACGGGTCTCCTGGGGATAAAAGCAACCCCCAACTCTACTCCTCCTCACCCCTAATCATCCTTTTTTGGGTTAACCACCCCAAATCATCAATGTCTCCGTCTAGTTTTGAATATCATGACTAAGATAGGATAATATGCATTTTTTCACTACATATTGAAATCTAGTCAATAGTGTCTTTGATAGGCTGTTACATTACCTGATTCAGATATAACTCTGTTGCAGATTCTGAAGAAATGTTTCACATCCATTTGACTTTGTACGACACTGAACCAAAATAAACTCAACATGTAAAGTCAAATGAGCTGAAACAAACGTTCCATACGTACAACAAGCTGATTTCTTTCAAATGTTGTGCACACATTTGTTTACATCCCCATTAGTGAGAACATCTCCTTTGCCAAGATAATCCATCAACCTGAAAAGTGTGGCATATCAACAAGCTGATTAAACAGCCTGGTCATTACACAGGTGCACCTTGTGATGGGGACACTAAAAGGTTGATCTAAAATGTGCAGTTTTGTCACACAACACAATGCCACAGATGTCTCAAGTTTTGAGGGAGTGCGCAATTGGCATGCTGTCTGCAGGAATTTTCACCAGAGCTGTTGCCAGAGTATTGAATGTTCATTACTCCACCATAAGCCACCTCCAACGTCATTTTAGAGAATTTGTTGGTGTGTTCCCACGCCAGCCCAGGACCTCCACATCTGGCTTTTTCACCTGCAGGATCTTCTGAGACCAGCTACCCGGACAGCTAATGAAACTGTGGGTTTGCACAACTGAAGAAATTCTGCACAAACTGTCAGAATCCATCTCAGGGAAGCTCATCTGCATGCCTGTCATGCTCACCGGGTTCTTGACCTGACGGCAGTTCGGTGTCGTAACCGACTTCATTGGGAGAATATTCACCTTCGATGGCCACTGACACAATGGAAAAGTGTGGTCTTCACGGATGAATCCCAGTTTCAACTGTACCAGGCAGATGGCAGACAGCATGTATGGCGTTGTGTGGGCAAGCGGTTTGATGATGCCAACGTTTGAACGTTTAAGTGCCCCGTGGTGGCGGGGTTATGGTATGAGCAGTAAAAAGCTAAGGACAACAAACACAATTGCATGTTATCGATGGCAAGCTGAATGCACAGAGATACCATGACGAGATCCTGAGGCCCACTGTCGTGCCATTCATCGTGCCACCATCATTTCATGTTTCAGCATGATAATGAACAGCCCCATGTCGCAAGGATCTGTACACAATTCCTGGAAGCTGAAAATGTCCCAGTTCTTCCATGGCCTTCATTACTCACCAGACATGTCATCCGTTGAACATGTTTTAGGATGCTCTAGATCAGTGGTCACCAACACTGATTCAAAATGCATGCCCGAGATCTACCAATAGGAGTTTTTATTAACATGACTTAAAAAATGTAAGCCTAGGCAACATTAACCAATTAAAAACAGTACTGTAGCAATGAGGTTTGTGCAGTAAGCTATAGGCCCAATAAATGATCAATGGCTTTGCTTGAATTTACCTGCCAATGCATTGTTGTTCGGGATATTTTTTCAAAATTTGAGGTAGGCTATATGATCACACCGGTAATACTTTTGTGAAAGTATTCACCCCACATGGAATTTTTCCTATTTTGTTGTCTTACAACCTGGAATTTTTGGGAGGTTTGTATCATTTGATTTACACAACATGCCTACCACTTTGAAGTTGCAAACATTTTTTGGGGGTGAAACAAACAAGAAATAAGAGAAAAAAACAGAACTTGAACGTGCATAACTATTCACCCCCCCAAAATCAATACTTTGTAGAGCCTCCTTTTGCAGCAATTACAGCTGCAAGTCTCTTGGGGTATGTCTCTATAAGCTTGGCACATCTAGCCACTGGGATTTTTGCCCATTCTTCAAGGCAAAACTGCTCCAGCTCCTTCAAGTTGTATGGGTTTCGCTGGTGTACAACAATCTTAATTCATACGACAGATTCTCAATTGGATTGAGGTCTGGGCTTTGACTAGGCCATTCCAATACATTCAAATGTTTCCCCTTAAACCACTCGTGTGTTGCTTTAGTAGTATGCTTAGGGTCATTGTCCTGCTGGAAGGTGAACCTCCGTCCCAGTCTCACATCTCTGGAAGACTGAAAAAGGTTTCCCTCAAGAAATTCCTTGTATTTAGCGCCATCCATCATTCCTTCAATTCTGACCAGTTTCCCAGTCCCTGCCGATGAAAAACATCCCCACAACATGATGCTGCCACCACCGTGCTTCACTGTGGGGATGGTGTTCTCGGGGTGATGAGAGGTGTTGGGTTTGCGTGCCGGCTCAGCACATCTGGCCTCCAGTGCGTCTCCTCGGCCCAGGTTATCCTGCGCCAGCCCTACGCACGGTGTCCCCGGTTCTCCAGCACAGCCCAGTGCGGCCTGTTCCAGCTCCCTGCACCTGCCGGGCTACAGGGGGTATCCAGCCAGGACGAGTTGTGCTAGCTCTGCGCTCGAGACCGCCAGTGCGCCTCCACAGCCCAGTGTATCCGGTGCCTCGGCCAAGGAAGAGGCCTCCTGCATGACTCTCCAGCCTGGTGAGTACTGTGCCTGTGCTAAGCCCTAACCCTCCTGCATGTCTCCCCAGCCTGGTGAGTTCTGTGCCTTCTCCCAGAGCCAGGCCTCCTGTGTGTCTCTCCAAAAAAAGCTGTAATTTCATATGTTTCACAGAGTCGTGTCTGAACGACGACATGTATAACATACAACTGGCTGGGTTTTCCATGCATCGGCAAGATATAAAAGCTGCCTCCGGTAAGACAAGGGGTGGCAGTCTGTGTCTATTTGTCAAGTACAGCTGGTGCATGAAATCTAATATTAAGGAAGTCTCTAGGTTTTGCTCCCCTGAGGTAGAGTATCATCTATATTTTTCATAGCTGTCTATTTACCACCACAAACTGATGCTGGCACTAAGACCGCACTCAACGAGCTGTATACCGCCATAAGCAAACAAGAAAATGCTCATCCAGAGGCTGCGCTCCTGGTGGCCGGGGACTTTAATGCAGGGAAAATTAAATCTGTTTCACATAATTAACCTAATGTGCAACCAGTGGAAAAAGAGCTCCTTTACTCCACACACAGAGACGCATACAAAGCTCTCCCTCGCCCTCCATTTGGCAAATCTGACCGTAATTATTTTCTCCTGATTCCTGTTTACAATCAAAAACTAAAACAGGAAGCACCAGTGACTCGCTCAATACGGATGTGGTCAGATGACGCAGATGCCAAGCTACAGGACTGTTTTGCTAGCACAGACTGTAATATGTTCCGGGGTTCTTCCGACGGCATTGAGGAGTACACCACATCAGTCATTGGCTTCATCAATAAGTGCATCCCCACAGTGACCATACGTACACACCCCAACCAGAAGCCATGGATTAGCGCCAACATCCACAATGAGCTAAAGGGTAGAGCGGCCGCTTATAAGAAATCTTGCTATGCCCTCCGACGAACAATCAAACAGGCAAAGCGGTAATACAGGACGAAGATTGAATCCCACTACACCAGTTCTGACATTCGTCGGATGTGGCAGGGCTTGCAAACTATTACGGACTACAAAGGGAAACACAGCTGCGAGCTGCCCAGTGACACAAGCCTATCAGATGAGCTCAATGCCTATCATGCTCGCTTCGAGGCAAGCAACACTGAAGCAGGCATGAGAGCACCAGCTGTTCCGAACGACTGTGTGATCACGCTCCCCGTAGCCGATGTGAGTAAGACCTTTAACAAATCAACATTCACAAGACCGCAGGGCCAGACGGATTACCAGGACGTGTACTCCGAGCATGCGCTGATCATCTGGCAAGTGTCTTCACTGACATTTTTTAACTCTCCCTGACCGAGTCTATAATACCAACGCTTCAAGCAGACCACCGTAGGCCATGTGCCCAAGAACACCAAGGTAACTTGCCTAAATGACTACCGACCCGTAGCACTCACATCTGAAGCCATGAAGTGCTTTGAAAGGCTGGTCATGGCTCACAACACAGATGACACAATCTCCATTGCACTCCACCCTGCCCTTTTCCACCTGGACAAAAGGAACAATTAGGTGAGAATGCTATTTATTGACTACAGTTCAGCATTCCACACCGTAGTGCCCTAAAAGCTCATCACTAAGCTAAGAACCCTGAGACTGAACACCTCCCTCTGCAACGGGATCTTAGACTTCCTGACGGCCGGCCCCAGATGGTAAGGATAGGTAACAACACATCTGCCATGCTGATCCTCAACACGGAGGCCCCTCAGGTGTGAGTGCTCAGTCCCCTCCTGTACTCCCTGTTCACCTATGACTGCATGGCCAAGCACAACTCCAACACCAGCATTAAGTTTGCAGATGACACAACAGTGGTAGGCCTGATCACCGACAACGATGAGACAGCCTAAGACCTGGCAGTGTGGTGCCAGGAAAACAACGTCTCCTTCAACATGATCAAGACAAAGAAGATTATCATGCACTACAGGAAAAGGAGGGCCGAGCACTCCCCCATTCTCATCGACGGGGCTGTAGTGGAGCAGGTTGAGAGCTTCAAGTTCCTTGGTGTCCACGTCACCAACGGACTATCATGGTCCAAACACATCAAGACAGTCGTGAAGAAGGCCTATGGGTCCTCAGATCCTCAAAAAGTTATACAGCTGCACCATCGAGAGCATCCTGACTGGTTTCATCCCCATCTGGTATGGCAACTGCTCGGCCTCCAACCGCAAGGCTACAGAGGGTAGTGCGTGCGGCCCAGAACATCACTGGGGCCAAGATCCAGGACCTCTATACCATTCGGTGTCAGAGGAATGCCCTAAAAATTGCTGAAGACTCCAGCCATCCTAGTCATAGACTGTTCTCTCTGCTACCGCATGGCAAGCGGTACCGGAGTGCCAAGTGTAGGTCCAAAAGGATTCTTAGCAGCTTCTACCTCCAAGTCATAAGACTCCTGAACAGCTAATCAAATGGCTACCCGGACTATTTGCGTTGACCTCCCCCCACCCCCATTTTTACACTGCTGCTACTCTCTGTTTATTATTGATGCATAGTCACTTTACCTCTGCCACATGTACATATTACCTCAATTACCTCAACTTACCTGTGCCCCCGCACATTGACTCTGTACTGGTACCCCTTGTATATAGCCTCTTTACTGTTATTTCATTGTTGCTCTGTAATTATTTGTTATTTTTCTATTTTCTTATTTTTTTCTATTTTTTATTTTACTAAATACTTTCTTACCACTTATTTTTCTTAAACTGCATTGTTGGTTAAGAGCTTGTAAGTAAGCATTTCACATTAAGGTGTTGTTTTCGGCACGTGACAGATAACTCTGCTCAGTCTTCTGTTATTTCAGTTCCTTCTGCATCACCCACTTAGATTGACTTATACGCTGGAAAAAGCACCCTGGCTTTCATATCTTTCATTAGTTCATAAATTCACACACACAGACACACACACAGACACACACACTTCACACTACTTTATTAGTTCATAGACCCAGAGATTATGGCTCAATGGAGCCACACGTGGTCCCGTGTGGCTCAGTTGGTAGAGCATGGCGCTTGCAACGCCAGGGTTGTGGGTTCATTCCCCACGGGGGGACCAGGATGAATATGTATGAACTTTCCAATTTGTAAGTCGCTCTGGATAAGAGCGTCTGCTAAATGACTTAAATGTAAATGTCAATGCAGTATGATGCATTATGCATGGCTATGCATCGCCATGGTAGCACCCTGTTGAACCCTTATTTCCCTGTTTATTCTAAAATGAGGAACACGCACCAATAACATCACACATAGGAACACTATGTACACACGCAGGCACGCACGCATACACACTGGACACATACACACTGAACACACACACACAAGTGGAAAGGTGTGTGTGTGTGTGTGTGTGTGTGTGTGTGTGTGTGTGTGTGTGTGTGTGTGTGTGTGTGTGTGTGTGTGTGTGTGTGTGTGTGTGTGTGTGTGTGTGTGCATTTATTAACTCGTGAAATATATGAAAGCCAGGGTGCTTTTTCCAGCATATAAGCCAGCGTGCAGCTGTCTGTTGGCTGGGTAGGTGGTGTTCTGTTGGGGCCTGGCTTGAGAAGAGAGATCCTTGCTATCGTTTGTGTCGCCACTCACCTGTCACATCGCGGTGGGCTTAGCGAGAGAGAGAGAGAGGGGCGGAGGATAAAGAGAATGAGAGAGAGAATAAGAGAGAGAGAGAGATAGAGATCGAAGAGCTCCGGGAGGTTAGACACAAACAAGAATGCAGCAAAGGTAAGTGTCAGAGATACACTGTGCCTGCTGCATTATACCTGCCTGCTCAATGGACAGGGACCACACACAGTTCAGTCGCATTCAATAGTCAAACCATGCATATTGTATGTGGGATGTACTGTCTGACACAGGTTGCTAACGGACTGTGAATGCCTTGCATTGTGACATGTTTGGAGACCAGTGGGGTGTGTGGAGCTGCTAACAGGTGGGCAGATGTTAATGAATCAGCCCATGTGGGGAATGATGGGAAATGGCATAGAGCATGAGCTCCCCACTGAAGGCCCTCTGCATATCCAGGGAATATTTAGCCATCATCATCACAAACAATATGGCCAAATGAACCACAAATGAATAGTACTGCACTTAAATGTAGATATTGCACTTCGGGGCTATTGGGAACATCTAACTGTAGCATGCCCTTTAATATACTACTGACTCTCAGCAATAGCATTTGATCAAATTCCAGAGGGATATACAGTATGTTTTATTTTGACCAATTAGCTGCCTAAACAACGTATCGGTCGTGAGCTTGTCTCTACAGGCACATTATCAGGGTTCGCTCCATTAAATCAGCTACTGGTCTGTTGCTGTAGGAAATCAACACTATCACAGTCCTCCCAGGGCAGTACCTCACCCAGCTAAAAGCATAGAAAGTCATCATTCACATGTATTGTTGCTGTTGCTCTTTTTCATTCAGAGAGCATTGATGTGTTTGTTTACGTGGGTTTTTCCTCGTTCTCGTTGATCTGGAGTCGGTGGAGTGATCACCATTATGCTTGGGGGAAAGGTGGCTTAATCTTTTATATTTAACACTCCACTGGGCAAAAACTGGTTGAATCAACGTTGAAAACTGATTGGATTTGCAAAAAGTCATCAAAGTAAGGGAATTTTGTCATTTTTTTCACACAACTTTTAACCTAAATCCAATGACATTAAGAATTGTTTTGTGGATTCATTGTGTTCACGTTAGTTGACAAATCAACCAAATGTAAATCTAAACTAGATTTTGAAATAACATCAGTGCCCATTGCGATAGTTCTTGTTTCCACTATTGCTTGACAACGCAAGGAAGTACTTACATTTTGATGATGTCATTGGGTAGAACTTTTTTAATTTATATATTTTCCGACAAAACGTAGAAATGCACCGTTTTCACATACTGGTATTGTGCTGGAGATATTGAACATGAGGTTGAAAAGCGGTGAATTTCCCTTTAACCCCTTACACTCGTGGGAGTTGGCCTATATGATAGGGTTAAATTTAAACGTTTATTACAGAGAAAGTATGGAATGCGTATGCATATCCATCGTAGCAATCAAAAGGGAACAGTTTGGACATTTTGGGCAAATCATTAGAGTAAAGGTGAGGCCAAAACAGATAGACACAAGGCTGAATTACACTGTTGATTTTATGTGCATTTACATGTACTGTACTTATTGCCACATTTGTTGATAATAAAATCTGAATATGCTTGGATATATTCAGTAACATGTTAAAAATACTTACAAAAGTTTGAGTGAGAGTTCTAACTGGTGTCTCCAAGTGGCCACACACCTCTCCAAAGTGTGCACAGTTCCTTCATAACTTCAATGCACATTTATGACTTAAAGAAGAGCTTTCAACTATAAGGTGGTATTTTGAGCTCTCCTAGCTGTGCCGTTAAGGAACTAGAGCAAGCAGAAAAAGCAGCCCATCATAAATCGCAAGCTGGTCAGGGGAGCAAAATCTGAAAGCGTGTTCTATTGCCGACTGTCACGGCCGTCAAAGAGAGGAGACCAAGGCGCAGCGTGGGATGCGTACATACTTCATTTCAAAGAACGAACACTAAACAAACTAACAAAATAACAAACGAACCGTGACGCTATACAAAAATGAGTGCTGACAGGCAACTACACATAGACAACCACCCACAAATACAGGTGGGAAAAGGCAACCTAAGTATGGTTCTCAATCAGAGACAACGCTAGACAGCTGCCTCCGATTGAGAACCCCTCCCGGCCAAACACACAGAAATACAAATCATAGAATAAGGAACATAGAATGCCCACCCAAATCACACCCTGACCAAACCAAAATAGAGACATAAAAAGATTTCTACGGTCAGGGCGTGACACCGACATTGATAGTTAAAGGAAAAATTCACCCAAATCCAATCATTCCTTTAACTTACAGTGTAAAATAACACTCATATGTAATAAGATTGTTTGGGGTGAATTTTTTATTTATTTTGGAATTATAATAAGGTTGGTAACAACATGAAAATCGTTGTGGAAATCTGTTGCAGCTCAAGTCAACTACAAAATCCACAATGCAATGCTGGCTGGCTAGCTGTTAGCTATCTAGCTAGCAAGATAACGTAGCTACAAACAATAATACCAAAAACAATATCAGCATGTAAAGTAGCCAGTTAGCTGTAAAACCGCCTAAACAAACTGCACTATCAATGTAGGAGTCTACAATCTCACCATGTTTAACCTGCAGATCGATGTGCCTCTGAGTTGAGTCTGACATTCGCAACGGCAGATATACTTTCGAGGAGATGGGAATCGTTGGCCATGCTACGCAGTGCATTCTGGGCCATTCTAGGACAAGGAAGGCTCTTTGCCAATCACTCAGATACACATGAAAACATGAAATGACACGCCATGTATGACGCCTTGTCATCTTGTAACTGTACATCAAGCATAGTGATCATAAACGTGGACACTGTATATTACATGAGTTTCATGATTATGTTAATGTGAAGTGCATATTTGAACTAACGGTTGTTTAGATTGCTTGTATGACATCAAAGCAACATTTATTAGAATCCTCATCTCATCTTTCAAAATACATTGAGTCCTCTTTATTTACAGCATCTCCCTCACTTAGACAACAGAACATTTGCAAAAGTTGCCCAATTAGCGGGAGGGATGGGGGCAACTTCTTGTCACGTGCGGTGTTCAAGTTCAGAACCGCTGTCAGTCAAAACTAATACTGCACTGTGAAGCGGAGATTTGAGCTCTGATGTCATGCATAGCACTTTACTTTTCAGTGCCCAAATCTGCTATTTTTAACCCATATATGCGTATGATGGTAAATAGCTACGAGGAAACAAGAAAGTCAGTCAACAAAATAGAAAATCCCAAAATAATATGTCCCCAAATAAATGTGCCAGTCCTGAAGGTCATAGCTTTCGGAAACCCGTTTTAATCGGTTGCTGTCGCCCCTTTTCCTCCATCTCTCTGTCTCATCTCTGCTCTCTACTCCTAATCTAAACCCAGACAATTCCATCTCAGTCAGGACAGTCAGTCACCCTTGATCCTTCAATAACAAACACACCAAGGGACTCATGGTGGACAGGCGAAAGCACTGACCTGGAAAGACATAGTGGGATGGAAGTTCTAGGGAAAATGCAGTAATACCAACTACCAATCCTCATACCCAATATAGAAGGCTTGTCCCTGGCCTGCACCCAATCATAATGCACAATACAGAATGCCCCTGCCTACTTTCTCATCCTCATTAGTTGATCAGTGATGGTGATGCCAGTGCAGCAGCCGTGTGCTAAGGTACTGCGTGTGTGTGTGCGTGCGTCTGTGTGTGTGCGTGCGTGCCTATGTCATTGTGTCTACCGCTATGTGCGTGTGTATCAGCATTGGGCAGCCACTCCAAACTGCTATCATCATTGTGCTTCAGGCAGGCTCTCCCTTTCTCTCCCTGATCCCCTGTGAGCGGATGATAAAATCTGTCACACTGCTGTGCGTCCGTCGAGGAGCCCATTGTTTTGGGGATTAGGGGGATTATGGGGCGGATGCCGCGCGGTGCCGGAGACAGAGGGGCTTGAGCCCTGTGACCCCTTCTACTAATCATTATGTGACGGATATGGAGCGTTCATCTTTTAAAGGCAAGATTTTATTGGATTATCAATTATTCATGGGCCAGGAGGGAGGGAGGGAGAGAGAGAGGAGATGGAGAGAGAGAGAGGATGAAATCTTGACTTTTCGAAAGAAGTCATTACAGATTACACAGATTTAGTTATATTATAACTGCTACAGGCCCGAGGCCGGGGGTTAAGGGGTTTTAATGCTTCTTTCATATCTGACAGGGTCTCAATTAAGATTATACCACGGCCCTATATCTTAAGGTCCCACCCGTTACAACAATTACCCTAATCAGCCTATCCGATTGGCACAGACATCCATCTACGATTATGTGAAAGCCATATATATATATGACATATATAAACCATAACGATGACATACATGTGAACCATTTATTGAACTTCAGAACATCACACCCCTTCCCTCCTTTTAGTTCGAAGGAAACCCTTTGACTTTATGACTCCTTTGTCGTCTTTTGGCCTATGTGGCCATCACCATCTCCCTTGTCAATATCACGTCAGCTCGTTCTAACAGAAAAGACTTGACTGCCTAGTTGGCGCTTTGACCCGGTGACTGTATGGGGGACCTCCATTAAGAGGTTAGGAGACTTAGAGCGCTCTAATTTTTGCTGTGCTCAGCACGGTCCCCTGGGATGGAGGAACATGTTGGATCAAAGCTGCCACAACCAATTTGAATCAGACCGACTGGGATCTCTTCTCCATCACTACTGACACAGAGTCCAACTGCTGTTCCCTAGCTCTCTCTCTCTCGCTCTCTCGGCACTAAAACACAAACGTTTCACCAGAGTAATCAAATAAAATCCGACCCATGTATCCTGGAGCCCTGATGCACGGTGGCAAAATGTTCGTGTGAAGCCCATGCTGCCTACAAAAAAAGATTTCTCCCTAGTATCCCAGAGTTTCCTCTCTCTATAGCACCGCCACTCTGTGAGGGTGCCCTGCCCTTCAGGGGTGTTAGGCGGGGTGGCACTGCACACGGCATAGCAGCAGTGTGAATTTTAATGGCTGGGCACTTCTCTCCCATCTTTTTCTTGGCAGCTTGGCCTTCTCTCTCCTTCCTCCTCTGAGAATTCCCCCTTTCCCTCCCTCCCTCCCTCTAAGTGAGAAGCTGTTAGCTTGTTAATTGCTTCAGCCTCCCTCCACAATCAAGGTGCTAGCAGCCAGGGGAGCCTGGGGGGCCCAGGGAGGCCAGGTGAGGTGAGATCCTTCACTCTGCTTTAAAGGGGCTTTAAATTAGCCAGAGAAGACACCCAGACAGGCCTTCTGTCCTGAAGAAGAGGGCTGGAGCCTGGAGCTTGTCACTTTGTGTCACCCCATAGTGCTGTGTCACCCATCTATTGGCCATTTTCTGGTGTTCACCTGTTAGTTACCTTTTGAGATGTCATTGGAGATAAAGATTTCCATTACCAGAACCAACCGATTGACATCTTTGTTGTTGTGTAGGAGACAAAAAATGATCCTGTCCTCAATCCTCTCCTTAGATGAGTTGCTAAACTGTTGTGTAAGGTACATCTGTATCAGGTAGTTGGTATTTTAACGCACACATAAAGGCCTTGCACTCTCTGTAACAGCCTGAGTGCTTGCCCCCCACTGCATGAAAAGCAGAGTTTCTGGATGAAATCAGATCTACTATATTCCCTGAAATTTGAGATTCATAGTCGTGGGTTGGAAGTTCCCAATGCGAGTGTGCAGACTGCTGTAGACTCCCAAACACCCCTAAATACTTGCTTCATAGAGGTATTTCTGGAAGGGTAAATTCCAAATTATGCATTGGTACATTTCTGGAAATGTCCTTTTGTAAATTCTCAACTGCCACAGGCATGTGCCTCTCTCTCATCTTGGGGAGAAAAGCTCAGTGAAAATAAGCCAACTCACTGTGTCTCCTAATTTTCAGGTTTGTAACATTTATTAACATGGTTTCGTTTTCAAAATCTAGAGATAACATGTTTATCTAAACTGTGATTAGTTTTCTGGTAATTTTGATGTATAATTGAAATGTTTTGACCGAGTGAAAAACAAGAAAGGATTTTGTCATTCATATGAGTGTCGCCAAGCTAAGCTAGCCTGTTTGGGAAAGGCGTGCCGCTAGCGGGACACCTCGACAACATCCGGTGAGTTGGCAGAGCGCCAAATTCAAATTATATTATTATAAATATTTAACTTTCATAAAATCACAAGTGTAATACATCAAAATAAAGCTTGCAGATGTCAAAAAGGCTTTACAGCGAAAGCAAACAATGCGATTATCTGAGGACAGCGCCCCACATACAAACAGATGAAAAACATATTTCAAACAGGCAGGTGCGACACGAAAGTCAGAAATAGCGATATAAAAAATGCCTTATCTTTGATTATCTTCTTCTGTTGGCACTCCAAAAGGTCCCACTTACATCCATAAAAACTCAGTTTAGCTGGCGCGCTTCAGTCAATAATCCACCCAGTTTCCCTCCATCAAAATGCATACAAAATGAATCCCAAATATTACTAATAAATTTTTCTAAACAAGTCAAACAACGTTTATAATCAAACCTTAGGTATCCTAATACGCAAATAAATGATACAATTTAAGACGGAGAATCGTTATTGTCTTTACCGGAGAAAAATACCAAAGAACGCGCTCTCTTCCACGCGCTTGGAAACACTACAGCCAAAATGGGAGCCACCTAGAAAAACTACAATTTCTGGGTCATTCTTTCTAAAGACTGTTGACATCTAGTGGAAGCACTAGGAACTGCAATCTGGGAGGATTATAATTATAATTAAAGTGTTAGCCATTGAAAATAGTGGTAAACTGAATTTCTTTTTTTTTGGGACGGTTTGTCCTCGGGGTTTCGCCTGCCATATCAGTTCTGTTATACTCACAGACATTATTTTAACAGTTTTAGAAACTTTGGAGTGTTTTCTATCCAACCTACCAATTATATGCATATCCTAGCTTCTGGGCCTGAGTAACAAGCCAGTTACTTTTGGCATGCTTTTCATCCGGACGTCAAAATACTGCCTCCTATCCCAAAGAAGCCTAGCCAACTTTGTATGAAAGTTAATGAGAACAAGATGGCATCTCAGATTATTTTTTATTTCTGTTAGAATTTTTTTTATGACATTTGCATCTAATGGTTGCATGTTAATTGCTAATTGACAATGTTAGCTAGCTCAGAGCTAGGTACTACCTAGCCCACCATTTCTCCCTACTAAGTAGCTACTTTTAGCTTATGTTGTTGTTGGCTAGCTATTCATGCATTTCATACACAGGCCTCTTCTATAATTTGTTTGATTCAAAGCCTAATGCGTCAAACATACACACCTAGTAAGCAGTGTTGGGGAACGTTACTTTTAAAAGTAACTTGTTACTTTACAACGTTACTGCCATTAAAGGTAACGTGTACGTTACAATGTTACTTACTATGGAAAGTAACTTGTTAGTTGTTACATTACTTTTGTGTTACCAAAAACAGAAATCACTCTGAAGAAGTGTTGGTCATTCTTATGCATGCTACCTTTGAATGGCTTATAGCCTACGTCCGTGTCACTCTGGGCTATACCAACTCATGTAAAAATGACAGACGCAATATCTCCAATATCTGCTATACAGTAATGTTCAATTATTTACACATAAGTGGTTACATACAGTATATAGAAGCAACTCAGCACAGCCAAATACTTTCCAAGAACAACTGGCTTCAAATGTGTATTACAGATACAAACTGTGCAGAGATATTCTATGTAAAACTAAGCCTAGATCACCACAAATTTAAATTCTTATCAACTGAGCTTAACTTGATCACCTACGTTGTTTGCTATTACCAGACAATAAACAGGGCCACTCGCCTGAACCCGATGAGCCGTGTGAATCCTACAAGAAGCATCAGTCAAGATTCGAAGGTTAACATCTGACCTTTTCTTCTACTAATTCAAAATAGTTCCACAATGTATTCTGTGATCTCGCTAGCTATCTAGCTACCTGCCAGCTACCCACCACAATGTTTGTGCAGAAACAGAAAGGATTTCCATTTTTTATTTGCGACAACAAAGAAAAAGGAAAACAACACTGTAAAAGTAATGACTTTCTTATTTGAAAAAGTAACTTGGTAACGGACTACTTAAATTTAAAAACGAATGCGTTAAGTTACTCGTTACCACAAAAGAAGTATGCGTTACCCCCAGCACTGCTAGTAAGACATACATTTTTGCAAAGGCAATTAGCCACTAGATTAGCTACTAGATTCTTCTAGAGAGTGTTGAATTGAGTTGTAGCATTACAGAAATGTAAAATTTTTGCATTTTCTCCGACATTTACCTCCAAGCACAATGTGTCTGTGCGATGTCAAAGAACACAAACACGTCACTGGAGGTTAATGTTGCACTACATTCTCTCTGTTCATTCAAACACTGAAAAAGAGTGACAATCTCAAAGGTACAGGATGCTTAATTTTTACATACGATAGATAGCAAGGCACTGCACCAGTGGCCTGGCCACCAAAACAACATCAAATTGACCTTTTGCTTATATCCATTGCAGGTTCTTGTGCCGCCTGCAATGGTGGCGGGCGTATCTCACCAGGTTTACCTGAAAACATAGGGGACACAATCTTGGAGAAGGCAAAGAAGGGTTGCCGGAGAAGAAAGCGGGTAAGCCTTTTTGTAAAAGTAGTTTCTGTTAAACACTAGGTTAATTACTCCTGTATTACTCCTGGTCCATGGACTACAAAGTGCATACAGGGCCCTATTACATGTTTCAAGTTATATTTTTGAGTCAAGAAGAGTAGAATGAAAACAGATGTTGAATTACATCCACCTGATCTACAGTGGCTGCTATAGCCCCCGTACTTACATTAATCACTGATCACAGTACTAATTTCCTCTGTATCAGAACTGCATTGACTGTTTTACTGAAAATAACAGTAATCTTGAGCTAGGTACACATTTCGGCAAATATTTTATTCCTATTCTAGTCCACATGCCTGTAGCTCTGTGCACTGACAGTATCACATGCAAAACTTGTTGCATATCTTGTTTGAATATTTTTTTATTTTTTTTTATTTAACCTTTATTTAACCAGGTAAGCTAGTTGAGAACAACCTCTCATTTACAACTGCGACCTGGCCAAGATAGAGCAAAGCAGTTCGACACATACAACAACACAGAGTTACACATAGAATAAAGAAACATACAGTCAATAATACAGTAGGAAAAAGTCTGTATATATTGTGTGCAAATAAGGTAAGACAAGGGACGTAAAGGCAATAAATAGGCCATGGTGGCGAAGTAATTACAATATAGCAATTAAACACTGGAGTATTATAATGACCATTGGGTAGGTGTTTGAAGTTGGTACATCAAGGCGCATGTAGTCAAAGGCATGTGGAGCCCCTTTCAACCGGGTGAATGGAAATCAACTATTGTTTTCACAATAATCCAAAAATACCAATAATCTCAGTAATGTCAAAAACAGTTTGGGGGAACTACAATCAAGGTAAGTGATAAAGGTCAAAGGTTGGAATTCCCTTTTACTACCTCTCAATCTGGGGTTAGTGGTGTAAAGTTCAGACTTTATATGAGATACAGAGGCTTCAGAAAGTATTCACTCCCCTTGACTTTTTACACATTTTCTTGTGTTACAAAGTGGGATTCAAATGGATTTAATTGTCATTTTTTTTGTCAATGACTGAGACAAAATACTCTATAATTTCAAAGTCGAAGAAAATGTATATCTTGATTTAGATAAGTATTCATCCCCCTGAGTCAATAATAAATCACCTTTAGCAGCGATTACAGCTGTGAGTCTTTCTGGGTAAATCTCTTAAAAGCTTTGCACACCTGGATTGTAGAATATTTGTCCATTATTCTTTATAACTTTAGCTGCTATAAAACAATACGTAATACAAAATGTTATTACACACTACTCCACCATAACATATCCACAATACAAAATCAATAATACAGCAAAATAACAATATTAAAATGGATGTGTGTGTAGAGTGTTTGTTAACATGTGTTTGCAAATGCTGTCTGTGTACCTGTGTGTGTGTGTGTGTGTCTCTTCACAGCAGGCACACAGTCCGGTGTAGTTCTATCTGTTTTTTAAATCTGATTTTCCTGCTTGACTGAGTTACATGATGTGGAATAGTGTTCTATGTAGTCATGGCTCTATATAGTACTTTGCGTTTCCTGTAGTTTGTTCTCGACTTTGGGACTGTGAAGAGCGTCTGGTGGCATGCCTTGTGGGGTATTTATGGGTGTCTGAGCTGTGCGCTAGTCACTTAAACAGACAGCTATGTGATTTCAACATGTCAATACCTCTCACAAAGACAAGCAGTGATGCTGTCAATCTCTCCTCCACCCTGAGCCAGGAGAGATTGACATGCACATTATCAATGCTGGCTCTCTGTGTACATCTAAGGGCCAGCCAGTGCTGCCATAGATTCCCAAGCCAATTTAAATCAACACTGTAACTAGGCCACTTAGGAACATTCAATGTCGTCTTGGTAATCAACTCCAGTGTATAGTTGGCCTTGTGTTATAGGTAGTTGTCCAGCTGAAAGGTGAATTTGTCTCCCAGTGTCTGTTGGAAAGCAGACTGAACCAGGTTTTCCTTTAGGATTTGCCTGTGCTTAGCTCTATTCCGTTTCTTTTTATCCTAAAACATTATCATTTAGTAATTTAAATGCCGCCGGTTACGTGCCCGCAACCGATTGTGTTTTTTTGTTTGTTTATCTGCGTTGTTTGTAACTTATTTTTTTACTATTTTTGTGCATAATGTTGCCGCTACCATCTCTTATGACCGAAAATAACTTCGAAACATCAGGACTGCGATTACTCACCACGGACAATCAGAATCCTTTTTCTTATTTCACGACTCTGACGAACCCGAGGCAGAGGAAATACTGCTCCATCAGGAACAGGCCCTGACCCCAGTGATCTGCGTGAAGAGGAGGCGGAGATCGAATAAACCCCCACTCCCCTCAATTCTATTCGCAAACATGCAATCTTTGGACAATAAAATGGACGAGTTATTGGGAAGATTAAGCTACCAACGGACATTAAAAACTGTAACATCTTATCCTTCACGGAGTCGTGGCTGAATGACGACAATATCAACATACAGCAGGCTGGTTAACTTTCTAAGGCTTCCACTAGATGTCAACAGTCTTTAGAACCTTGTCTGATGCTTCTACTGTGAAGTGGGGCCAAATGAAAGGGGAATGAGTCAGAGGTCTGCCAGCAGCCACGAGCTGACCATGCGCGTTCACATGAAAGGTAGCTCCCGTTCACTTTGCTTTTCTGAAGACCGAGGAATTCTCCGGTTGGAACATTATTGAAGATTTATGTTAAAAACATCCTAAAGATTGATTCTATACTTAGTTTGACATGTTTCTACGACCTGTAATATAACCTTTTGGACTTTTCGTCCGTACTTTCCGCTGGACTTGCACGCTCGTCGTGAGTTTGGATTTGTTTACCAAACACGCTAACAAAAGGAGATATTTGGACATAAATGATGAACTTTATGGAACAAATCAAACATTTATTGTGGAACTGGGATTCCTGGAAGTGCATTCTGACGAAGATCATCAAAGGTAAGTGAATATTTATAATGCTATTTCTGACTTATGTTGACTCCAACATGGTGGATATCTTCTTGGGTTGTGTTGGTCTTTCTGAGCGCCGTACTCAGATTATTGCATGGTTTGCATTTTCCGTGAAGTTTAAAAAAAATCTGACACAGCGGTTGCATTAAGGAGAGCATATCTTTAAATCTGTGAATAACACTTGTATCTTTTATCAATGTTTATTATGAGTATTTCTGTGATTTGATGTGGCTCTATGCAAATTCAAGAGATGTTTTGGAGGCAAAGCCAAATGTAAACTGAGGTTTTTGGATATCAATATGAACTTGATTGAACAAAACATACATGTATTGTGTAATATGTTGTCCCGGGAGTGTCATCTGATGAAGAATATCAAAAGTTAGTGATTCATTTTATCAATATTTCAGCTTTTTGTGACTCCTCTCTTTGGTTGGAAAATCGCTGTATGCTTTCTGTGACTAGTTGCTGACCTAACATAATGATACGTTCTGCTTTCGCCGAAAAGCCTTTTTGAAATCGGACACTGTGGTTGGATTAATGAGAATTTTATCATTAAAATAGTGTCTAATACTTGTATGTTTGAGAAAATTGAATTATGAGATTTCTGTTGATTGAATTTGGCGCCCTGCATCTTCATTGGCTGTTGGCGAGGGGTTCCGCTAGCGGAACGGGGTTCAGTCCTGGACAGGTTAATGCAGTGAAACTAAAATCAGTTTTACCTATTTTCTATCAACATGTTAAATGTGCAACCAGAGGGAAAATAACTCTGGACCACCTATACTCCAAACACAGAGATGCATACAAAGCTCTCATTTGGCAAATCTGACCATAATTCTATCCTCCTGATTCCTGCTTACAAGCAAAAATTAAGCAGGAAGCACCAGTGACTAGATCAATAAAAAATGGACAGATGAAGCAGATGCTAAGATACAGGACTGTTTTGCTAGCACAGACTGGAATATGTTCTGGGATTCCTCCGATGGCATTGAGGAGTACACCACATCTGTCATTGGCCTCAGCAATAAGTGCATCGATGACGTCATCTCAACAGTGACCGTACGTACATACCCCATACAGAAGCCATGGATTGCAGGCAGCATCCGCACTGAGCTAATGGGTACAGCTGCCGCTTTCAAGGAGCGGGACTCTATCCCGGAAGCTTATTAGAAATCCCGGTATGCCCTCCGACGAACCATCAAACAGGCAAAGCAACAATACAGGACTAAGATCGAGTATTACTACACCGGCTCTGAAGCTCGTCAGATGTGGCAGGGCCTGCAAACCATTACAGACTACAATGGGAAGCACAGCCGAGAGCCGCCCAGTGACATGAGCCTACCGGACGAGCTAAACTACTTCTGTGCTCGATTCGAGGAAAATAACACTGAAACATGCATGAGAGCACCAGCTGTTCTGGAAGACTGTGTGATCACGCTCTCCGCAGCCGATGTGAGCAAGACCTTTAGACAGGTCAACATTCACAAGGCCGCTGGGCCAGACGGATTACCAGGACGTGTACTCATGCGCTGACCAACTAGCAAGTCTCTTCACTGACATTTTCAACCTCTCCCTGTCAGTCTGTAATACTAACATGTTTTAACCTCTCTGGGATAGCGGGACGCTTGCGTCCCACCTGGCCAATAGCCAGGGAAAATGTAGAGCGCCAGATTCCAAAAAATTATATAAAATCAAACTTTCATTAAATCACACATATAAGATACCAAATTAAAGCTACACTCGTTGTGAATCCCGCCAACATGTCAGATTTCAAAAAGGCTTTTCGGCGAAAGCATAAGATGCTATTATCTGATGATAGCACAATGTCAACAAAGGGAGGGTAGCCTATTTCAACCATGCCGGCGCTACTCAAAACGCAGATATAAAATATAAAACATGCATTACCTTTGACGAGATTCTTTTGTTGGCACTCCAATATGTTCCATAAACATCACAAATGGTCCTTTTGTTCGATTAATTCCGTCCATATATATCCAAATTGTCCATTTATTTGGCGCCATTGTACCAGAAAAAAACAGCTTCCAATAAGCTCAAAGTCACTACAAAATATCTAAAGAATTACCTCTATACTTTGCCAAAACATTTCAAAGTACTTTTGTAATACAACTTAAGGTATTTGTAAACGTTAATAATCGATCAAATTGAAGACGGGTCTATCTGTTTTCAATACAGGAGATCAACAAACTAACGCTACTTTTCTAGTCTTGCGCAACTCTCAAACAGTACACAAGACGTTACTCTACTTCCTGGTGGCCTTCTTCACTGCACAAATGAATAACCTCAACCTATTTCCCAAGACTGGTGACATCCGGTGGAAGCAGTAGGAACTGAGAATAGAGTGATTATAAATCTGGCCTGCCCATAAAACCTCATTGAACAGACAGTGACTTAAAAATAAAATGGTTAGTCCTCAGGGTTTTGCCTGCTACATAAGTTCTGTTATACTTACAGATATGATTCAAACAGTTTTAGAAACTTCAGAGTGTATTCTATCCAAATCTACTAATAATATGCATATCTTATATTCTGGGGATGAGTAGAACGAAGTTGAAATTGGGCATGCTATTTTTCCCTAAGTGAAAACTCTGCCCCCTATCCTAGAGAAGTTTTAAGCAGACCACCATAGTTCCTGTGCCCAAAAACACTAAGGTAACCTTCCTAAATGACTAACGACACGTAGTAGTCACGTCTGTAGCCATAAAGTGCTTTGAAAGGCTGGTCATGGCTCACATCAACACCATCATCCCAGAAACCCTAGACCCAATCCAATTTGCATACCGCCCTAAAAGATCCACAGATGATGCAGTCTCTATTGCACTCCACACTGCCCTTTCCCACCTGGACAGAAGAAACACCTATGTGAGAATGCTATTCATTGACTACAGCTCAGCGTTCAACACCACTCTGTGCATGAAATTCACTGCTCGACTGAGGGACCTTACAGAAAATAGTGTGGAGTATAGAGATGGGATATGTGTTAAACATTGTTATTGCACACAGAGGCCATGCAACATTTTTACTCCGGATATGCAAGTTGTAGATGTTTTACACACGTTTTCATTGCCTCCTGGCTGCCGGTTCCTAGCCAAAGAATATGATAATGGTAATTCTATATTGAATTCCCCCAACCTGTTATTTCTGCAAATGAATACTTTGAACCTTCTGGGTTTCCTTATCGAATGGAGCAGAAAAACATATATCTCGTTCTGAGTGAGCAGTTAACCAAAACATTCCTAAGGGGAATGATTCCTTGCTCCTTGTCCTTGTCTTGCCTTGCTCCCTTGCTCCCTCGCTCACTGTGACTCCACAAACCTCTAAAAAAAATAAAGGCGAGCCGCACACTCTAGGAGCTCAGATCCACAAACCTCACCATCACAATGGATGCGTCCCAAATGGCACGCTATTCACTATATAGTGCACTATTTTTGAGCCAATCCCTATGGGCCCTGGTCAAAAGTGCTGCAATAAAAAAGGGTGCCATTTGGGATATAGCCAATGATAACTGACTGAATTTCAACTGATAGTGAAATGTAATAACGTGGCGCTGATGATGAGAGTGTTTTAGAATAGCAAAGATGTCTACTGAGGCGAGGAGAGAAGAGAATGATCCTGTCAATCAATTTGATGAGAAGACACAGTCGTTAGTACACAGGGTGTACTATGGTATGTCACTGCCATTTAAGGGATAGTTTGAGATTTTGGCAGTGAAGCCCTTTATCTACTTCCCTACAGTGAGATTAACTTTTTTTTGCGCCCAGTATGCAGGAAGTAAGATGTAATTTCACAAACCAACAAGCGTTACTGCAACGAAGTCTATGGGAACAGCTAGCACGCTAGTTGTTGCCATAGACTTACAGTCATTGTGCTAATGCTATTGGGGGTAATTGGTTGCACCATATAAATTTTTTGAAGATTAGCGGGAGCTTTTTCAACTCCTTTGTCTGCATGTTGAACGAGTGGATTACTGAAATCGATGGTGCCAACTAAACTGACTTTTTGGGATAAAAATAAGGATTTTATCTAACAAAACTACCATTTGTGTTGTAGCTGGGATCCTTGGGATTGCAAACAGAGGAAGATCTTCAAAAGTAAGTGATTTATTTAATCACTCTTTGTGATTTTATGAAGCCTGAGCTGGTTGAAAAATATGTTGATGTTGGCTGCCGTCCTCAGACAATCGCATGGTATGCTTTCGCCGTGAAGCCTATTTGAAATCGGACAATGCAGTTAGATTAACAATAATTTAAGCTTTTAAATGATATAAGATACGTGTACGTTCATGAATGTTTAATATTCCGATTATTTATTTGAATTGCGTGCCCTCCAATTTCACCGGATGTTGTCGGCTGGTGTCCCGCTAGCGGGAGGCCTATTTAAATAGCAGCAGAGAAATAACAATAGCGAGACTATATACAGGGGGGTACCGATACAGAGTCAATGTGCGGGGACACCGGTTATTTGAGGTAGTATATACATGTAGGTAGAGTTATTAAAGTGGCTAAGCATAGATGACAACAGAGAGTGGCAGTGATGTAAAGAGGGGTGAGAGGGGGTGAGAGGGGGGCACTGCAAATAGTCTGGGTAGCCATTTGACTAGATGTTCAGGAGTCTTATGGCTTGGGGGTAGAAGCTGTTTGGAAGCCTGTTGGACCTAGACTTGGAGCTCCGGTACTGCTTGCCGTGCGGTAGCAGAGAGAACAGTCTATGAATGGGGTGGCTGGAGTCTTTGACCCTTTTTAGGGCCTTCCTCTGACACCACCTTGTATAGAGGTCCTGAATGACAGGAAGCTTGGCCCCGGTGATGTACTAGGCTGTTCGCACTACCCTCTGTCGTGCCTTGCGGTCGGAGGCCGAGCAGTTGCCATACCAGGCAGTGATGCAACCAGTCAGAACGCTCTCAATGGTGCAGCTGTAGAACCTTTTGAGGATCTGAGGACCCATGCCAAATATTTTCAGTCTCCTGAGGGGGAATAGGATTTGTCGTGCCCTCTTCACGACTGTCTTGGTGTGCTTGAACCATGTTAGTTTGTTGGTGATGTGGACACCATGGAACTTGACATTCTCAATGAGAATGGGGACGTGCTAGGTCCTCTTTTTCCTGTAGTCCACAACGATCTCCTTTGTCTTGATTACGTTGAGGGAGAAGTTGTTGTCCTGGCACCACACGGCCAGGTCTCTGACCTCCTCCCTACAGGCTGTCTCATCGATGTCGGTGATCAGGCCCTCCACTGTTGTGTCATCAGCAAATTTACTGATGGTGTTGAAGTCGTGCATGGCCGTGCAGTCATTAGAAAACAGTACAGGATAGGAATGAGCATGCACCCCTGTCTTGAGGATCAGTGTGGCGGATGTGTTGTTACCTACCCTTACCACCTGGGGGCGGTCCATCAGGAAGTCCAGGATCCAGTTGCAGATGGAGCTGTTTAGTCCCAGGGACCTTAGCTTATTGATGAGCTTTGTGGACACTATGGTGTTGAACGCTGAGCTGTCGTCAATGAATAGCATTCTCACATAGGTGTTCCTTTTGTTCAGGTGGGAAAGGGTAGTGTGCAGTACAATGGAGATTGCATCATCTGTGGATCTGTTGGGGCGGTATACAAATTGGAGTGGGTTTAGGGTTTCTGGGATGATGAGGTTGAGGTGAACCATGACCAGCCTTTCAAAGCACTTCATGGCTGCAGACGTGAGTGCTTTGGGTCGGTAGTTGTTTAGGCGGGTTACCTTAGTGTTCTTTGGCATAGGGAATATGGTGGTCTGCTTGAAACATGTTGGTATTACAGACTGACAGGGAGAGGTTGAAAATGTCAGTGAAGATACTTGCTAGTTGGTCAGAGCATGCTTGCAGTACACGTCCTGGTAATCCATCTTGTCCAGCGGCCTTGTGAATGTTGACCTGCTTAAAGGTCTTATCGGCTGCAGAAAGTGTCTTCACACAGTCTTCCGGAACAGCTGGTGCTCTCATGCATATTTCAGTGTTATTTGCCTCGAAGTGAGCATAGAAATAGTTTAGCTCGTCAGGTAGGCTTGTGTCACTGGGCAGCTCTCGGCTGTGCTTCCCTTTGTAGTCTGTAGTGGTTAGCAAGCCCTGCCATATCCGACGAGCATCAAAGCTGGTGTAGTGCAATGCAATCTTAGTCCTGTATTGAAGCTTTGCCTGTTTGATGGTTTGTCTGAGGGCATACCGGGATTTCTAATAAGCTTCCGGGTTAGAGTCCCGCTCCTTGAAAACGGAAGCTCTACCCATTAGCTCAGTGCATATGCTATCTGTAATCCATGGCTTCTGGTTGGGGTATGTACGTGCAGTCACTGTGGGGACAACGTCATCAATGCACTTATTGATGAAGCCAATGACAGATGTGGTGTACTCCTCAATGCCATCGGAGGAATCCCGGAGCATATTCCAGTCTGTGCTAGCAAAACAGCACTGTAGCTTAAAATCTGCTTCATCTGACCACTTTTTTATTGATCTAGTCACTGGTGCTTCCTGCTTAAATTTTTGTTTGTAAATGGGAATGAGGAGGATAGAATTATGGTCAGATTTGCCAAATGGAGAGCTTGAGAATTTTATATGCGTCTCTGTGTGTGGAGTATTAGTGGTCCAGAGTTATTTTTCCTCTGGTCGCACATTTAACATGCTGATAGAAATTTGGTGAAACGGATTTTAGTTTTCCTGCATTAAAGTCCCGGATACTAGGAGCGCCGACTCTGGGTGACCGTTTTCTTGTTTGATTATGGCAAAATGCAGCTCATTAAGTGCTGTCTTAGTGGCAGCCTCTGACTGTGGTGGTATGTAAACAGCTACAAAGAATACAGAAAAACTCTCGGTAGATAGTGTGGTCTACAGTTTATCATGAGATACTCTGCCTCAGGCGAACAATAGCTCGAGACTTCCTTAGATATCGTGCACCAGCTGTCGTTTACAAAAATATACAGACCGCTGCCCCTTGACTTACCAGACGCTGCTGTTCTATCCTGTCGGTACATTGTATAACCAGCCAGCTGTATGTTGATGTTGTCGTCGTTCAGCCACGACTCTGTGAGGCATAAGATGTTCCAGTTTTTAATGTCCCGTTGGTAGTTTAATCGTCAGCGTAACTCGTCAATTTTATTGTCCAAAGATTGCCCATTTGCTAGCAGAATGGAGGGAAGTGGGGGTTTATTAGATCGCCGTCGAATTCTCAGAAGGCAGCCCAACCTTCGCCACCTCTTTTGCCGCCACCAGGAGACCCATGAGGTGGCTTTTGGTTTCTCCAGAAATAAAGAATTCTAAATAACAAACTGGCTTTATTTACAAATTAGTGAGAATGTCTCAACCCATGTTCAAGAATGTCCTTTTTCTCGCTCACTCTAGGTTCAAAGAAAACAAAATAATCTCCAAATATCATACATTTTTTAACAAAGTGATTATTATTATTAATTAATTTAGAAATATATAAAAGCCTCTTTGATAATCTCACAGATCCGATTTTCCCTAACGAAAAATGCCCCTTAGATATTAATTTAGAAACCTCCAATCCTCAAAATGTAATTATTGGCGGAGAGTCACGTCATTGAATTAAAAAAAATATATATACTGTAGGCCTACCAAAGGCGAAATTAGTCTCACTAGAATTGAGTAATGTGCTGTTAAAATTGGTGTAGGTCTAATTTATTTAAAAAGCATATTGAAGTTAGAAGCAATAGGATTGTAACGGCAGTCTAAGTCGTCCTCCTCCTCAGACGAGGAGAGGCGAGAAGGATCGGAGGACCAATGTGCAGCGTGGTAAGTTTCCATAATTTAATGACATGAAAACTAGACAAGAATACAAAAACAACAAACGTACTAACCGTCACAGTCCCGTGTGGCACAAACACTGACACAGGAAACAACCACCCACAAATCCCCAACACAAAACAAGCCACCTATATATGATTCTCAATCAGGGACAACGATTGACAGCTGCCTCTGATTGAGAACCATATTAGGCTGAACACAGAAACAGACAAACTAGACACACAACATAGAATTCCCACCCAGCTCACGTCCTGACCAACACTAAACAAGCAAAACACATAAGAACTATGGTCAGGACGTGACAAGGATTTTAAGCAATAACTATTTCAGCATCATTTCGTGCTGCTCTGAGACAAGCATGGGGACTGGTCTTGATAAATCAATGAGATTTATATTTTCACTGAATCTCCGTTTGGGTATTGGTTACACTACAATTAGGGTGTGGATATGTTGTGCCCCTTAGATATTAATTTAGAGTCCTCCAATCCTCTTATGCTCTTAGTACTGTAGCATACTCCTGACCGCCACGTTGTGCTAACGTTCAATCACTTGAAAATAAATAGGACGAACTGAAAGCTCATATATCCTTCCAACGGGACATTAAAAACTGTAATATCTTATGTTTCAGTGAGTCATGGCTGAACGACAACATTAAGAACATACAGCTGGCGGGTAATACACTCTATCGGCAAGACAAAACAGCAGCCTCTGGGAAAGACATGGGGCGGGGGCCTATGCATGATATCTAAGAAAGTCTGAGGTAGAGTATCTCATGATTAGCTGTAGACCACATTATCTACCGAGAAAGTTTTCATCTGTATTTTTCAAAGCTGTCTACACACTACCACAGAGCGAAGTTGGCACTAAAACCGCACTCATTTAGCTGTATTCCGCCATTAGCAAACAGCAAAATGCTCGCGGCTCCTGGTGGCCGGTGACTTTAATGCAGGGAAACTTAAATCAGTTTTACCGAATTTCTATCAGCATGTCAAATGTGCAACCAGAGGGAAAAAAATTGTAGAACACCTTTACTCCACACACAGAGACGCATGCAAAGCTCTCCCTCACCCTCCATTTGGCAAATCTGACCATAACTCTATCCTCCTGATTCCTGCTTACAAGCAAAAATTAAAGCAGAAAGCGCCAGTGACTCGGTCTATAAAAAAGTGGTGAGATGAAGCAGATGCTAAACTACAGGACTGTTTTGCTAGCACAACATGGAATATGTTCTGGGATTCATCCGATGGCATTGAGGAGTACACCACATCAGTCACTGGCTTTATCAATAAGTGCATCGTTGTAGGCCTGATCACCAACAATGATGAGACAGCCTATAGGGAGGAGATCAGAGACCTGACCGTGTGGTCCAAGGACAATGACCTCTCCCTCAACGTGATCAAGACAAAGGAGATGATTGTTGGACTACAGGAAAAGGAGGACCAAGCACGCCCCCATTCTCATCGATGGGGCTGTAGTGGAGCAGGTTGAGAGCTTCAAGTTCCTTGGCGTTCACGTCACCAACAAACTAACGTGGTCCAAGCACACCAAGACAGTCGTAAAGAGGGCATGACAATGCCTATTCCCCTTCAGGATCCTGATCCTCAAAAGGTTTTACATCTGCACCATCGAGAGCATCCTGACCGGTTGCATCACTGCGTGGTATGGCAACTGCTCGGCCTCCGACCACACGGCACTATAGAGGGTAGTGCGTATGGCCTAGTACATCACCGGGGCCAAGCTTCCTGCCATCCAGGACCTCTGTACCAGTCGGTGTCAGAGGAAGGCCCTAAAAGTGGTCAAAGACTCCAGCCACCCCAGTCATAGACTATTTTCTCTGCTACAGGACAGCAAGCGATAGGGCTAGGTCTAGGTCAAATAGGCTTCTAAACAGCTTATACCCCCAAGCCATAAGACTCCTGAACAGCTTATCAAATGGCTACCCAGACTATTTGCCCCCCACCCCCCCACGCTGCTGCTACTCTCTGTTATTATCTATGCATAGCCACTTTAATAACCCTACCTGCATGTACATCATTACCTCAATTACCTCGACACAAGTGCCCCCGCACATTGACACATTGACTCTGAACCGGTACCTCCTGTATATAGCCCCGCAATTGTTATTTACTGCTGTTCATTAATTATTCGGTTTTCTTATCTCTTACTTTTCCCCAAAATGTATTTTTTGGTATTTTCTTAAAACTACATTGTTGGTTAAGGGCTTCTAAGTAAGCATTTCACTGTAAGGTCTACTACACCTGTTGTATTCGGTGCATGTGACAAATAAACTTTTCTTTGATTTGCATAGTATTTATATCAGCCCTCTGATTACAATGAAGAGCAAGACGTGCCACTCTGTTCTGGGCCAGCGGCAGCTTAACTAGGTCTTTCCTTGCAGCACTCGACCACACGACTGGACAATAATTAAGATAAGACAAAAGGTCTTTATTGCAAAAATCCCGAACTATCCCTTTAAGAAGACAAAGAGCAGAGAAACACACACACACACACACACACACACACACACACACACACACACACACACACACACGCGCACACGCACACGCACACGCACACGCACACGCACACAGTAGCAGTGCATGGGTAAAATCACTGGTGAAGCCAAGCAAGGAAAAATACCACTTTTGGGTAAAACCACTTAGGAGCCAAGACAAGAAAAAAGTTATATTTGGGTAAAATCACTGGGGAAGCCAAGCCAGGAAAAAAAGCCATATTACAACCAACTATATGTGTTGTGATAATTGAGTTGTTTGCTCTATATCCCGTTAGTTCATATGCCACTGTGATATATAATAAGGCCGAAACAGTGGCGGAATAAATTCAAGAACACATTTGTTTCATCACAAAACTAGAAAGCACCATCTGTCTGGTAAAGTCCACAAAGAAAGCAAACATTGCATGTAACAAACAGTTACAGCATGGTCAAGCTAGTTAATGTTTCCGACATTTTCGGACTACTACTATTGATTTAGAACCATGGAGAGTTATCACAAATCGCAAAGAAAACAGGAGCTGCCTCCACTATTCCAGCACCATTTCAACTTCAACATTTGAACATCAAGTCAACTATAGCCTATGCTTATTCTAATATAGTGAAGACTTAAAGAGACCAAAAACAATTCAGTCCAACCATCGTAAGCAAAATATCTCATGGCTGTCCATAGTACTGATTTGTGTGGTGTGTGTGTGTGTGTGTGTGTGTGTGTGTGTGTGTGCAAGTAGAAAAAACATGTGCCATGCACCTCTCTTTCATGTTGGAAAAACGGTTTGACTCTGTCATACAGTACACACTTTTAGTTTTTGTTGTCCTAGACTAGGCTACTTGTCTAAAATGCTTGCTAGCCTTACTTCCCTATCCATATAGCCTACCCATATGTACATACAGTGCCTACCTCAATTACCTCACACCCCTGCACATCACTGAGCTTGCTGCAAAGCAATATCAGTTCCCATTGGCCGTGGTGACCATAACGCTGTGGCAATAACAAGGAAAGGCAAAGTACCAAAGGCAGGGCCTAAAGTTATTTATAAGAGATTTTACTAAATGTTTTCTCAGGACTCTTTTGTTGAAGATGTAAAACATGTATGTTGGTCTGATGTGAATAATACAGGAGGTTGGTGGCACCTTAATTGGGGAGGACAGGCTCATGGTAATGGCTGGATTGGCATTACCAATCCCCCGCTACTCTCTCCTCTTCCATCCTATCATCTCTTCCCTCTGATCAAACCTTCTCCAACCTATCTCCTGATTCTGCCTCCTCAACCCTCCTCTCCTCCCTTTCTGCATCCTTTGACTCTCTCTGTCCCCTATCCTCCAGGCCGGCTCGGTCCTCCCCTCCCGCTCCGTGGCTCGACGACTCATTGCGAGCTCACAGAACAGGGCTCCGGGCAGCCGAGCGGAAATGGAGGAAAACTCGCCTCCCTGCGGACCTGGCATCCTTTCACTCCCTCCTCTCTACATTTTCCTCTTCTGTCTCTGCTGCTAAAGCCACTTTCTACCACTCTAAATTCCAAGCATCTGCCTCTAACCCTAGGAAGCTCTTTGCCACCTTCTCCTCCCTCCTGAATCCTCCTCCCCCTCCCCCCCCCTCCTCCCTCTCTGCAGATGACTTCGTCAACCATTTTGAAAAGAAGGTCGACGACATCCGATCCTCGTTTGCTAAGTCAAACGACACCGCTGGTTCTGCTCACACTGCCCTACCCTGTGCTCTGACCTCTTTCTCCCCTCTCTCTCCAGATGAAATCTCGCGTCTTGTGACGGCCGGCCGCCCAACAACCTGCCCGCTTGACCCTATCCCCTCCTCTCTTCTCCAGACCATTTCCAGAGACCTTCTCCCTTACCTCACCTCGCTCATCAACTCATCCCTGACCGCTGGCTACGTCCCTTCCGTCTTCAAGAGAGCGAGAGTTGCACCCCTTCTGAAAAAACCTACACTCGATCCCTCCGATGTCAACAACTACAGACCAGTATCCCTTCTTTCTTTTCTCTCCAAAACTCTTGAACGTGCCGTCCTTGGCCAGCTCTCCCGCTATCTCTCTCAGAATGACCTTCTTGATCCAAATCAGTCAGGTTTCAAGACTAGTCATTCAACTGAGACTGCTCTTCTCTGTATCACGGAGGCGCTCCGCACTGCTAAAGCTAACTCTCTCTCCTCTGCTCTCATCCTTCTAGACCTATCGGCTGCCTTCGATACTGTGAACCATCAGATCCTCCTCTCCACCCTCTCCGAGTTGGGCATCTCCGGCGCGGCCCACGCTTGGATTGCGTCCTACCTGACAGGTCGCTCCTACCAGGTGGCGTGGCGAGAATCTGTCTCCTCACCACGTGCTCTCACCACTGGTGTCCCCCAGGGCTCTGTTCTAGGCCCTCTCCTATTCTCGCTATACACCAAGTCACTTGGCTCTGTCATAACCTCACATGGTCTCTCCTATCATTGCTATGCAGACGACACACAACTAATCTTCTCCTTTCCCCCTTCTGATGACCAGGTGGCGAATCGCATCTCTGCATGTCTGGCAGACATATCAGTGTGGATGACGGATCACCACCTCAAGCTGAACCTCGGCAAGACGGAGCTGCTCTTCCTCCCGGGGAAGGACTGCCCGTTCCATGATCTCGCCATCACGGTTGACAACTCCATTGTGTCCTCCTCCCAGAGCGCTAAGAACCTTGGCGTGATCCTGGACAACACCCTGTCGTTCTCAACTAACATCAAGGCGGTGGCCCGTTCCTGTAGGTTCATGCTCTACAACATCCGCAGAGTACGACCCTGCCTCACACAGGAAGCGGCGCAGGTCCTAATCCAGGCACTTGTCATCTCCCGTCTGGATTACTGCAACTCGCTGTTGGCTGGGCTCCCTGCCTGTGCCATTAAACCCCTACAACTCATCCAGAACGACGCAGCCCGTCTGGTGTTCAACCTTCCCAAGTTCTCCCACGTCACCCCGCTCCTCCGCTCTCTCCACTGGCTTCCAGTTGAAGCTCGCATCCGCTACAAGACCATGGTGCTTGCCTACGGAGCTGTGAGGGGAACGGCACCTCAGTACCTCCAGGCTCTGATCAGGCCCTACACCCAAACAAGGGCACTGCGTTCATCCACCTCTGGCCTGCTCGCCTCCCTACCACTGAGGAAGTACAGTTCCCGCTCAGCCCAGTCAAAACTGTTCGCTGCTCTGGCCCCCCAATGGTGGAACAAACTCCCTCACGACGCCAGGTCAGCGGAGTCAATCACCACCTTCCGGAGACACCTGAAACCCCACCTCTTTAAGGAATACCTAGGATAGGATAAAGTAATCCTTCTCACCCCCCCCCCCCCCCCCCTTAAAAGATTTAGATGCACTATTGTAAAGTGGCTGTTCCACTGGATGTCATAAGGTGAATGCACCAATTTGTAAGTCGCTCTGGATAAGAGCGTCTGCTAAATTACTTAAATGTAAATGTAAATGTAAATGTGTAATGGTATCAAATACTTCAAACACATGTGTTTGATGCCATTCCATTTGCTTCGTTCCAGCAATTATTATGAGCCGTCCTCCATTCAGCAGCCTCCACTGGTGTACAAGGAGGATAGTCGAGATACAGAACTTGGAGTATTTGTAAAGTTATTCTTGCCAATTGTTGACAAGCATGCACGTTAAGAAACTAACTGTGAGAACAGTTTGATGATGAATTTAAAATGTTTATGCTTCAAAGATATGATGCAAAAAAGTGGAAAACAAGTCAGACTGCTCAGCTGATTGGTTGACATACTGTCTATTGAGAAATGTTGTGACTTAAACAATAAAAAAAAAGAATACATCATATTACTAAAACAAGACAAATTACATAAAAAAATATGTGAAAAGACTTTGGAGCACCTTAAATCATACTATGCACAAAAAAAAACAGTTAATCTCCATCTTTTATTGAAGTTGATAGGTAATTTCTAACAAAAGCTTTTGCTATAGCCAATCATTTGAATTACTATTTCACCGGTAAAGTGAACAAAATGAGAAGTGAAATGACAACACTGAACAGTGAACGATGATATTTGTGTATTAAATATTGAATAATGAAAGAGATGTATTACCGTTTTGAATTTGGTCAAGTTTGCATGGAAGAGGTGAAAAAAATGTTTGTCACCCATTAATTATTGATAAGCCATCAGGTATAGACTGGCCATTTACTGGCTCAAATAGCCAACCAATCAACCTGTTACCAACCCTTAGTAAACCTCTGGGAAAAATGGTGTTTGACCAGATACAATGCTATTTTACAGTAAACAAATTGACAACATAATTTCAGCATGCTTATAGGGAAGGACACTCAACAAGCACAATACTTACACACATGACTGATGATTAGCTGAGAGAAATTGATGATACAATGATTGTGGGCGCTGTCTTGTTGAACTTCAGTTCAGCTTTTGACATTATTGATCATAGTCTGCTGCTGGAAAAACGTGTTATGGCTTTACACCCTGCTATAATGTGGACAAAGAGTTACTCGTCTAACAGAACACAGAGGGTGTTCTTTAATTGAAGCCTATCAAATATAATCCAGTTAGAATCCGGAATTCCCCAGGGTAGCTGTTTAGGCCCCATGCTTTTTTTAAAATTCTATCCCCTTTTCTCCCCAATTTTTCGTGGTATCCAATCGCTAGTAATTACTATCTTGTCTCATCGCTACAACTCCCGTACGGGCTCGGGAGAGACGAAGGTCGAAAGTCATGCGTCCTCCGAAGCACAACCCAACCAAGCCGCACTGCTTCTTAACACAGCGCGCCTCCAACCCGGAAGCCAGCCGCACCAATGTGTCGGAGGAAACACCGTGCACCCGCCCCCCTCGGTTAGCGCGCACTGCGCCCGGCCCGCCACAGGAGTCGCTGGAGCGCGATGAGACAAGGATATCCCTACCGGCCAAACCCTCCCTAACCCGGACGACGCTAAGCCAATTGTGCGTCGCCCCACGGACCTCCCGGTCGCGGCCGGCTGCGACAGAGCCTGGGCGCGAACCCAGACTCTGGTGGCGCAGCATAGCACTGCGATGCAGTGCTCTAGACCACTGCGCCACCCGGGAGGCCCCATGCTTTTTTAAATATTTACTAACGACATGCCACTGACTTTGAGTAAAGCCAGAGTGTCTATGTATGCGGATGACTCAACACTATACACGTCAGCTACTACAGCAACTGAAATGACATGACTGCAACACTCAACAAAGAGCTGCAGTTATTTTCAGAGTGCGTGGCAAGGAATAAGTTAGCCCTAAATATTTCTTAAACTAAAAGCATTGTATTTGGAACAAAACACTCACTAAACCCTAAACCTCAACTAAATATTGTAATAAATAATGTGGAAATTGAGCAAGTTGAGATGACTAAACTGCTTGGAGTAACACTAGATTGTAAACTGTCATGGCCAAAACATATTGATGCAGTAATGTCTATAATAAAGCAATGCTCTGCCTTCTTAACAACACTATCAACAAGGCAGGTCCTACAGGCCCTAGTTTTGTCGCACCTTGACTATCGTTCAGTCGTGTGGTCAGATGCCACAAAAAAGGACTTAGGAAAATTACAATTGGCTCAGAACAGCCCTTGGATGTACACAGAGAACTAATATTACTAATATGCTGTCAATCTCTCCTGGCTGAAAGTTTAGGAGCGATTGACTTCATTACTACTTTTATTTATGAGAGGTATTGACGTGTTGAATGCACCAAGCTGTCTGTCTAAACTACTGGCACACAGCTCAGACACCCATTCATACCCAACAAGACATGCCACCAGAGATCTCTTCACAGTCCCCAAGTCCAGAACAGACTATGGGAGGCACACAGTACTACATAGAGCCATGACTACATGGAACTCTATTCCACATCAAGTAACTGTCACGTTCCTGACCTATTTATGTTAGTTTTTGTGTGTTAGTTGGTCAGGACGTGAGGTTGGGTGGGCATTCTATGTTATCTGTTTCTATGTTGGTTTAGGGTTGCCTGGTATGGCTCTCAATTGGAGGCAGGTGTTTGGCGTTCCTCTAATTGAGAGTCATATTTAGGTAGGCTGTTCACAGTGTTTGTTTGTGGGTGATTGTCTCCTGTGTCTGTGTTATGTCTTACACCATACGGGATTGTTTCGGTTGTTCGTTTCGTTTCGATGTAGTATGTTTCCTGTCCGTAAGTGTTACGTATTAGTTATGTAAGTTTATGTTCAGGTTTCGTATACGTCGTTTTCTTGTTTTTGTAAATTTGAAAGTGTTTGTGTTTTTCGTGTTGCCATCGTCGTATTTATAATAAAGATGGCTTATTTCCCTCAAGCTGCATTTTGGTCTGAAGATCCTTCTCTCCTCACCTCGTCCGAGGATGAGGAGAGCGACAGCCGTTAGAGAATCACCCACCAACAAAATGTGACCAAGCGGTATGGGAATGCTCGACGGAGCAACAAGGACTTTTGGACTTGGGAGGAGATCCTGTCTGGTAGAGGACCCTGGGCGCAAACTGGAGAATATCGCTGCTCTCGTGAGAAGAGTGAGGCAGCCACAGCCCAGGAGCGGTGGTTTAAGGAGGCAGCTAGGAGACGTGGATGGAAGCCGGAGAATCAAGCTCGAAACCGGAATTATGAGGGGACACGTCTTGCACGGAAGCCCGAAAAGCCCGTGAGTAACTCCCAAAAATTTCTTGGGGGGGGGGCTAAAGGGTAGTGGGCCAAGGGCAGGTAGGAGACCTGCGCCCACTTCCCAGGCTTACCGTGGAGAGCGGGAGTACGGGCAGGCGCCGTGTTACGCAGTAGAGCGCACGGTGTCTCCTGTACGAGTGCATAGCCCAGTGCGGGTTATTCCACCTCCCCGCACTGGTAGGGCTAGATTGAGTATTGAGCCAGGTGTCATGAGGCCGGCTCAACGCGTCTGGTCTCCAGTGCGTCTCCTCGGGCCGGCATACATGGCACCTGCCTTACGCATGGTTTCCCCGGTTCGCCTACATAGCCCGGTGCGGGTTATTCCACCTCCCCGCACTGGTCGGGCAACCGGGAGTATTCAACCAGGTAAGGTTGGGCAAGCTCAATGCTCAAGAGAGCCAGTACGCCTGCACGGTCCGGTATTTCCGGCGCCACCTCCCCGCCCCAGCCTAGTACCTACAGTGCCTACATTACGCACTAGGCTACCAGTGCATTTCCAGAGCCCTGTTCCTCCTCCACGCACTCTCCCTGTAGTGCGTGTATCTAGCCCGGTGCCTCCAGTTCCGGCCCCACGCACTAAGCTACCAGTGCGTCTCCAGAGCCCTGTACACACTGTATATTCTCCCCCTACTAATCCTGATGTGCTTGTCCTCAGCCCGGCGTCACCAGTGCCGGTACCACGCATCAGGGGTAGAGTAGGCTTTGAGAATACAGTGTGCCCTGTCCCTGCTCCCCGCACTAGTAGGAAGGTGCTTATCATTAGCACGGTGCCTCCAGTTCCGGCACCACGCACCAGGTCTACAGTGCGCCGTATCCGGCCAGAGCCATCCGTCTCACCAGCGCCATCTGAGCCATCCGTCTCCCCAGCGCCATCTGAGCCATCCGTCTCCCCAGCGCCATCTGAGCCATCCGTCTCCCCAGCGCCATCTGAGCCATCCGTCTCCCCAGCGCCATCTGAGCCATCCGTCTCCCCAGCGCCATCTGAGCCATCCGTCTGCCAGGAGCCTGCAAAGCCGCCCGTCTGCCATGAGCCTGCAAAGCCGCCCGTCTGCCATGAGCCTACAGAGCCATCCGCCAGACAGGAGCCGCTAGAGCCGTCAGCCAGACAGGAGCCGCTAGAGCCGCCCGCCAGACAGGATCTGCCAGAGCCGCCAACTAGACAGGATCTGCCAGAGCCGCCAACCAGACAGGATCTGCCAGAGCCGCCAACCAGACAGGATCTGCCAGAGCCGCCAACCAGACAGGATCTGCCAGAGCCGCCAACCAGACAGGATCTGCCAGAGCCGCCAACCAGACAGGATCTGCCAGAGCCGCCAACCAGACAGGATCTGCCAGAGCCGCCAATCAGACAGGATCTGCCAGAGCCGTCAGAGAGCCATGAGCAGCCAGAGCCGTCAGAGAGCCATGAGCAGCCAGAGCCGTCAGAGAGCCATGAGCAGCCAGAGCCGTCAGAGAGCCATGAGCAGCTAGAGCCGTTAGAGAGCCATGAGCAGCCAGAGCCGTCAGAGAGCCATGAGCGTCGAGAGCCGTCAGCCTGCCATGAGCGTCGAGAGCCGTCAGCCTGCCATGAGCGTCGAGAGCCGTCAGCCTGCCATGAGCGTCGAGAGCCGTCAGCCTGCCATGAGCGTCGAGAGCCGTCAGCCAGCCATGAGCATCGAGATTCGTCAGTCAGCCATGAGCTGCCCTTCAGCCTGAAAAGGCTGGATACCCAGAACTGCCCATCAGTCCAGAGCTGTCTCTCTGTCCGGAGCTGCCTTTCAGTCCGGAGTTGCCCCTCTATCCTAATCTCCCTCTCTATCTTCATCTATCTCTATATTCTTATCTATCCCTCTTTCTTGATTTATCTCTCTGTCCCGGGGTTGTCCCTATTAGATATGTTGTTAAGGGAATTTTGTGGGGGTCAAAAGAGGGTGGACATTCTTGGAGGGAGGAAGTTAGGATGGATTATGGTGGGGTGGGAACCGCGCCCCGAGCCTGAACCACCACCGTGGTTAGATGCCCACCCAGACCCTCCCCTAGATTTTGTGCTGGTGCGTCCGGAGTTCGCACCTTGTGGGGGGGGTACTGTCACGTTCCTGACCTATTTATGTTAGTTTTTGTGTGTTAGTTGGTCAGGACGTGAGGTTGGGTGGGCATTCTATGTTATCTGTTTCTATGTTGGTTTAGGGTTGCCTGGTATGGCTCTCAATTGGAGGCAGGTGTTTGGCGTTCCTCTAATTGAGAGTCATATTTAGGTAGGCTGTTCACAGTGTTTGTTTGTGGGTGATTGTCTCCTGTGTCTGTGTTATGTCTTACACCATACGGGATTGTTTCGGTTGTTCGTTTCGTTTCGATGTAGTATGTTTCCTGTCCGTAAGTGTTACGTATTAGTTATGTAAGTTTATGTTCAGGTTTCGTATACGTCGTTTTCTTGTTTTTGTAAATTTGAAAGTGTTTGTGTTTTTCGTGTTGCCATCGTCGTATTTATAATAAAGATGGCTTATTTCCCTCAAGCTGCATTTTGGTCTGAAGATCCTTCTCTCCTCACCTCGTCCGAGGATGAGGAGAGCGACAGCCGTTACAGTAACTGACGCAAGCAGTAAAATTAGATTTAAAAAACAGATAAAAAAAACGTATGGAACAGCGGGGACTGTGAAGCAACACAAACATTGGCACAGACACATGCATACACACACGATAACATGTGCGCTATACATACACATGGATTTAGCACTGTAGATATGTGGTAGTGGTGGAGTGGGGGCCTGATGGCACACAGTGTGTTGTGAAATCTGTGAATGTAGTGTAATCTTAAAAATAAAATAAAAATACCTTCATTTTGCTGGACCCCAGGAAGAGTAGCTGCTTTGGCAGCAGCTAATGGGGTTCCATAATAAATACAAATACAAATACAAATAGACAACCTAGATGAGGACCTATTGAGAATGGTAGCAGACTGTATTGTCACCCCTATTTTCCATGTCTTTAAGAAAAGCCTAAAGGAGTGTGTGTGTCCACAGGCATAGAAGGAAGCTGAAGTAATTCCACTACTTAAAAATAATAAAGCCCCGTTTGCTGGCTCTAACAGCCACCCAATCACTTTGCTGCCTGTTCTTAGTAAACTAATGGAGAGAATTGTATTCGAACAAATACAATGCTATTTTTTAAAGAACAAGTTAAATACTGACTATTAGTATGCATGTAGAGAAGGGCACTCAACTTATACTGCACTGACTCAGATGACTGATGATTGGCTCAAATAAATGTTTGAGCTGTATTGTTAGATTTCAGTGCAGCCTTTGATGTTATTGATCATACTTTGTTATTGAAAAACTCACTTTTTATGGCTTGATCACCTGCTATCACATGGTTGGAGAGTTACTCAGAGAGTATTCTTCAATAGAAGCTTCTCTAACATCAAATCAGATGTTATTTGTCACATGTGCCGAATACAACAGGTGTAGACCTTACAGTGAAATGCTTATTTACAAGCCCTTAACCAACAATGCATTTAGACGTTTTAAGAAAAATAAGTGTTAAGTAAAAAACAGATAATAAAAGTAACAAATAATTAAATGGCAGCAGTTAAAATAACAATAGCGAGGCTATGTACAGGGGGTACCCATACAGAGTCAATGTAAGGGGGCACCGGTTAGTCAAGGTAATTGAGGTAATATGTACAGTCGTGGCCAAAAGTTGACACAAACATTCATTTTCACAAAGTCTGCTGCCTCAGATTGTATGATGGCAATTTGCATATACTCCAGAATGTTATGAAGAGTGATCAGATGAATTGCAATTAAATGCAAGTCCCTCTTTGCCATGCAAATTAACTGAATCCCCCCCAAAAATGTCCACTGCATTTCAGCCCTGCCACAAAAGGACCAGCTGACATCATGTCAGTGATTCTCTCGTTAACACAGGTGTGAGTGTTGACGAGGACAAGGCTGGAGATCAGTCTGTCATTCTGATTGAGTTCGAATAACAGACTAGAAGCTTCAAAAGGAGGGTGGTGGTTGGAATCATTGTTCTTCCCCTGTAAACTATGGTTACCTGCAAGGAAACACGTGCCAGCATCATTGCTTTGCACAAAAAGGGCTTCACATGCAAGGATATTGCTGCAAGTAAGATTGCACCTAAATCAACCATTTATCGGATCATCAAGAACTTCAAGGAGAGCGGTTCAATTGTTGTGAAGAAGGCTTCAGGGCACCCAAGAAAGTCCAGCATGCGCCAGGACCGTCTCCTAAAGTTGATTCAGCTGCGGGATCGGGGCACCACCAGTACAGAGCTTGCTCAAGAATGACAGCAGGCAGGTGTGAGTGCATCTGCACGCACGGTGAGGTGAAGACTTTTGGAGGATGGCCTGGTGTCAAGAAGGGCAACAAAGAAGCCACTTCTCTCCAGGAAAACATCAGGGACAGACTGATATTCTGCAAAAGGTACAGGGAATGCACTGCTGAGGACTGGGGTAAAGTCATTTTCTCTGATGAATCCCCTTTCCGATTGTTTGGGGCATCCGGAAAAAAGCTTGTCCGGAGAAGACAAGGTGAGCGCTACCATCAGTCCTGTGTCATGCCAACAGTAAAGCATCCTGAGACCATTCATGTGTGGGGTTGGTCTCAGCCAAGGGAGTGGGCTCACTCACAATTTTGCCTAAGAACACAGCCATGAATAAAGAATGTTACCAACACATCCTCCGAGAGCAACTTCTCCCAACCATTCAGGAACAGTTTGGTGACGAACTATGCTTTTTCCAGCATGATGGAGCACCTTGCCATAAGGCAAAAGTGATAACTAAGTGGCTCGGGGAACAAAACATCGATATTTTGGGTACATGGCCAGGAAACTCCCCAGACCTTAATCCCATTGAGAACTTGTGGTCAATCCTCAAGAGGCGGGTGGACAAACAAACACCCACAAATTCTGACAAACTCCAAGCATTGATTATGCAAGAATGGGCTGCCATCAGTCAGGATGTGCCCAGAAGTTAATTGACAGCATGCCAGGGCGGATTGCAGAGGTCTTGAAAAAGAAGGGTCAACACTGCAAATATTGACTCTTTGCATCAACTTCATGTAATTGTCAATAAAAGCCTTTGACACTTAACATCTGACAAAAATATCTAAAGACACTGAAGCAGCAAACTTTGTGGAAATTAACATTTGTGTCATTCTCAAAACTTTTGGCCACGACTGTACATGTAGGTAGAGTTAATGTGACTATGCATAGATAATAAACAGAGAGTTGCAGCAGCGTAATAGAGGGGTCTGGGTAGCCCTTTGATTAGCTGTTCAGGCATCTTATAGCATGGGGGTAGAAGCTGTTAAAACTTCTTCAGGATTGGTGGTTCCCCTGCGGGACGGTTGAGCTAACGTAGGCTAATGCGATTAGCATGAGGTTGTAAGTAACAAGAACATTTCCCAGGACATAGACATATCTGATATTGGACGAAAGCTTAAATTGTTGTTAATCTAACTGCACTGTCCAATTTACAGTAGCTATTACAGTGAAAGAATACCATGATATTGTTTGAGGAGAGTGCACAGTTTTGAAAATGAAAAGTTATTAATAAACAAATTAGGCACCTTTGGACAGTCTTGATAGAACATTTTGAAAAGAAATGCAATGGTTCATTGAATCAGTCTAAAACTTTGCACATACACTGCTGTCATCTAGTGGCCAAAATGTAAATTGCACCTGGGCTGGAATAATACATTATGGCCTTTCTCTTACATTTCAAAGATGATAGTACCAAAAAAATACAAAATAACGGTTGATTTTTTCTTTGTATTATCTTTTACCAGATCTATTGTGTTATATTCTCCTACATTCCTTTCACATTTCCACAAACTTCAAAGTGTTTCCTTTCAAATGGTACCAAGAATATGCATATCCTTGCTTCAAGGCCTGAGCTACAGGCAGTTAGATTTGGGTATGTCGTTTTAGCTGAATAAAAAAAAAAGGGGCCAATCCTTAAGAGGTTTTAATTTTAAGAAGCCTTTTGGACGTAGACTTGGCGCTCCGGTACCGCTTGCCGTGGCTGGAGTCTTTGACAATTTTTAGGGCCTTCCTCTGACACCGCCTGGTATAGAGGTCCTGGATGGCAGGAAGCTTGGCCTCAGTGATGTGCTGGGCCGTACACACTACCCTCTGTAGTGCCTTGTGGTCGGAGGCCGAGCAGTTGCCATACCAGGCAGTGATGGAACCAGTCAAGATGTTCTCGATGGTACAGCTGTAGAACCTTTTGAGGATCTGAGGAACCATGCCAAATCGTTTCAGTCTCCTGAGGGGGAATAGGTGTTGTCGTTCCCTCTTCATGACTGTCTTGGTGTGTTTGGACCATGTTAGATTGTTGGTGAGGTGGACACCAAGGAACTTGAAGCTCTCAACCTGTTCCACTACAGCCCCGTCGATAAGAATGGGGGCGTGCTCTGTCCTCCTTTTCCTGTAGTCCACAATCATCTCCTTTGTCTTGATCACCTACAGTGCGGTATTCCTCAGAGGCATTTTCCTTGGGCCATTACTCTTCTCTGATTTTACAAAGGATTTTCCACTTGTCTAAAATGAAGCTAAAATGACTGTGTATGCAGATTTATTGTACACTCTACACACCAGCACCTACAGCCAGTGAGCTCACTGACACTCTTAGCAAGAAGTTACAGTCAGTGTCATAATGGGTAATTAACAATAAACTGGTCTTAAATACATCTAAAACCAAAACCATTGTATTTGGTTAAAATCATTCTCTTAGACCTAAACCTCAACAGGAGTTGTGCATAAAGGGTGTGACCATTGAATAATTTGAAGAAGCTGAACTCTTAGGAGTAACATTGGATGGTCAGGTGTCATGGTCAAGTCATATTGACAAAGTTGTTGTAAAGATGGGGAGAGGTAGGTCTGTTTTAAAATGTTGTTCTGTGTTTTTGACACAAAGATCAACTGTGCAAGTTGTTCATGCTTTGATCTTGTCCCATCCTCTCAGTCCAGGGGCACAATGTACAGTGCCTTCAGAAAGTATTCACACCCCTTGACTTTTTCCAAATTTTGTTGTTTTAAAGCCTGAAAAATAATTTGATACAATTTTGAAGTTGGCCTTTACTACGATAGCCTGTAGAAACGCATTGAATAAAATAAAGTGAAAAAATAAAGCATAAGGAATACGATTTTGAAGTGTCTGTCCTACTGTATATCTAGGAGATATAAGAAGGCCCAGGAAAAATGTTAGTTTAAAATTAATTTAATATAAATACACAAATAATAAAGAAGGAAGTACAGAAAAAATATTATTCCAAAACAAGCGTCTTGATGGCAACAAGCCACTAAAGTAATATTGCAAAACGTGTGGCAAACGTTTTGCAGTATTTTTTACCCTGAATACGAAGGGTAATGTTTGGGGCAAATCCAATACAACACATTTCTGAGTTCCACTCTCCATATTTTTAAGCATAGTGGTGTTATGGGGATGCTTGTAATCATTAAGGACTGTGGAGTTTTCAGGATAAAAAAAGAAACGGAATGGCGCTAAGCACAGGCAAAATCCTAGAGGACAACCTGGTTCAGTTTGCTTTCCACCAGTCACTGGGAGATTAATTCACCTTTCAGCAGGACAATAACCTAAAACACAAGTCCAAAAATACACTGTAGTTGCTAACAAAGAAGACAGCGAATGTTCCTGAGTGGCCGAGTAACAGTTTTGACTTAAATATGCTTGAAACTCTATGGCAAGACCTTAAATTGGTTGTTTAGCAATGATCAACAACCAATTTGACAGAGGTTGAAGGATTATGAAAATAATAATGCGGAAATGTTTCACAATCTAGGTGTGGAAAGCACTTAGACTTCCCCAGAAAGACTCACAGATTTAATCGCTGCCAAAGGTGCTTCTACAAAATATTGACTCAGGTGTGTGAATACCTATAGTACCCGTCAAAGATTTGGAAAAACTTACTCATTCATGGGATTTTGTTCTACTGTATACCACCCCTACCTTGTCATAACACAACTGATGGAGTCAAACGCATTAAGAAGAAAAAAAAGGCACACCTGTTAATTGAAATGCATTCCAGGTGACTACCTCATGAAGCTGGTTGAAAGAATACCAAGTGTGTACTATGCTGTCATCAAGGCAAAGGGTGGCTACTTTGAAGAATCTCAAACATAACATATATTTTGATTTGTTTAACACTTTTTTCTGGTTAACTGCATGATTCCATTTGTGAAATGTCATAGTTGTGATGTCTTCACTACTATTCAACAATGTAGAAAATAGTAAAAATAAAGAAAAACCATTGAATGAGTAGGTGTCCAAACTTTTGACCGGTACTGTTTGTATTTAATTTTCAATGCATTTGCAAAAATGTCCAAAACATGTTTTCATTTTGTCATTATTGGGTATGGGTGAGAAATACAATCTATATTATCAATTTTGAATTCAGGCTGTAACACAACAAAATGGGGAATAAATCAAGGGGTATGAATACTTTCTGAAGCCACTGTATGAATTTACAGTGTTATTAGAATCAGCGTTATGATCATGTAAAACCTCAAGCCCAAATCCCCATCTGCATCCATGGCTAATTTAGGAAAAGGCCAATGAATTATACTCTTGAGCAAACAGTTGGTGGCAGTATGCACATTTTCAGTTTGTTTGCCAAAATGTACTTCTTTAAAATGGAGATTGCCTCACTGGCGCTGACAGTGCACTCGCAGACGAAATAATGGGACATATATAAAGATTATATCTCTGTCTATCTCTGTGGGTGAGATAGATTCAGCCAATTGAAGGAAAATTATGAAACACAGAGAAATTAAACATACATTATTTTGTATGTTTTTTTATTTATTTTATTTTTCATGGTCACATTTTTTAGGAAGCCTGCGTTCCTTTGGTAATCATGAATACACACACACACACACACCACAAATGATTCCCAATCTGTCGCTATGCTATCACACAAATGCCACAGCTTTTTAAGGAGATGTAAATATTATGTCTTTTGAAGTAATTATTGTTTTCTTGATGATGTTGGAATAGTGATGTCAGGCTCTGGCAATATGACTTGGAATGTGTCTCATCTACATATAATCCTATACGCATACTGTAGGCGATATGAAATGTGATTTTCCTTTCCGGCCTTCGCACCATGCTTTTGTTGAGGCCTGAATGTACAGCATTCTAAATCTACGGCAACAGAGTAGGAACATGAAGATGCATGTCGTTTCCGCCATGGACTCCGCTTCTAGCTAATCGTTGGAGTCTAGTGTGCCACGCAGCTTCGGGTTTTTAAGTCTAATATATTCTCTGTCCACATTTTTTACAAAGCTCAGCTGACCCAGACACTTTATTTACTAGCGAGTCACAGGGACATTTGTGGTGAAAGGTATTTAAATGACATATAATTAATTCAAAAACCAGTGGCTGTTATTTTGATTTATGTTGAAGGATGACACGACTCAAAGGCCTACATCATTGCCCGGCCGGACAGGCCGGTGTCATCAATCTGTGGTTCAGAGTAAATTCTAGGCCAGCAGGTCTTTGTTTTTCTATTGGAGATTGGAATTGCATTTTGCTAGACAGATAGATATGAAGCTCTCAGTCATGAAAGCTTTAAAAAATAACCTTTGTCTTAATCCACTGATCAATACATTTGGACAGGTAGAAATAACACTTTAAAGTATATTTACAATCCTTAGGATGGGGCAATCTGCGAAAGGCTCAGAGAGGCAGGCAAGAATCTTCAGCTGAGAGAAGAAACAAAATGTTGTTTCTTATTGAATGTCTCCATCTTTAGCAATGACTCACCTTCATTGTATTTGCACAGCATGTACATATATTTCCATAACTTAGCAGTTTGATTGTATAATAAAGTAATGAGGACATGGTACTTCTAAAACAATGTGTTTGTTTGTTCTGGTTCAGTTATTTTTCTCTGTAATGTTACTGACTTGAAGCCGTGAGGTGACATACAGTGTAGGTTTAAAACATGGCTGCCGTCTGCAGCCATATTCTAAGGCATAGATGTGACACAAAGTCACATAGATGATCTGAAGTATGTAGAAGTTACTCCTTTTCCGTGTTCATGGTCATGTCAATGCCACACATTTGGCACGTCAAGCCCCGTGACACATTACAACCATAGATAAACGCAAACGCCTTTCACAGCCTTTCATCGACATGTCAGAATACGCAAACCAACACTGTTTGAAACCCCGCTCTGACTTACAACCTCTGATATCAGTCCATTTAAATGTATAGAGCGCAGCGCCCCCGTCACGTCTCCATATCTCTCCACATGAGGTTTTATAGCGTATTCATCAGAAGAGTTCCCTCAGGGGCCATCATCAGACTCCCGGGCCGACCGCTGAGAGCGGCGCTCCACGACTCCACATTGTTAGACTAATGAAGGGACGGGATTTGATTAAAACATTTCAAACATTTGGTCTCCGATGTGGCACAAAGAGGGTCTCCCACTGAGTGCACTTAACACCCGCCAGTCTCTAGGCCGAATGGATTGGACGCCCCAGTGCTATCCCCCGCTCACAAAGGTGAGTTGACAAATCACTCTCTGAGTCTCAAATGGCACCCTATTCCCTACATAGTGCACTGCTTTTGACCAGATCTAGTCAGCCCTGTTCAAAAGGAGTGTACTATATAGGGAATAGGGTGCCATTTGGGAAGAACACCACAGTAATGCATTCACCAGAGCACCTCCTTTCCCTATTCCCTCGCTCCCCTCCTCTCTCCACGCTCGCAATGTCACTAGTCATTAAAAATTCATCTGACAGTGTTTGTGTGTCAGCTCCTCGCAGATGTCACCCCTGATAGCTGGCTGTGTAGTGGGGGAACAGTTTTCCATAGCCTGGGGGGAATGTAGAGATCAGTGTGTGTAGTAGCCTAGTAGGGCGACTCTCTGTGGCATTGCTACAAAATGGGGTTAAGGAGATATAAAATGTAATAGAAAATGGCTAGTTCCAAACCATTTTGCTCAAATACCCAAACAATATCAGACACCACCTTATGCTCCACAGGAAGTGAATGTGAGCAAAATAAGAAAGTTGTGTAAGGATGTATTGTATTATTACAGTGAAACGTTTGATCAGTTTGATGAAGATTATAATGCGCTAAAGAGGTATACCATGAATATTGGCACATGTAAGGGATTTTAGCCGTGACATTGTTCACATACAGTACCATGTATTCTGTGTGCATCATCACTTAAGTACTCTACAGTCAATCGGAGCTTCTAGGAAATAATCATTTGTAGAAGACACATTTGAGGCTGGCTCAAACAAACTGTAACACTTTATTTGGATAGTCCATCTCTACATAATCTACAGACTGTCAGTATGGGCTCCCGAGTGGTGCGGTGGTTTGAGGCACTGCATCTCAGTGCTAGAGGTGTCACTACAGACACCCTGGTTTGAAGCCAGGCTGTATCACCCCCTTCCATAGACTTACAAGTCTGTATTTCTTCTACCTTCCCCCCCTACTCACAAGGCAGGCAATACGCTTGACCTCATCTTTACTAGATGCTGTTCTTCCACTAATCTCATTGCAACTCCCCTCCAAGTCTCTGACCACTACCTTGTATCCTTTTCCCTCTCGCTCTCATCCAGCACTTCCCACACTGCCCCTACTCGGATGGTATCGCGCCGTCCCAACCTTCGCTCTCTCTCCCCCGCTACTCTCTCCTCTTCCATCCTATCATCTCTTCCCTCTGCTCAAACCTTCTCCAACCTATCTCCTGATTCTGCCTCCTCAACCCTCCTCTCCTCCCTTTCTGCATCCTTTGACTCTCTATGTCCCCTATCCTCCAGGCCGGCTCGGTCCTCCCCTCCTGCTCCGTGGCTCGACGACTCATTGCGAGCTCACAGAACAGGGCTCCGGGCAGCCGAGCGGAAATGGAGGAAAACTCGCCTCCCTGCGGACCTGGCATCCTTTCACTCCCTCCTCTCTACATTCTCCTCTTCTGTCTCTGCTGCTAAAGCCAATTTCTACCACTCTAAATTCCAAGCATCTGCCTCTAACCCTAGGAAGCTCTTTGCCACCTTCTCCTCCCTCCTGAATCCTCCTCCCCCTCCTCCCCCCTCCTCCCTCTCTGCTGATGACTTCGTCAACCATTTTGAAAAGAAGGTCGACGACATCCGATCCTCGTTTGCTAAGTCAAACGACACCGCTGGTTCTGCTCACACTGCCCTACCCTGTGCTTTGACCTCTTTCTCCCCTCTCTCTCCAGATGAAATCTCGCGTCTTGTGACGGCCGGCCGCCCAACAACCTGCCCGCTTGACCCTATCCCCTCCTCTCTTCTCCAGACCATTTCCGGAGACCTTCTCCCTTACCTCACCTCGCTCATCAACTCATCCTTGACCGCTGGCTACGTCCCTTCCGTCTTCAAGAGAGCGAGAGTTGCACCCCTTCTGAAAAAACCTACACTCGATCCCTCCGATGTCAACAACTACAGACCAGTATCCCTTCTTTCTTTTCTCTCCAAAACTCTTGAACGTGCCATCCTTGGCCAACTCTCCTGCTATCTCTCTCAGAATGACCTTCTTGATCCAAATCAGTCAGGTTTCAAGACTAGTCATTCAACTGAGACTGCTCTTCTCTGTGTCACGGAGGCGCTCCGCACTGCTAAAGCTAACTCTCTCTCCTCTGCTCTCATCCTTCTAGACCTATCGGCTGCCTTTGATACTGTGAACCATCAGATCCTCCTCTCCACCCTCTCCGAGCTGGGCATCTCCGGCGCGGCCCACGCTTGGATTGCGTCCTACCTGACAGGTCGCTCCTACCAGGTGGCGTGGCGAGAATCTGTCTCCGCACCACGTGCTCTCACCACTGGTGTCCCCCAGGGCTCTGTTCTAGGCCCTCTCCTATTCTCGCTATACACCAAGTCACTTGGCTCTGTCATATCCTCACATGGTCTCTCCTATCATTGCTATGCAGACGACACACAATTAATCTTCTCCTTTCCCCCCTCTGATAACCAGGTGGTGAATCGCATCTCTGCATGTCTGGCAGACATATCAGTGTGGATGACGGATCACCACCTCAAGCTGAACCTCGGCAAGACGGAGCTGCTCTTCCTCCCGGGGAAGGACTGCCCGTTCCATGATCTCGCCATCACGGTTGACAACTCCATTGTGTCCCCCTCCCAGAGTGCTAAGAACCTTGGCGTGATCCTGGACAACACCCTGTCGTTCTCAACTAACATCAAGGCGGTGACCCGTTCCTGTAGGTTCATGCTCTACAACATTCACAGAGTACGACCCTGCCTCACGCAGGAAGCGGCGCAGGTCCTAATCCAGGCACTTGTCATCTCCCGTCTGGATTACTGCAACTCGCTGTTGGCTGGGCTCCCTGCCTGTGCCATTAAACCCCTACAACTCATCCAGAACGCCGCAGCCCGTCTGGTGTTCAACTTTCCCAAGTTCTCTCACGTCACCCCGCTCCTCCGCTCTCTCCACTGGCTTCCAGTTGAAGCTCGCATCCGCTACAAGACCATGGTGCTTGCCTACGGAGCTGTGAGGGGAACGGCACCTCCGTACCTCCAGGCTCTGATCAGGCCCTACACCCAAACAAGGGCACTGCGTTCATCCACCTCTGGCCTGCTCGCCTCCCTACCTCTGAGGAAGTACAGTTCCCGCTCAGCCCAGTCAAAACTGTTCGCTGCTCTGGCACCCCAATGGTGGAACAAACTCCCTCACGACGCCAGGTCAGCGGAGTCAATCACCACCTTCCGGAGACACCTGAAACCCCACCTCTTTAAGGAATACCTAGGATAGGATAAAGTAATCCTTCTAACCCCCCCCCCCCCCCTTAAAAGAGTTAGATGCACTATTGTAAAGTGGTTGTTCCACTGGATATCATAAGGTGAATGCACCAATTTGTAAGTCGCTCTGGATAAGAGCGTCTGCTAAATGACTTAAATGTAAATGTAATGTATCACAACCGGCTGTGATTGGGAGTCCCATAGGGCGGTGCACAATTGGCCCAGCGTTGTCCGGGTCTGGCCGGTGTAGGCCGTCATTGTAAATAGGAATTTGCCTAGTTAAATAAAAAAATGTAAGCATTTCAACTAGCTACCTACACTCCTAGAAATAAGGGTGTGGAATTGTTCCCTGGGGTATAAAAATATCAAAATACACATAATGTACCTTCAGAGGTACACATATGATCTCACATGGTACTGTTTGGTACCTTTTAGGGTATGAACTTATTTTGTGTACCCTCAACTCTTGATGGTAATGAGCTGTACCTTTGTATAGCAGCAAAGTATGTATTGAAGAAAGCTACATATTTGTATTCATTTTTGCCACCTAAAACAAACTAACGGCTTTGTCACTTCAGTGGTACCCTAAAAAGGCACATTTGTACCAGCATGATCTACTGCAGGTTGATTTTTATGAATTGTTTTTCATAAGTATTTAATTATTAAAGTGACCAGTAATTCCATGTCTATGTTTATAGGGCAGCAGCCTCTAAGTTGCAGGGTTGAGTAACCGGGTGGTAGCCGGGCTAGTGATGGCTATTGAACAGTCTGATGGCCTTGAGATAGAAATTGTCTCTCAGTTCCAGCTTTGATGCACTTGTACTGACCTTGTCTTCTGGATGGTAGCGGGGTGAGCAGGCCGTGGCTCGGGTGGTTGATGTCCTTGATGATCTTTTTGGCCTTCCTGTGACATCGGGGGCTGTAGGTGTCCTGGAGGGCAGGCAGTGTGCCCCCGGTGATGCGTTGGGGTGATGCGTTGGGCAGACCGCACCACCCTCTGGAGAGCCCTGCGGTTGCGGGCAGTGCAGTTCCCATAGCAGGTGGTGATACAGCACAACAGGATGCTCTCAATTATGCGTGATTCAGACACAGGAAGTGTGTGCCTTTTCTACACACTACACAGTAGTTGGTATCAGTGGAGGTCAGTGCCATTTAAGATGAGAGAGGACAATTTTTTTTTCATGAGCATAGCGTTATTTCTATTACAGCATATTTGATGACTCTCATTCATATTCCATTCACCCAGTTCAATGTAACAGTGATAGGTTTAGGCTACTACATGGTACTCAAATTGTATCCATCATGAGGTTGCAACAACCTAGCCTATGGAGGAAAGTTTGTAACGTAGTCGAGAGACACATTTGAGGTGACAGACTGACATTCAATACCGCCTTGAACACTCTTGCCTGCATCTAACTGATACAAGGTGTAATCATTAGCCTAACAGTTGCAAACAAGAGTTTCTATTGGAGAAATTCAGGTATGTTTATCCCCGTTTAGTTCCATTTGCTTCTGTTTAAGTGTTTGTCAACAAAATCGGTGGAATGAATACACCCCTGATCACGCGTAAACAGAGTTCACTCTCATAACAGCCACATTGTATTTCTTCTCTTCCCTTGTGGACTTCAATGCACAACCAATCAGCTGTATGTGACCAGGGAAAAAAAAACTTTCCAAGCCAAACCTCCACAAACAGCCTACGTTGTTGTTACCATATTAGCCAAAGTAAGTCATAGTCAGCATAGCTAATAGAACTAACGCATTAGTAATCCTGCTACAATCATGCAGTAACGTTAGTTTACAGTCAGTAAGCAGTTACACTGTCGGGCCCCGGTGGCACTAAATTAGTAATACCAAAAGCTTATCTTGACTTGGAAGAGTTCCAGTGTTGTGATGGAAAGTCATAGCCAGCTAGCTAACATAGCATCCCTCTGTTTGAGCAGGGTGTTTCAGTAGGCTAAACTAGCTAGCTGCACTTTCTAGCTAAGTAAGTGAAACTCAAAGTGAAAAAAAGATGATGAAATCTTTCTCTCAATTTCTCTCTTGCTTCTCCTTCATTTTGTAAGAAATTATTTGTTCAAAACTGTTCAGCTATTGTCTTTCTCTCTCTTTGAGTAAACAACTCACCACATTTTATACACTGCAGTGCTAGCTAGCTGTAGCTTATGCTTTCAGTGTTAGATTCATTCTCTGATCCTTTGATTGGGTAGACAACATGTCAGTTCATAATGCAAGAGCTCTGATAGGCTGGAGGACGTCCTCCGGAAGTTGTCTTGATTACCTTGTAAGTCTATGGAAGGGGGTGAGAACCATGAGCCTCCTAGGATTTGTATTGAAGTCAATGTATCCAGAGGAGGATGGAAGCTAGCCGTCCTCTGGCTACACCATGGTACCTTTAATTTGAATTTTCTCGACACACTCAGTAAAATACAGTGTATGAAGAGAACGATTCTGAATATTAGGAATCGATGAATGAAAGTCATCTAAATACACGCATATGCCTATTCATCTCCTTTTAGCACTAATTGGTTGATTTTAAAATGCTCTGATCTTGAATATTATTTGGGATTTTTTTCGGTCGAGCAAGCAGGCAGGCGAGACAAGCAAGACCTAAAAGCCACTGTGGGCTTTGTCCCAAGCAGAACGTTAGGTTGATAGATAAACATTTTAAACTTGCCCATCAACTTACAGTTGCAATATGCAGAAATTGCTGCACTCTAATACATCGCAACCTTTCAGTGTCTTTGACAAAACAAACAGTCATTGTGTAGAGAATCATTGTGCCATCTAAACTGCTGTGAAATATTTTTTACATAACCAAAAATATTGTGTTTTCAGCTTTTTGAAGCTAGTGTACAAAAACAAAAGTAAAAGACCCAAAAACAAAACTTAAGAACGGGAATCATAGAATTGTTTTATTTTCATTGTTTTTATATTACCTTTATTTAAGTAGGCAAGTCAGTTAAGAACAAATTCTTATTTTCAATTTAGGCCTAGGAACAGTGGGATAACTGCCTTGTTCAGGGGCAGAACGACAGATTTTTACCTCCTCAGCTCGGGGATTCAATGGACTAGTAACCTTCTGGTTACTAGTCCAACGCTCTAACCACTAGGCTACCTGCCGCCACAAATAGTGCACATAGAACAGATCTAACGCTTCTTAGACTTCCTTTCAATGAGAATAAGAGGTCTATAAATCAAATCAAATCAAAAAAAATATTTGTCACATACACATGGTTAGCAGATGTTAATGCGAGTGTAGCGAAATGCTTGTGCTTCTAGTTCCGACAATGCAGTAATAACCAACGAGTAATCTAACCTAACAATTCCACATTTACTACCTTATACACACAAGTGTAAAGGGATAAAGAATATGTACATACAGATATATGAATGAGTGATGGTAAAGAACGGCATAGGCAAGATGCAGTAGATGGTATCGAGTACAGTATATACATATGAGATGAGTAATGTAGGGTATGTAAACATAAAAGTGCATAGTTTAAAGTGGCTAGTGATACATGTATTACATAAAGATGGCAAGATGCAGTAGATGATATAGAGTACAGTATATACATATACATTATATTAAGTGGCATTGTTTAAAGTGGCTGGCTAGTGATACATTTTTGATCAATTTCCATTATTAAAGTGAGCTGGAGTTGAGTCAGTATGAGTCACTATAACTGCCATTTCTATGTACATTTGTAAGTTACATATTGCAGCTTTGTCTGGTACTATCGAATGCACGCTATGCTTGCAAGCTGGCTCTCGGCCAACAGACAGCAACAGACAGCCGACGCAACAGACAGCCGACGCAGCAGAGAGGTTGTGCTGGTTGATTAAGTTGGTTAAGCCACGGAAAGAGTCAGCAAACTTCCCGCTAGCCATGATTGGCTGAGATAATCAGTGGGCTGGACATGTCGAGAGATGAGTTTGGATTGGTATGCCATATAGTACGCTTCTGTATATTTGAGCTGGTCAGTATGTGTCAGTAATCCTGTCTAATGCAGCTCTTTGGTGGTGGCGGAGAGAGCTGTCGGCAAGAGAGAGTGAGCAATCGGCGGAGCGGTGTGGTAGAAATTCTATAGGAAGAGAGGCCGCAGATTCTATCAAACAACAACTTTATTATAAGATTTGCAAAAATGAAGCAATCAACCATCATTAAGAATAGTTCAGAGTTGAAAGCGCAACAAACATAGCTGTCTCTCTCCTTTTATAGAAAGTACATCCTTTTATATTTGTGACAGTTAGCAGATTCGCAGAAACATGCCCAGGGAACAGAGTTGTAAAAGGTAATTCACTTGTCTGTGTAGATCAAGATAGTTGATATCGCCACCATTCTCTGTTCCTCCCTGCACTTGCAACATAGCTAAATTCCTGCCGATTGTTAACACAGGAGGTCACATACTGCGGTCGCACCCTAGCGGCTCATTAATCTGTAAACTCAGATTAATTACTAATTCACACAAGGCAAGTTTGTATCAGAAAAAATACTAACATATAACAATGGACAATACATAGTATATAAAACAACATAGTATGACTAATTAAACAGTATAGTATGTAAACAATGTCTATTTCCTCCACATCTCTTCCCTTTTGAGACTAGTCTCAACCTATTAGGAAATTACTTACAAGCATTTTCATCAAACAAGCATCAACATGAGGAAAAAGAGGGAAAAGGAAAAACGTTCTTACACTTAGTACATTACAATTGTAAATGACCTCCCTTGTAATTGAGGTTCAAACCTTCACATAGTGCAATTCATTCTCAGAAGGGGGAAAGGAAATTATTAATTGAAATATCAGTACATACTTTATCACTACACACACGGTAATCGCTTTGTCGAGAATGTTTATCTTGCCACAGGGTCACCATTATTAACTCAATGTTTTTACCTTGGTCTTATCAGGTAAATAGGGTTCTGGGGCATCTCCTTCAGGGGTCAGTAATGGCATGACAAGAATAGTCTCAATGGCTTCGCTGCACAATTTCTTAACACAGGTTACAATAAGCATTATTGCAAAAAGGTAACTAAGTCATAAATCAACCAATGAAATGTGATCCATTTCAAGAAACTAAGCGTATGTCACGGGTCACTACTTCACAGGAGTCTTTTGAACGTAAACATATTTCTTCATAGAACATTTTTTTTGTGAAGAAAACGCATTCTCGAACATGTGAACTTTCATGTGCCTTAGTAACAAACTTGTATTCCATCTGTAAATACAAATACAATTGGTAAATTATGAGCCTAGTTGGTTAAGCCGCGAAAAAAGTCAGCAACCTTCCCGCTAGCTATGATTGGCTGAGACATTGAGTGGGCTTGACATGCCGAGAGATGAGTTAGGATTGGTCTGCCATATAGCAGGCTTCTGTCTATTTGAGCTGGTCAGAAAGACCAGAGTGAACACTTTGTCTGAGATTGCTGGTGTTGTGAAGGACAGCACTGTGACAGGGGTCAACATCCCACAGCTGGTTGGACTGGAGGATGGTACGGTGCTGGTGGAAAGCTATGGCTGGCAACAACACCTGACTCCGTACTTCAGGCCGCTGTCACAGTTCAAACAGTACCAGCACTTCAGGTTATTCTTCATATCTAAACTTGGGAGGTGAATTGATGTTTTGCAAGGTTGTAATGTCTTCAATTTTTATTTTTTTATTTCCTGTTTTACAGCTTTGATAATCTGGAGCCTGGTGTTGCTACCGCCAGGGAGCGTTCAGACTCAGTCGAGGCCAGGTTTCAGCTGCTGGGCAACGTTGACAATCTTCCTCCCATAGATGGTCTGCCTGTACAGCATCACCTGGATTGGACACAGCTAGACAAACGTATGTTTTTGAGAAGATCAGGGAGTTTTGCGACCAAGAGGCTATGGACATCACATGCCCTGCACCAAAGTCAAGGGCAGGACAGAAACAGGCTCTCCGAATATAGATTCGGACATGCCGAGAGATGAGTTTGGATTGGTCTGCAGTGTTACATCTTGTGTCTATAGAATGAGCTGCTCGCAATGCCTAGATAGTCCTTTCTTTTGCAGTTTTTTTTATTTTTATATTTAACTTTAAAGTTTAAAGTTTAAAGTATTCAGACCCCTTCACTTTTTCTACATTTTGATACGTTACAGCCTTCTGATAAAATTGATTACATCTTTTTTTATTCTCATCAATCTGCACACAATACCCCATAACAACAAAGCAAAAACAGGTTTTTAGAAATGTTATTAAATGTATTCAAAATAAAAAACTGAAATAATACATTGACGTACGTATTCAGACACTGTACTCAGTACTTTGTTGAAGAACAATTGGCAGCGATTACAGCCTTGAGTTTTCTTGGGTATGTCACTACCAACTTGGCACACCTGTATTTGGGGAGTTTCTCCCATTCTTCTCTGCATATCCTCTAAGGCTCTGTCAGGTTGGATGGGGAGCGTTGCTGCACAGCTATTTTCAGGTCTCTCCAGAGATGTTAAATGGGGTTCAAGTCCGGGCTCTGGCTCGGCCACTCAAGGACATTCAGAGACTTGTCACGAAGCCATTCCTGTAGTTTCTTGGCTGTATGCTTACTGTCATTGTCCTGTTGGAAGGTGAACCTTCACCCCAAGTCCTGAGCACTCTGGAGCAGGTTTTCATCAAGGATCTCTCTGTACTTTTCTCCGTTCATCTTTCTCTCGATGCTGACTAGTCTCCCAGTCCCTGCCACTGAAAGAAATCCCCACAGCATGATGCTGCCACCACCATGCTTCACCATAGGGATGGTGCCAGGTTTTCTCCAGACTAGATGTTGGCATTCAGGGCAAAGAGTTCAATCTTGGTTTCATCAGACCAGATAATCTTGTTTCTCATGGTCTGAGAGTTTTTAGGTTACTTTTGGCAAACTCCAAGCGGGCTGTCATGTGCCTTTTACTGAGGAGAGGCTTCCGCCAATTCATTCGACCTCATGGCTTGGCTTTTGCTCTGACATGCACTGTCAACTGTGGGACCTTATATAGACAGGTGTGTGCCTTTACGTTAGGTTTATAACAAGGGTCAAGGTTAGGGCTAGGGTTAAGGCTAGGATAAGGGATACAGTTAGGGTTAGTAAACTCTTATAAAAAAGTGTAGATTTGTTCCTAAAGGGGGACAAAGACTTTTCACTGGGGTTGTACCCTGATAGGTATGTCCTTTGCACTTACAGGTACATAGCTGTATACCAGTTCATACCTCAGATAGTACCTTTCTTACATATACTCCATGGTCTTAGAGAAATTAAATGTTGTTTTAATAGGAAACCACCACAAGGACAAGGCCATGTGTTCTTTTAAACACTTTCACTCACGGGTGGCCAAAAATAACGAACTGATAAACACACCCACACTAAGCCATGCGTCCAGTAAAATTTCCCAGTATGCCTTGCCTTTTCGAGTGACTTGCAGAGTTACCACCCATGACTCTATTTGCTAGTGACAGACATGTTCTGAAATATATTACAAAACATATTTTAAATAAACAAATAAAAAGCAATTAAACTGTTTATGACAATACATTGCATATCTAATATTGCATTATGTTAGGCAGAAATGTTATGACATTGAGGAGTATATCACATCAGTCACCAGCTTAATCAATAAATGAATCGATGACATTGTCCCTACAGTACATACCCCAACCAGAAGCCATGGATTACAGGTAACATCTGCACAGAGCTAAAGGGTAGAGCTGCCGCTTTCAAGGAGTGGGACTATAACCCGGACACTTATAAGAAGTCCTGCTATGCCCTCAGACAAACCATCACACAGGTAAAGCGTAAATACACAACTAAGATTGAATCGTACTACACCGTCCCTGACACTTGTCAGATGTGGCAGGGCTTGCAAACTATTATGGACTACAAAGGGAAGCCCAGCCGCGAGTTTCCCATTGACACAAACCTACCAGAAAATTTTAATTACTTACTGTATACCCACATACATTTATAACTGTCACTGATTTAAGTATTAGTTTCCTTACATGTTGCATCATTCCATGACATCGTTAGTTTGTCTTTCTTTCTTTAAATCAGAACAGGGGCAAGAGATACAGTACAGACTGATGGGGGGGGCTAAAGACATAGTCAGGATAGGGGTCCATGGAAACCCAATCGTTAACATAACCAAAGACCCTGAAGCCATATACAATATCCTGAGGCAGCATATTGGAGAGGCAATCTCATCCACAATCCCATTAGCATACTTCTATGAAACCTTACCAAGACAGTCAGAGTGCTGCCTTGGGTCAAACTGAACAAAGCAATTGACCTTGCCAATGAGTGCTTGAAAAGACAAGAAAAAATAGCGGATGATCCAGGTCATGAGGTGACAATGATGTTTGTTAAGCACTGGCCTGACCCAGCAATATACGCCACCCTTAGGTGCAGGCCTATTGAAAATTGGAAAGTTGGAGATGTACAGGCAATGATTGACAGCCATTACAGAGACAAACAGTCAGCCAGACGCAGGGTGCAGAAGTACTGCCAAGGAAGAATGGGGGATGGGGGATGACCCCCAAACACTTGGTGTATAAATCAACAAGCTAAATCAACAAGTCATGATAATTCAGCCACACCCCTACCAGTGATCAGTCTTCTTTGAACAAAGTGATTTCTCCCATAGAATAGTTTCTCTCAACCCTGGAACAGAATCACAGGAGAACTTTGGCCAGAGCTCCACAAACCGATACATCCGCTGGCCCTTGTAGAACTCGTAAGGCCTCAGACCATTCAACTCAGTCACACTGCTTTAAGGAGGGCCTATGCTTCAAGTGTCACATGACAGGCCACAGAGGCTTTGAATGTACAGCAAGAAAAGAAGTTGGGAGAGGCAACTGCCGAAGCTCCCCCTGGGCCTGCTTTAAACTAACATGCTCACGCCAAGAGGGAGGCAGTGTGGGCGAACATGTTACACCCCCACAGAACACCATGGATACGAAGACTAAAAACACCATGAAAACTGAGACGATTTATCAGAAAATAGAGAGTAATGACAGCCTTTTCTATGTTCCAGTGCAAGAAACTGTAGAATTTCAAGCTCTGATAGACAGTGGGTCTATGACCTGCACATTTTTTTATATATTTTTTTAAGGGGTGAATCAGCGGAAAGAATGTTGCTTCCATCAATGTAATTGTCTGCATCATTTCCAATCCCCCATATATTTTTGGGGTAAATATATATCCATACACGCATGCATACATATACACATATATACATACACATACCTATATAGACATACTGTAACGGCAGCCTTCCTCCTCTTCACGAGAAGAGGAGGTGTAGCAGGGATCGGACCAACACGCAGCGTAGCCAGTGCTCAACATGTTTAATAAACAAAACTGTGAACACTTACAACAATACAAAAATAACAACCGTGGCAAACCGAAACACTCCTCTCTGGTGAAACGAACACAAAGACAGGAAACAACCACCCACAAAACCCCAACACAAAACAAGCCACCTAAATATGATTCCCAATCAGAGACAACACAAAACACCTGCCTCTGATTGAGAACCATATTAGGCCAAACATAGAAATAGACAAACTAGACACACAACATAGAATGCCCACCCAGCTCACGTCCTGACCAACACTAAAACAAGTAAAACACACAAGAACTATGGTCAGAACGTGACACGTACATACAAAACCCTGACACCGATCCCCCAATTGGAGTAAACTTATAAACACTTCGGCTTTTACCTTCAATTTATACATCTTAAACACATTTTACAGACACAGTCTACTTTACAATAGTTCTCTCTTGTTTGTTCTTAGTCCTTCCTCTATTTCTAATGTCCATCCAGTTTGATTTCTATTTGTAACTGTGCTATTTCACAAAGGTTCCGAACCTATATACATTTTACAGATCCCGTATGCTTTACATTGTTTATCTTGTTATTAGTCCCAACCTTCAGCTCCATTCAACCCCTCCCATCTATCTCTCAACATCATCCATTTCGGATTTCTATTTGCCATATATTTTTCAACTGTGCTGTGATGCTTCACAAAATAATTTAACCTTTCTATTCTCATAGCTTCTACAGATTGTAAATTAAAAATAAACATGTTTTCTAAAATAATTATTATATTATTGATTGATTGACTATGGCTTTTCAAATCACCCAGTATTGCTATCTGTAGCGTTAGTTCTAGGCAAATGTTGCAATTCTTCAGCCATTCCTGGACCTGTGACCAAAAACGAGCTACATATGGACAATACCAAAACAAATTATCTAATGACTCTGCCTCCTCACAGCATGTCACGATTGTCGTATTGTGGAAGAAAGGAGGACCAAGGCGCAGCGTGATAACAATACATCTTCCTTTATTGAAGACGAAAACGAAACAAAACAACAAACGTGAAGCTATATAAACAATAAGTGCAGACACAGGCAACTTAGACATAGACAATCACCCACAAACCAACAGTGAAAACAAGCTACCTTAATATGGTTCCCAATCAGAGACAATGACAAACACCTGCCTCTGATTGAGAACCATATTAGGCCAAACAACAAACCCAACATAGAAACACAAAACATAGAATGCCCACCCAGCTCACGTCCTGACCAACTAAACAAAGACTAAACAAAGGAAATAAGGTCAGGAACGTGACACAGCAGAATCTGCAGAGCTGGGAAGATTGTATCCCCCATATATATATAACATTCTATTAGTTGCAAGAATTTTGTATAGTAATTTAAATTGAAATATTCAAAGTTTTGAATCCGGCGTTGTTTTGCAAATCAATTCATAAACCATGTGCCATGGAATGGGTACATCGAAAATCTCTTCCCAACTATTTTGCAATTTATATGGCACAGCTGTCAGTTTTTTGGTCCTTAAATGAAATTGGTATATGTTTTTATTTATCACACTTTTCTTTAACCATTTATGCTCTTTAATACAGGGCCGACATACAAGTTCCTTACTTTTTTCCCCTTCTATTTGCCTCTTCCATTTTTGTGGTAATGCTGCAATTAATTGGTTGTAATTTTGGGTAGAGCAGATATTTCCATATGTCTGTGTTAGCTGCATGTGTGACATAACTACACCAGTCCTATTTATGATATCATTCACTAAAATTATACCTTTTTTAAACAGTTATTCGAAAAATACGTTAAAAAAAAAAAAAAAAAAGTATATTTGAATTTAACCACAATATTTGTTGTATTATTTGTTCTGTCTTTTCAGGTGGATTAAACTGAAATTGCAACCAACTTTCTAAGGCTTGTTTAAAAAATATAGATATTTTGGAGATTATTTCCTTTTCAAACAACCGAAAGTGAGCAGGTGTAATCTGAATAAAGGGAAAAAGGCCCTTCTTGAACATAGGATGAGACATTCGTACCAATTTACTAGAGAACCAGTTTGGATTTAAGTATAACTTTTGTATGACTGATGCCTTTATGACCTGCACGTTAACTGAGTCAGCTGAAGACACACTTCTGAGATGTAACGTGATAGCACATTGGTCTAGAAAGCCAACTCAAGTCATTATTGTAGGCTGTGGGGGCAAACAGGAACACCCTAAGTATGAATATGTCTTGAACGTTGATCTTTAAGATTGCAAGATGGCAGTGTCTGTTTTAGCTGTACCCGGGCAGACAGACGGCATGATAGTTGGATCGAACGCCATAAAACACAATGCAACAAGTTAAGAAAACAAAGCGGTATTGGGACAGCCTCTCCAAACCTGCCAAAGGAGATTCACATGGACTTTTACTCAGCATGCTAGCCAATGTGAACCGCTGGCACGGTGACAGTATACCAGACAAAGTGGGAACTGTAATGCTCAAGCAGCAGGACTCTCATGCCTCAGCATGAACATTTAGTCTGGGGAAAACTGAAAGAACAGGTGCCTCTATCAGTTGGTAGTACTGTAGCCGTAGAGGCCACTACAGCATGATCTGCACCAAGAGATGTCCTAGTAGGACACACTGTATGTCCATTGAGGGGTGACAAGTGGGTCCCAATGAAAGTGAACAACATGTTAGACTGCCCTATTGTTCTCCACCGTAAGACCAAGCTGGCTGACGTGCACCCATGCCCATTCCCAGCCCTAGAATACCTAGAGCTCTACGCCAACCATGTTCAGGGCTCCACCATGGTCCAGTTCAGAATATCTCCCAAGTAAGGGAAGAATGTTCAGTGAGTGGGGAAACGGCAACGAGGGAGTATCTACAAAAGTTGAAAGAGCTATGCTCAACAGAAGTTGACATAAAGTCCTGTGAAGTGTCTGATACGTGGAAAGGAAATCTAGTGGACCTTATTGCTCAGTATGAAGGCATCTTCTCCAGGGACCAACTTGACCGCGGGGAAGCGAAGAGCGTCATCCACCAGATACGAGTCAAAGATGAAAAGCCTTTCAGGCTGCCGTACAGGAGGGTTCCACCATCTGACTACCAGAAACTGAGGCAGATGTTGGAGGAGATGGAGGAGCGGGGCATCATCCATAAGTCCAGTAGTCATTTGCTTTGTGTGTGTGTAAATGGAGCTTCAATTGTTAGGACGGATAGGAGGAATATTGCCTCCAGTGCTTGACGACTGATGCTCCCTTTCCCTCTTATCCTGTTAACTTGTTTGGTGTGGGACTTGGTTAGTCCCAAAGGGGGGTTATGTGGGTGAAAAATCCAGCTCTTTGGTAATTTTCCAGTACCCATGTTGGAGAGTCTCCCATCGCCTAGTAATTTTCCAATGCACATACTATTTCCTTTGGAAGTAGGAAGAAGAAGCAGTACAAGGTTAAACATTAGACATACAGTGGGGAGAACAAGTATTTGATACACTGCCGATTTTGCAGGTTTTCCTACTTACAAAGCATGTAGAGGTCTGTAATTTTTATCATAGGTACACTTCAACTATGAGAGACGGAATCTAAAACAAAAATCCAGAAAATCACATTGTATGATTTTTAAGTAATTAATTTGCATTTTATTGCATGACATAAGTATTTGATACATCAGAAAAGCAGAACTTAATATTTGGTACAGAAACCTTTGTTTGCAATTACAGAGATCATACGTTTCCTGTAGTTCTTGACTAGGTTTGCACACACTGCAGCAGGGATTTTGGCCCACTCCTCCCTACAGATCTTCTCCAGATCCTTCAGGTTTCGGGGCTGTCGCTGGGCAATACGGACTTTCAGCTCCCTCCAAAGATTTTCTATTGGGTTCAGGTCTGGAGACTGGCTAGGCCACTCCAGGACCTTGAGATGCTTCTTACGGAGCCACTCCTTAGTTGCCATGGCTGTGTGCTTCGTGTCGTTGTCATGCTGGAAGACCCAGCCACGACCCATCTTCAATGCTCTTACTGAGGGAAGGAGGTTGTTGGCCAAGATCTCGCGATACATGGCCCCATCCATCCTCCCCTCAATACGGTGCAGTCGTCCTGTCCCCTTTGCAGAAAAGCATCCCCAAAGAATGATGTTTCCACCTCCATGCTTCACGGTTGGGATGGTGTTCTTGGGGTTGTACTCATACTTCTTCTTCCTCCAAACACGGCGAGTGGAGTTAGACCAAAAAGCTATATTTTTGTCTCATCAGACCACATGACCTTCTCCCATTCCTCCTCTGGATCATCCAGATGGTCATTGGCAAACTTCAGACGGGCCTGGACATGCACTGGCTTAAGCAGGGGGACCTTGCGTGCGCTGCAGGATTTTAATCCATGACGGCGTAGTGTGTTACTAATGGTTTTCTTTGAGACTGTGGTCCCAGCTCTCTTCAGGTCATTGACCAGGTCCTGCCGTGTAGTTCTGGGCTGATCCCTCACCTTCCTCATGATCATTGATGCCCCACGAGGTGAAATCTTGCATGGAGCCCCAGACCGAGGGTGATTGACCGTCATCTTGAACTTCTTCCATTTTCTAATAATTGCGCCAACAGTTGTTTCCTTCTCACCAAGCTGCTTGCCTATTGTCCTGTAGCCCATCCCAGCCTTGTGCAGGTCTACAATTTTATCCCTGATGTCCTTACACAGCTCTCTGGTCTTGGCCATTGTGGAGAGGTTGGAATCTGTTTGATTGAGTGTGTGGACAGGTGTCTTTTATACAGGTAACGAGTTCAAACAGGTGCAGTTAATACAGGTAATGAGTGGAGAACAGGAGGGCTTCTTAAAGAAAAACTAACAGGTCTGTGAGAGCCGGAATTCTTACTGGTTGGTAGGTGATCAAATACTTATGTCATGCAATAAAATGCAAATTAATTACTTAAAAATCATACAATGTGATTTTCTGGATTTTTGTTTTAGATTCCGTCTCTCACAGTTGAAGTGTACCTATGATAAAAATGACAGACCTCTACATGCTTTGTAAGTAGGAAAACCTGCAAAATCGGCAGTGTATCAAATACTTGTTCTCCCCACTGTATGTAAACAGAATGAAGGTCAAAACCATATGGATGTGCAGGAGTGGTCCAACATAGAGTTAAGCATTAGACATACAGAAACAGAACTAACTGGTATCTATGTGTCACGCCCTGACCTTAGAGAGCCTTTTTATGTATCTTTTTGGTTTGGTCAGGGTGTGATTTGGGGTGGGCATTCTATGTTTTTGTTTTCTATGATTTTGTATTTCTATGTTTTGGCCGGGTATGGTTCTCAATCAGGGACAGCTGTCTATCGTTGTCTCTGATTGGGAACCATACTTAGGTAGCCCTTTTCCCTCCTTTCAATGTGGGAAGTTGTCTTTGTTTGTGACACTATAGCCTTAAGCTTCACGGTTGTTTTGGTATTGTATATTGTTTTTGTCGGCATCACCTAATGAAAGGAATATGTACGCTCACCACGCTGCGCTTTGGTCTACTTCTTACGACGGCCGTGACCCTATGCGAATAAGCTAAACTTAGCCAACAAAGAACAGACTGTTTTGAGCCACTTAGAATCTAGTCAAGGCAACCACGGGGTACATGGGTTAATCATTTCCAAGTGACACAGACCTGAACTGGTGTGGGACAGTAACTATATATTTTTAGTAACCAATACAGAGGCCACAAACTATGTATAATTATTGGGAAGACATGGTTGTGTTCATTGAAATCTATTGAGAATGTACTTATAATGGGAACATACAGTGGGGAGAACAAGTATTTGATACACTGCCGATTTTGCAGGTTTTCCTACTTACAAAGCATGTAGAGGTCTGTAATTTTTATCATAGGTACACTTCAACTGTGAGAGACGGAGTCTAAAACAAAAATCCAGAAAATCACATTGTATGATTTTTAAGTAATTTATTAGCATTTTATTGCATGACATAAGTATTTGATCACCTACCAACCAGTAAGAATTCCGGCTCTCACAGACCTGTTAGTTTTTCTTTAAGAAGCCCTCCTGTTCTCCACTCATTACCTGTATTAACTGCACCTGTTTGAACTCGTTACCTGTATAAAAGACACCTGTCCAGACACTCAATCAAACAGATTCCAACCTCCACAATGGCCAAGACCAGAGAGCTGTGTAAGGACATCAGGGATAAAATTGTAGACCTGCACAAGGCTGGGATGGGCTACAGGACAATAGGCAAGCAGCTTGGTGAGAAGGAAACAACTGTTGGCGCAATTATTAGAAAATGGAAGAAGTTCAAGATGACGGTCAATCACCCTCAGTCTGGGGCTCCATGCAAGATTTCACCTCGTGGGGCATCAATGATCATGAGGAAGAAGAGGGATCAGCCCAGAACTACACGGCAGGACCTGGTCAATGACCTGAAGAGAGCTGGGACCACAGTCTCAAAGAAAACCATTAGTAACACACTACGCCGTCATGGATTAAAATCCTGCAGCGCACGCAAGGTCCCCCTGCTTAAGCCAGTGCATGACCAGGCCTGTCTGAAGTTTGCCAATGACCATCTGGATGATCCAGAGGAGGAATGGGAGAAGGTCATGTGGTCTGATGAGACAAAAATAGAGCTTTTTGGTCTAACTCCACTCGCCGTGTTTGGAGGAAGAAGAAGTATGAGTACAACCCCAAGAACACCATCCCAACCGTGAAGCATGGAGGTGGAAACATCATTCTTTGGGGATGCTTTTCTGCAAAGGGGACAGGACGACTTCACCGTATTGAGGGGAGGATGGATGGGGCCATGTATCGCGAGATCTTGGCCAACAACCTCCTTCCCTCAGTAAGAGCATTGAAGATGGGTCGTGGCTGGGTCTTCCAGCATGACAACGACACGAAGCACACAGCCATGGCAACTAAGGAGTGGCTCCGTAAGAAGCATCTCAAGGTCCTGGAGTGGCCTAGCCAGTCTCCAGACCTGAACCCAATAGAAAATCTTTGGAGGGAGCTGAAAGTCCGTATTGCCCAGCGACAGCCCCGAAACCTGAAGGATCTGGAGAAGATCTGTAAGGAGGAGTGGGCCAAAATCCCTGCTGCAGTGTGTGCAAACCTAGTCAAGAACTACAGGAAACGTATGATCTCTGTAATTGCAAACAAAGGTTTCTGTACCAAGTTCTGCTTTTCTGATGTATCAAATACTTATGTCATGCAATAAAATGCAAATTAATTACTTAAAAATCATACAATGTGATTTTCTGGATTTTTGTTTTAGATTCCGTCTCTCATAGTTGAAGTGTACCTATGATAAAAATTACAGACCTCTACATGCTTTGTAAGTAGGAAAACCTGCAAAATCGGCAGTGTATCAAATACTTGTTCTCCCCACTGTATATATGTAATAAATGTATTATTTGTTATAGTGGACCTGTGGTTGCGCCACCAATATAATCTAAACTGAGCCAGATATGGGCGTACACAAGCCAGAATTAAGTCATAAAGATAATGATGGCGCACGGTCAAGGGGAGGTAATCATCTACATAGAAAGAAGGGAACATGTCTGGTGGAAATGTATAAATACTGATATTTTGAACAAGAAGAGTCAGTCATTCCATGGAATTGCCCAGCCTCTGTAACTTTTGTAATAAAGTATTTTTGAATTTACAAGTTCCGGCTATCTAAGAAATATTTGATTCAATATTTCCACAACACCATCTAGACCTTGTAGCTGATGCCATCTAGACCTTGAGAGTCTTTCAGAAGACTTTTAGAGTCAATGACTCGAGTGATCGCTGAGTCTGAGAAAAGAGAGCATCTAGCTGCTCTGATTCAAGTCTTGTCAACTTTAGTTGAAGTGTCGGAATAAGTGACAGAACCCCCAGTGAAACACGGAGGTCCAGAGGATAGATCAATAGAGAAATACTGTAGATTTCAAGAAAGAAGTCACTCTTCATTTCTTGGTTCTTCTGTGGTACGTATAAAGACCGCTACAATAGCAAAGAAATTGAAGCCAGTTTAATTTGATATTTATTGGACATGAAAATATGGCCTATTAATTGTAATGCATTTGAGAGTCGTATAATTAATTGGAGTCCATTTGAACTGCAGATCACCCCAAAGCCTTGTCAGAGGTCTGCTATGATGATAAACAATCATGTCACCTCCATAGAAATCATACACAGCAACCACTGTTTAATTAAATGTCTACTTTAACACTATTACGATAGCTATTACTGCACTGTGAGTATAAATGAAATTGGATTCCAATAAACAATAAATCAGATATTATTTATAAGGCATTGTTATTTAATACTATTCAAAAAGACATAAAAAAATACACATAATCACTAAGGCAGATAAAAAGAAAACATTTGCTGATTCATTGCTGCCTTTTAACATTATCTACTGTAACACCTCTCTCGCTCTCTCTTGGCTCTCCTTCTCTTCTTTGTCTCTCTCTCTCGCTTTACCTCTCAGCTCACCCAGCTCTCTCTCTCTCTCTCTGTGTACTCCTTACTCTCAGCCCTCCCTCTCTCCCTCTCTCAGCTCTCTCTCCATCCCACTCTTTTCTCCCGCTACCTCTCAACTAGACCTCCCTCACTCATACCTCTGTCTCTCTCTCCTTACCTCTTTAGCTCTCTCCATCCCATGCCATCTTTCTCTCCTCTCGGTTATGCAAAAACTCAGTGAATCATTTATTCAAGGCCCAGCATTTAGAAGTCTTAATCCTGGGCTGATGCTCTTAGGGTGAGCCATAATTGTTTGAAACTGTAAAAGTGGAATTTCAGCCACTCAGATAATCACCCGCTGTTAGTTAATACCTGAGAAGAGAGGGATGGATGGATGGAGGCAGTACTGGAGGGATGGAGTGAACAAAAAAGCTGTCAGCTCGCCTGGTCAGCCTGGTCAGAATTATCATCCTCGCTTGGCCGGTGCAGGGGGGTACGTCAACACTCACCGTTCATGCCCAATTCTGTCCTCCCTCCTTCCCACCTCACAAAATTGTCCACCCCGTCCGCCCCAGCAGTCCCGGCCTAATGGAAGCTGACAGGATGTAAATTAGTTTTTAAAAGAGTTGGCTGGCGGATGGTCATTTTTCTCATTTAGTGGTAAGATGAGCTGGCCATGCCCCCAGCTGTCTGTCTTCCTTCCTGTGGGTTAAGAGGACGAGAGGCTCAATTCAACACATCAGGCCTTGATTACCATCTTGACGAGGCTGCTCCTCTCTCCATTTTCTTCCCTCGCTGTATCTCTCTTTTTTCTCACTCTACCTTTCTCTCTTTCTCACCCTCCCTCTCTTCGTCTCTGCTTCCCTCCCTAACTGGGGAAGCAGAGGGCGAAGCAGAGAGAGAGAAGGAGAAAGTGAGAGCAAGTGAGCGAGAACAAGAAACCTATGGTTGTAGGATTTTGTCAAGGCTTAAAAGTATTGTGTTGCAGGTCTGTTCAGCACCAAATAAAGGCAGCAGCAGCAGCAGCAGCGTGAGCTACCGTAGCGATGTGCTCTGCTTCCTCCAGGCTGTCTGTCTCTCCAGCCTGGCTCTCTCTCCCTCTCTTTTTCTCTCTCTCTCTCTTGCCTGTCTCTCTCCAGGCTCCAGCTCGGCTGGCTGTGTGTCAGAAGCTCTCTCCTTCCTCAAAACACAGAGCCTATAGGAACAGCCAAACCAGCCTTAATGGACCGGCCTTGTCCATATTGCATGTGTTTATACTAAATACCAGATTAAGGGCTTCATAAGGACACAGGGTTTTTAAGGATAAGGATAATGCACAACAAAAGGATGTACAATGGGATTTGGGGTTGATAGTAATTCTACCAGGTGATACCAGGTGTTTTTGTGTGTTTCTTTATAATTGCTTTGGTAACTGTAGGCTTGTGATTTATTGTTGTCCACTCTGTCCCTGTCTTTGCTGGGTTGACGAGGTGGCCTTAGTTATCCTGAACATGTGAAATGATTTCATACTGTCGATGGCTCCATATACTCCATTTGTCGTGGTTCACAACTACGTTTGACCTTCCAATAAAGTCTCCAAGCCAATGTTATTTACCTTCAAGGAAGATTACTTTTTCCTCCTTTGAGTAATGAGCATTTCTGAGAACACCCACATGTACAAAACCGAAGTGCAGTAACTAACATTCAAAGCCAGGTCCATGTCCACGTGCACCAGATGTTTTCCTGGGTTCCTGTGAGGTGCATGTATACTGAGAGAAAGAGAGAGATTAGTCATTAATGGAGGCTGTTAGCGGTGGTGTAAAGTACTTAAGTAAAAATACTTGAAAGTACTACTTAAGTAGTTTTTTGGGGTATCTCTACTTTATTTTACTATTTATATTTTTGACTACTTTTAATTTTACTTCACCACATTCCTAAAGAAAATTATGTACTTTTTACGCCATAAATTTCCCTTGGTACACAAAAGTACTTGCTGAATTTTGAATGCTTAGCAGGACCGTAAAATTGCCTAATTCACAAATTTATCAAGAGAACATCCCTGGTCATCCCTACTGACTCTGATCTGGCAGACTCACTAAACACACACTTTGTTTGTAAATGATGTCTGAGTGTTGGAGCATACCCCTGGAAAGAAAAATAAAGAAATAAAAATAATAATAATAATAATTATGCCATCTTTTTTTGCTTTATAAGTAATTTGAAATTATATGTTTAGCAATTACATTTAGTTTTTATACTTAGGTATATTTAGAACCAAAAACTATTAGACTTTTACTCAAGTAGTATTTTACTGGGTGACTAGAGACATTTTCTACTAAGGTATCTTTACTCGTACTCAAGTATGACAATTGGATACTTTTTCCACCACTGGCTGTTAGTTAGTTAGTTATTGGTGTTTAACGGAGCCTGAAATCCCAGCTGACACCAGCATGTCTTCTTCTTCTTTGGGTTAGAGAGGAGAGCCAGAGAGCCTCGATCAACAGTCAAGAGGATAGCACTGGCCTGGAACACCAAGCACAGACTGTACAAAACTGTACAAAACCAGGCAAAGGGTACGATGATAAGGAGAGGTGTTTGTTTAGACAGAGACTGGATTTTAATCCGAAATTAACAGTTTAGTTGAACAGCTGTTTAGATCTGTCACAAATTCCAATCTGGTTAAGGAAAACAACAGACATTCCAATTCACAGTCTGACTCTCAGCTATCTTTGTATAGATCGAAATGTAAAGGTAGTCAATAGAATCACATCATACAACACAAAGGATGCCACAACTGTTTAGCACACCTCTGCTCCTACAGTGCGTCCCTGGTGTATTAGTCAGGAGCTGAGGTAATGTTTAGTCTCTCACTGTCCTAACCTTGACAGATCATTGGACCCAGTGCTCAGAAAACACCAAACAGTTTTATGGCTAGAAAATATTGGTGACGGAAGACATCTTCAGAGGAAAGCATCTGCACGAGCCATATTGCTTATTGATCTCCGTTCGAAAAGCGCTGGTTGCACTTCTTTAGATTTATATTGTAAACAACGACTTACAATATCAAATGTGAATTAGCACTTAAATGTTTTCCATCACAGCAGTTCACATTTTGTGCCATTGGTGCAGTATTGGTATTGCAGCAGACTTGCAGAGGTTTATGTGAAGACAGAAGGAGTCTTAGTGTTTAGTGTTGGTTATTAAAGCAGAGGCAGGCTGTCTGCTCTGTCTCTCTCCTCTGTAGATGCAGCTGACTGACAGAAACACAGCACTGTGCCTTAGGACGGTAACTGGAAACAGTCGAAGGCATAACATCAACCTCAACACTCACACACAGACACACGCAAGGAAACATATAGACACATGTACAGGGCCTTCGGAAAGTATTCAGACCCCTTGGCTTTTTCCACATTTTGTTACGTTACAGCCTTATTCTAAAATGGATTAAAATTGTTTTTTTCTCTCATCAATCTACACACAATACCCCATAATGACAAAGCAAAAACAGTTTTTTTGGAAAGGTTTGCTAAAATCAAAAATATCTAATTTACATAAGTATTCAGACCCTTTACTCAGTACTTTGTTGAAGCACCTTTGGCGGCGATTACTGCCTCGAGTCTTCTCGGGTATGACGCTACAAGCTTGGCACACCTGTATTTGGGGAGTTTCTCCCATTCTTCACTGCAGCTATTTTCAGGTCTCTCCAGAGTCGTTAGATTGGGTTCAAGTCCGGGCTTTGGCTGGGCCACTCAAGGACATCCAGAAACTTGTCCCAAAGCCACTGCTGCATTGTCTTGGCTGTGTGCTTAGGGTCGATGTCCTGTTGGAAGGTTAACCTTCGCCCCAGTCCCAGGCCCAGGTTTTCATCAAGGATCTCTCTGTACTTTGCTCCATTCATCTTTGCCTCGATCCTGACTAGTCTCCCAGTCCCTGCCGCTGAAAAACATCCCCACAGAATGATTCTGCCACCACCATGCTTCACCGTAGGGATGGTGCCATGTTTCCTCTAGACGTGACGCTTGGCATTCAGGCCAAAGAGTTCAGTCTTGGTTTCATCAAACCAGAGAATCTTGTTTTTCATGGTCTGAGAGTCTTTAGGTGCCTTTTGCAAACTCCAAGTGGGCTGTCATGTGCCTATTACTGAGGAGTGGCTTCCATCTGGCCACTACCATAAAGGCCTGACTGGTGGAGTGCTGCAGAGATGGTTGTCCTTCTGGAAGGGTCTCCCATCTCCACAGAGGAACTCTAGAGCTCTGTCAGAGTGACCATCAGGTTCTTGGTCACCTCCCTGACCAATGCCCTTCTCCCCGGATTGCTTAATTTGGCCGGGCGGCCAGCTCTAGGAAGAGTCTTGGTGGTTCCAAACATCTTCCATGTAAGATTGATGGTGGCCACTGTGTTCTTGGGGACCTTCAATGCTGCATTTTTTGGTACCCCTCCCCAGATCTGTGCCTCAACACAATCCTGTCTCTGAGCTCTATGGACAATTCCCTCGACCACATGGCTTGGTTTTCCAAATCATTTCAGAATCAATTGAATTTACCACAGCTGGACCCCAATCAAGTTGTAGAAACATGTCAAGGATGATCAATGGAAACAGGATACACTTGAGCTCAATTTCGAGTCTCATAGCAAAAGGGCTGAATACTTATGTAAATTAGGTATCTGTTTTTTATTTGTAATACATTTGCACACAAAAAATAAAACCGGTTTTCGCTTTGTCATTATGAGGTGTGTAGATTGCTGAGGATTGCTTATTTATTTAATCCATTTTAGAATAAGGCTCTTGCATAAGAAAATGTGGAAAAAGTCAAGGGGTCTGAATTCTTTCAGAAGGCACTGTACAAATACGAACACATCAACAGAACAGGATTGGGAAATGCGGATATGATACACATATCACTATAGAGCTATAGGAAAGAGAGAAAGCATTTACACAGACAGATATACACACACAGTAATATTCTCCCAGTTGTATGTGACCCACTTTGCCTCTTTCTCTACGGCAAAGACATTATCGCAAGCTGTCTTTTGTACCTCTAGGAGAAACTCCTCATTGTACTTTGCTCTAATCAAATTAAAATGTGTATGAGACACGACTCCTCCGAACATCACACCGAACCTCCAGGATACGGGAGAGATTATTGAAATTCAATCAGATGTAATTAAATATTTACAACCGTCTTGACAATCGCAGGCTACACACGCACATCACACACGTACACAAACACACACACACAAACACACACAAACACAAATGAAAAACACAAGGATCCTTTCAGGAAACTCACTTCTCATTTGCATCCTATGAAAACTTCTCTGTCAACAACAGCTGTATTAATCTCCAGCTGGTGTTGGTGGAACAGGCTGATCCAGTCAGTCAGGATTAGGAAGGAACGTCAGTCATCCAGCCAGCCAGCTAGTCAGACTGGTCCCAGTCAGTAAGTCAATGAAAGTCAGTCTGTCGGACTGAACAGCAGAGAGCCAAGTGTGGATAAGAGAAATTCAGCATCTGGATCTTAACAAGTTGGAGGTTCATCTGGAAGGTATAGGCCTTCACTCAGAGCCTAACACACGACCTTTGAAGCCTCTGTGAAGGCTTGGATTTGTGTCTTTCATGGAATCCGAGCCCCTGGCTGAAAACCAGGACCTTGGACAGAACCACCTAATGTAGCAGGAGTCTGGTTATATGGTGCTGTCCAAGGGACTGATATCATCTCTTTTTATGTGTTTTCACTTGCATTAGATCCGTAGCCCGTTGCAGGGTAACCCGTTGCAGGATACCCTTTGCAGGGGAACCCTTTGCAAATTCTTCAGCATCATAATCTTGCAGTTCATTAAATATTGACCAGGTGTACTGCTCTGCATATATACAGTATATTGTTGTATAATTATGGAATCCCTTCCACCATAATACATACAGCCAGCAGCATACACATATGGAGTCAGTCAGACTATTATTTCTGTCCTAACTGTCTGAGCAAATGCCTTAATCAACTCTGCATCAATACATTCATATGCATATGTTATTATAATCAAATCCCATTGAGACTGTCTATAAATCATTTGATTTGGTTTACTTATATATATCAGGTGTTTACCTATTAGATATGTATGAGGAACTTACATGTGAACAATTAGACACTTTAAAGTAGATGGTCTAGAAGAAAAGAAACAACTTTTTCTGTCTGTCAGTTTTTGGCATATAGAACAGAATAATTAAATAAACGTAATACAAAATAAGGTATGATAAATCTTACTTCCTTGAATAAATTGGATGACTTTGAAAACCAAACCGTCTATATTAGCAAGTGATGGTTCTTTCATGTATTTCATTTATTCTTAAAATATTTCATGATAAAAAGTATCTCATGTAAATTATTCTAAAACTTTTCCCACAATGCCTCCCTTCTTCGCGTGTCATCATCATCTTCGTCTCTCAGGACTGGAGGTCAGCATTGTGCGACAAACACAAGCACAAAAATAAATGAGATATTATAGAGAAATTAGTAAGTATTCCACGCCTTTTACAATGCAATACTGCAGCAATCAGCAGGATCCAAAGGCTGCTCATTGACTAAAGTGACAAAATCTCTGTCTGTGATGAGCTCAATTTTTGATAGATAGTGACTCTCAGGCCGGAATTCAATCAGTTGCATTGAGGGTTCAGTCAGATTGTTTATGCTGTGTCAGAGTTGTTAACCACATTAAAACCGTACACTGCAAGACACTCTCACAGGCATCTGTAAAATATTACCATTAAATATTTAAACATAACTCAAGAGCATTTTTTGATAGATTGGGAGATTAGAGGTATGAGAGGGGAGAAGCTACTTGTCATGAGAACAGAAAGAGAGCAGGACAAACCAGCGTTAGAGAGCTTGTTTTTCACGTTCTATGGCTGCCATTTTGTGACCACGTTATTCATGTCGAATAAGGTTCTCTACAAAGGTACAACATATAAAACTGTTAAATATATACGTTTTAGGCCTTTCAAAATACATTTAATGCAATTTGTCTTTTCACCACCCGCCCGCCTCAATCAGAAATGACAGTTTCAATATTCTCATTTCGCCTCATTGATGATCAGTAGTTTTGCTCTTTTACCGTTTTTACCAACCATGCTTATTGCAATGTGTCCCAATTTGTAGCTTTTGAAAAATGCAAATCAGATTTTTTTTAATACATAGATATATGTTTACATATATCTCCAGTTTCAAAATACAGTGGGTGGGTTTAGTCAGAGAAAAAAATGCCAGCAAATTGTTTAAAGGTAACTCCTTTGATTGTATGCGTGTCCCACTAGACTCCATAGTCTATGTTCAGAATGACATAAAGCCCAACATCTACAGCTATGAGGGCCGTCATTGTTGTGGAGCGAGAAAAACAAGTATCCATTTCTCTTTTGTCCATCTCGTCTTACAATAAACTGTTATTTTTTTTCCCTCTTTGGTCTATAAAAATATGGAGAGTGCCAAAGGTGTACTCCTCCAGCAGAAGGCTATTCACAGCAGAGCACAGGGCGAGCAGTGAGCATGTCATCCGGTCCAGTCTGGTCCATAGTCAGGATAAATCCAGTCCAACGTTTGGTCCAGTCCATAGTCTGGCGCTAGGTCAGACACATCAGAAAGCCTCGGGCCAGGTTCACAATAATCCTCTTCTTTGGGATACATCTCTCTGTCCCATTGCAGTCTAACAGAAGCAGGTATGGTTGAAGTAAGTGGTAGTCCTCTGTCCATGAACATTAGCAGACAGGAGCTGAACAGTACAGTAGTCGATCTAAATGGCTCCATAGACACCACTCTCTCCCTCTCTGGACAAGGCGCTGACGGAAACCAGACCTCCACGGTACTAGAGGGTGCCGTGGAGGGCTCATTTACAAAGCAGACGGACGCTAATAGAAGGGGGCAGACGGGACATGTTGATCCAATGACAGACAGTGGGTTATCTACAGCAGATGGTCATTGGTTGGTCGGAGCCGCAGAGGGGTGGAGCCAGGAGTCAGGGCACAGGAAACATGAAATAGCTTCTCCAGAGTCAAAGATGAGACCTCGCTCTCGACTTCAAGTGCCCCCAAACCCTCCAGTGTTGGCTGTCGTTGACTGTGTTTAAGAGACCTGCAGATCAACAAGAACACAAGTTCTGTCAGAGTACAGGATAATCAATGCTAGCTAATCACAGACAATCCTTAAACAGTGCTAAGTTGCTAAAACTTCAAAACATGCTAAATAAATCAATGCTTGTGGTAGAAGTTGCCCAGGCCATAACCACAGACAGATCTAGGATTAGATGACCAAATGCCAAATCTCAATGTTGACATTGAAGGGGGTGAAGAATACCTTGGACAAGTTGTTAGGGTACACATCTACCTACTCCGCAATGACTGTCCCTAAATGAACGTTGTATATTTCACTCCCATTATTCCCATAATAGATACTGTATGTGGAACTTATTCAAATGTCTACAGCTCTGAAAGGAAGTTATGAAGAAATTAGACAGTCCCATACTAATCATTGTCAACAACAGTATGTTCTGGCACTCAAATATTGTGAATTCTGCCGGGGCATTAAACCATAGTAACAAAACAAGTCTTACAGTGCAGAACTGTAAAACAATTAATCAGCCTCACAGAAGAAATCTGGAGAGAGAAAGAAAAGTGTAGCTGGTCGGCACGCCATCTGGCCTATGTGTGGTCTCCAGCCAACGTGATAAAGGCATTGATGCTTTCCAAGATTGCCGGGGCTGCTTCATTTCTAATAATGAACCCTTGACAATTACACAGAGTGCAAATTGCCATGAAAGGGGGCAGGTGTTAGATTAAAACTGGGGATATCTGGGGATAAAAACAACAGGAATGGAGCAATCAGCAACTAAATGAACCTGCGTCATTTAATAGGATAATGTCACAGTGTAGTGTACTCAGTGGCTGCAGAGGAGAAGGTATGGAGGGAATGACCCAAGAGTATCCGGGCTAAGAAGAGGGGCATGTCTCCCACTAATACACCCAGTGCAGCACCAGCCAACCTGCCAATTAGCGCCATTAGAGATGCTGTACTGTTGCCGCGTCATTATGGCAGTGACAGTCACGCTGCCCTCTAGTGGTAAAATAAGGTTTACACTGAGACTGCATTGCAGTAACACAGTGGACGGAATAGACAACAAAAGTGCTGGTATGACATGGAAATTAAGCATTAATTTGTTTGTTTGTTGGTTCATTCATTTGTTGATTTATTTGTTTGTTTGTTCGTTCTTTCGTTAATGAATTAATTAATCCATCCATCCATCCAACATAGGCTAATGGCGAAAACATGGTAGCCTAGTACAGTAGTGGCAGGGTGTCTCTGTGATATCTCAGGAGAATTTGAATGCAAATGACTTTAAATAGACCGCAGGCAGTGAGACTCTGTCTGTGTTGGCTTCCCTTTCTCTTCCACTACAATATCTCTCTCACACTGGCCGTGGTAAAATATAATATTGTAAATCTTGCACTCAAATCTGATCTCTATAAAAATGGAAACTGGCTATTAATGTATAGCATGATTATTGAATAGGTTTACATAGAAAATATGTTATTTCTTAATCTTATACTGGGGAAAGGGGTGATACCTAGTAAGTTGGACAACTGAATGCCTTCAACTGAAATGTGTCTTCCACATGTAACCCAACCCCTCTGAATCAGAGTACTGTATCTCCAGGAACAGATTTCTGATGCTTAGGAGAATACTAAAGGCAATCCTGCTGGCCAAAAATATATATGCTGCTTTAGCTGCCCAACATTCAGGGTGACCCAAAACAAGAGCATCAATGAGATGTTACTTTATTGACAATAGCACAAGGTGTAGCATTTTCACGGCACAAATGTTTTTAGGACGCGACAGAACTTCGGGGGAAATTCAAATGGCGTGAACTACTGTGCTGTTACAGGGAAATAGAACAAAACAATCAATAGCTATCAGTATTCTCTTGAATAAGAAAAACAACTTATGGAAATAAAATATGGCTTGAGGCCATATTTTGATGCCTCTCTCTCTCTCTCTCTCGCTCTCTCTAATAAAGGCTGATTTGTGCCCCAAAATAGTAATAAAGGGATAATATGATTTAGATTGATAAGTGACAGCGCGTGTAACTAGGCCTATATTAAAGTGCCTGAGGAAGATGTGATCAAATGATTGAGGTGAGGTACTATAGGATAGACACGTTAGTATGATTTAGATTGATAACAGAGAAAGTAGGACTAGTAGAATCAGTACATGAGGAAGATGTGATCAAATGCTACCAGGGCTGATTGAGGATCTTTATGTTAGACGTGTGTGTTTGATATTCCCCAGACACTCCCCATGTTCTCGCAGGAGAAGAAAGTTCAAAGGTATCAGTGCTGTTATCTTAATCAGCGCTTTCATATTACATTTCCTCCACACATCAAATAAACTAACGCTGTTTTAAGCCCAGTGTAAATACACATCACACAGTGTACAGCACATTAGGTCTCCAGAGATCAAAGTTTGTGTTTGTGTACAGTATGTTCACTTTTATTCCACCGTGACTAACTTTGGGAAACCCTGTTTTAGGGTACATATTTTAAATATTAAAAAGGTACAATCATCACAGTTTCACTCTCAAAAAAAGGGGTACAATGTAAAAGTACATTTCTGTTGCAAATGTGTACGATAATTATTACCATCATCATACTTTCCTGCATGCTCTACTGCAGGTGGATAAAAAAAAAGGTTTTTAATATCTGTGTTTTTGCAGGTACATTCATTGATTGATTCATCTTTTGCTACACAAAGATAAATAACACACATTTTTCTAAACTAAACCAATACGTTTGGAATATTTTTTGCATCCGTTACTGAAATGGTTGTTCAAGTTTAAATGGCTTACAGTGCATTCAGAAAGTATTCATACCCCTTGACTTTTTCTGCATTTTGTTGTTTCACAACCTGAGTTTAAAATGGATTAAATTGTCACTGGCCTACACACAATACCCCATAATGTCAAAGTGGTATTAAGTTTTTGGAAATTCTTACAAATGTATTAATGAAAATCTGAAATGTCTTGAGTCAATAAGTATTCAACCCATTTGTTTCAGCACTCCAAAATATGTTCAGGAGTAAAAATGTGCTTAACAAGTAATAATAATTTACATGGATTCACTCTGTGTGCAATATTCGTGTTTAACATGATTTTTGAATGACTGCCTCATCTCTGTACCCCACACATACAATAATCTGTAAGGTCACTCAGTCAAGCAGTGAATGTAAAACACAGATTCAACCACAAAGACTAGGGAGACCAATGCCTCGCAAAGAAGGGCTCCTATCGGTAAATGGGTAAAAATGAAAAAAAGCAGACATTGAATATCTCTTTGAGAATGGTGAAGTTATTAATTACACTTTGGATGGTGTATCAATGCACCCAGTCACAACAAAGATACTGTACAGGCATCCATCTTAACTCAGTTGCCAGAGAGGAAGGAAACCGCTCAGGAATTTCAGCAAGGACAATGGTGACTTTAAAAAAGTGTGTGGTTGTGTTAGGAGAAAACTGAGGATGGATCAAGACTAATTACGTAACTGACAGAATGAAAAGATGAAAGCCTGTACAGAATAAAAATATTCCAAAACATGCATCCTGTTTGCAAAAAGGCACGAAGGTAATACTGCATAAAACATGGCAAAGCAACACTTTGTATACAGAGCAAAAAGTTACGTTTGGAACAAATCCAATAGAACACATTACAAAGTACCACCTTCCAAATTTTCAAGCACAGTGGTGGCTGCATCATGTTATGGGTATGCTTGTAATCGTTAAGGACTGGGGAGTTTTCTGGAAAAATGTTTTACGTAATAGAGCTAAGCACATGCAACATACTAGAGGAAAATCTGGTTCAGTCTACTTTATACCAGACACTAGGAGATTAATTCACCTTTCAGCAGGACAATAACCTAAAACACAAGGCCAAATCTACGCTGTAGTTGCTTACCAAGAAGACAGGGAATGTTCCTGAGTGGCCAAGTTACAGTTTTGACCTAAATGTGCCTTAAATTCTATGGCAAAACCTGCAAATGGTTGTCTAGTAATGATCAACAACCAATTTGACAGAGCTTGAAGAATTATGAATAAGAACAATGGGAAAATGTTGCACAATCCAGGTGTGGAAAGCTCTTAGAGATTTACCCAGAAAGAGCTGTACAGCTCTAATCTCTGCCAAAGGTGCTTCTACAAAGTATTGACTCAGGAGTATGAATACTTATGTAAATTAGATATTTCTGTATTTCATTATCAATACATTTGCAAAACAATCTAAAAACATATTTTTACTTTGTCATTATGGGGTATTGTGTGTAGATGGGTGAGTGGAAAAAAATCTATTTAATACAGTGGGGAGAAGAAGTATTTGATACACTGCTGATTTTGCAGGTTTTCCTACTTACAAAGCATGTAGAGGTCTGTAATTTTTATCATAGGTACACTTCAACTGTGAGAGGCGGAATCTTAAACAAAAATCCAGAAAATCACATTGTATGATTTTTAAGTAATTAATTTGCATTTTATTGCATGACATAAGTATTTGATACATCCGAAAAGCAGAACTTAATATTTGGTACAGAAGCCTTTGTTTGCAATTACAGAGATCATACGTTTCCTGTAGTTCTTGACCAGGTTTGCACACACTGCAGCAGGGATTTTGGCCCACTCCTCCATACAGATCTTCTCCAGATCCTTCAGGTTTCGGGGCTGTCGCTGGGCAATACGGACTTTCAGCTCCCTCCAAAGATTTTCTATTGGGTTCAGGTCTGGAGACTGGCTAGGCCACTCCAGGACCTTGAGATGCTTCTTACGGAGCCACTCCTTAGTTGCCCTGGCTGTGTGTTTCGGGTTGTTGTCATGCTGGAAGACCCAGCCACGACCCATCTTCAATGCTTTTACTGAGGGAAGGAGGTTGTTGGCCAAGATCTCGCGATACATGGCCCCATCCATCCTCCCCTCAATACGGTGCAGTCGTCCTGTCCCCTTTGCAGAAAAGCATCCCCAAAGAATGATGTTTCCACGTCCAGGCTTCACGGTTGGGATGGTGTTCTTGGGGTTGTACTCATCCTTCTTCTTCCTCCAAACACGGCGAGTGGAGTTTAGACCAAAAAGCTCTATTTTTGTCTCATCAGACCACATGACCTTCTCCCATTCCTCCTCTGGATCATCCAGATGGTCATTGGCAATTTTCAGACGGGCCTGGACATGCGCTGGCTTGAGCAGGGGGACCTTGCGTGCACTGCAGGATTTTAATCTATGACGGCGTAGTGTGTTACTAATGGTTTACTTTGAGACTGTGGTCCCAGCTCTCTTCAGGTCATTGACCAGGTCCTGCCGTGTAGTTCTGGGCTAATCCCTCACCTTCCTCATGATCATTGATGCCCCACGAGGTGAGATCTTGCATGGAGCCCCAGACCGAGGGTGATTGACCGTCATCTTGAACTTCTTCCATTTTCTAATAATTGCGCCAACAGTTGTTGCCTTCTCACCAAGCTGCTTGCCTATTGTCCTGTAGCCCATCCCAGCCTTGTGCAGGTCTACAATTTTATCCCTGATGTCCTTACACAGCTCTCTGGTCTTGGCCATTGTGGAGAGGTTGGAGTCTGTTTGATTGAGTGTGTGGACAGGTGTCTTTTATACAGGTAACGAGTTCAAACAGGTGCAGTTAATACAGGTAATGAGTGGAGAACAGGAGGGCTTCTTAAAGAAAAACTAACAGGTCTGTGAGAGCCGGAATTCTTACTGGTTGGTAGGTGATCAAATACTTATGTCATGCAATAAAATGCAAATTAATTACTTAAAAATCATACAATGTGATTTTCTGGATTTTTGTTTTAGATTCCGTCTCTCACAGTTGAAGTGTACCTATGATAAAAATTACAGACCTCTACATGTTTTGTAAGTAGGAAAACCTGCAAAATTGGCAGTGTATCAAATACTTGTTCTCCCCACTGTACATGTTGAATTCAGGCTGTAAAACAACAAAATGTGAAATAAGTCAAGGGGTATGAATACTTTCTGAAGGCACTGTAGGTAGTCTCCTCACACTGTTTCTAACCCTGACTGTCTTTATGAATGCAGGTTGCATATGAATACAAATTCTAATTGTTGGATATCCTAACGTTGACTGGATTCCAATAGGAATTACAAATCACTTTGCAAGCCAGCATAATGTGACTTGAAGGTAGGATTGCAAAATTCTTGTACATTTCCTAAGCTTTACAGAAATCCTGGTTGGAAAATTCCTGGGGAAAAAAGGAAATCCCTCAACTATGATTTTATGAACATCTCTTAAACTTACTTGCAAGGTCTGATGTGGACAGTAATATATGAGTTTCGGGCCACTGTGTTAGGGTAAAGGTAGGCCTCAAAATAAGGCCTTATGAGATATGTAATGTATTATCATAAAGACTTTAATTTTAATGATAATATACACCGAGGAACTCACTTGCTGAAAGCCACAGGACTGAAAACAAACTAATTCTACAACCATGTCACTAACAAATACAGTCATGGATGGTAACTCTACAATTAATCTAAAAGTACAAAGGAGGGTACCACTCCAATCACAAATGGTTGTTCAACTTTAGGAACAAATCTAATCCTTTTTTTCTGAGTGTAGGTAGCATTAGTAAGTTGGCTATTTTTGCTATTCTATACAGTATCATCTCACTCACCACCTAATGTTTATGTCTTTAAGGGCTTTCAGCCCACGTACCTACAATTAGTCCGAACCTAGACATACCGTACTGTCTGAGATACATATAGGATGACTGAATCAACAGACAGTAAACATAAACAAAACATAAACCGAGACTGAGACTATCGACTGTACATTTTGTTCTTTACAAATAATATTGTGAAAAAGCACTGTCTTGCTTTACAACTGGCTTCATTCATTTTCATGACAAGATAAGTAAAATTTACTCAGAGACTTTTCTGTTTCATCAAGACATACTGGCAGTCTCTAGACCAGTCTATACGGTTCTGGTCGTATACTGTGTGTGCGTGTGTGTGTGGTGTCTCGTTCTTTCCTCTGTGTGGATACAAGGCTCTGTAATGGGTGTAATAATTTAAAAACAACATACAGTATAAGACATGTCAATATAATGGGACAGAACTCAATGGCTCTTCCTAATGCTATACACATGGATTTTTTGTTGTTGCAAAACGGACTCTGGGGGCCTTTGAGCTCAAGGCGAGGAGTTTCAACACTTCAATAGAAATAGAATTGCAACACTAATATATTATATTATTACCAGTGTATCTTAGTGCACACTTGTCAACACCATGCTGCAACACTATAATTCTGCCAGAATCATAAAAACAACATTGGTTAGGTTCGACGTTTGTTTTCCCGTTATGTTTTGATGCCGATTCCTGTGTTGATGGATTCATTCTGTACCTTGCTTCGTGGATAATGCCCACCATGGTTTAGAGTTGGTTGTGTAGGTTGCTCATGTCTGTAGTAATGGACCAGTGGTGGTGGTGGTGGTGGTTGGTGGTATGGGCTGAGGCTGTCTGTCATGGTCACCAATCCTCTCCTCCGCCATGGTACTGTCAGCGGAATGGAGGGCCCCCAGGGACTCCAGTCACGTCATAGAGCCTGGAGGGAAATCACAGAGAGGAGGAAGGGGAAGGAGTCATTTAGTCGTTTTCAAACCAGAGTGTGACCACAATTGACCAATAGAATTGGAGCAATATGCCCCACAGGTCAAAAGCCTACTGTGCAGCTACCGTAAAGAATAATACAGTAACAAAAAAATAAATCGATGTGAGATCTCTCTACAAGTTTTCCAAACCATGAAATACTTTTCAAAATGAAGGAGGTGACACGTGTGTGTGTGTGTGTGTGTGTGTGTGTGTGTGTGTGTGTGTGTGTGTGTGTGTGTGTGTGTGTGTGTGTGTGTGTGTGTGTGTGTGTGTGTGTGTGTGTGTGTGTGTGAAAGAATAAGTGTGTGGGTGTGTGTGAGGGTATGTGCCTCTTTCTAGCTCATGGTTTGAATCATGCACGGCTCCTCCATGCAGTCTCAGGGAGGGAGGCTTGGCGGCGGTGGTGGCTAATGGTTTGCAGCGGCTGAGTCTGTTTGCATGGCAGCCGGAGCATCTGTCCTCTCTGCAGTGATTCTGTTCAAGCCTCAACTGGATGTGTCCTGCATGGCATGCCAGCCATGTGTGTGTGTGTTCTGTCGTACCAGCCGGGCCCAAAGGGATCAATTACACAGCAAGGCAAGGCAGGCCGTATCGTATCAAACCCTGCACTACCAGCACCACACCGCCGGGAATCATTCCAGTATACACAGCCTATAGTACTATACAGCCTCTCTAATGAGTTAGCTAGGACTGGGACTATGGATGATCCAAATCCAAGGGATGCGTTACACACTCTGTTCAACACAGTCATACAGTATAAATACACTCTTAGAAAAAAGAGAACACGTTTTTTTTTCCCCTAAGAGGGTAGTGTGTGCGAATATAAACCAAGAAAATATATTCCCATTCAAAATAATTTTTTCCCTAACCTCTAAACCTGAACCTAATCATAACCCTTAACCTCACCTTAACCTCAAAATGCTAACCCTAAAACTAAACCTAACTTCTAAATCTAACCCTTAACCCTGATTGTAACTCTAACCCTCATTGCAACCCTAACTCCTAAGCCTAAAAAATATTTTTTCCTTGTGAGGTCCGGCGAAGTGTCACAAATGTTTTCCTTGTTTACTTTCCTTGTGTGGACTACACACACACACACACACACACACACACACACACACAGATACAGACACAGACACATACACACAGAAACACACACACACACACACACACACACACACACACACACACACACACACACACACACACACACACACACACAAAGAACACTAAGAGGTAGCAGCCCCAGATTGTGGGACCAGGCCTCCCGAGTGGTGCAGCGGTCTAAGACATTGCGTCACAGTGCTTGAGGCGTCACAACAGACGCGGGTTCGATCTTGGGCTGGCCGCAACTGGGAGACCCATGAGGCGGCGCACAATTGGCCCATCATCGTCCAGGTTAGGGGAGGGTTTAGCCGGCCGGGATGTCCTTGTCCCATCGCACTCTAGCGACTCCTGTGGTGGGCCGGGTGCATGCACGATGACATGGTCGCCAGTTGTACGGTGTTTCTTCCGACACATTGGTGCGGCTGGCTTCCGGGTTAAGCGAGCAGTGTGTCAAAAAGCAGTGCGGCTTGGCAGGGTTGTGTTTCGGAGGACGCATGGCTCTCGATCTTTGCCTCTCCGGAGTCCGGACGGGAGTTGCAGCAATGGGACAAGACTGTAACTACCAATTAGATATCACGAAATTGGGGTAAAAAAAACCCACTGTGGGATCATCCTTTCCTCACCATTTTCTCAGTCCTAACACACTGAGTCCTTCACTTCCTTGATTAGCAACCTCTCCACACCACGTCTGCTGCTGTGAAACAGCCCTGATTACAGTGTGGTGCATAATCACAGGCTTTCTCTCAGTGGATGCCACCGACACCACTCTCTATTATGTAGTTAAATACCCCAATCAGGAGCGAGCTAATGGATTCACTGATTAAATTCATCAACTGCCACTTAAGAGGCTACCCCTCTATGTATGGTATAATCAGTGTGTGTGTGTGTGTGTGTGTGTGTGTGTGTGTGTGTGTGTGTGTGTGTGTGTGTGTGTGTGTGTGTGTGTGTGTGTGTGTGTGTGCGTTTTAGTTTATTAGGATCCGCATTAGCTAATGCACATGTAGCAGCTACTCTTCCTGGGGTCCACACACAACGCACTGTGACAGTTAAAGACATAGGTATAGTGCGTTCGTGTGTGTGTACGTGTGTACGCGTGGCTACCCCTCCATGTATGGTAGAATCAGTGTGTGAAGACGAGAAGTGGCGAGTGCCTTTTAGGCCGACAAAAGAAAGTGTGTGTGTGTGTGTGTGTGTGTGTGTGTGTGTGTGTGTGTGTGTGTGTGTGTGTGTGTGTGTGTGTGTGTGTGTGTGTGTGTGTGTGTGTGTGTGTGTGTGTGTGTGTGTGTGGTGTTAAAGAGTTTTCACTGAGTCAGAAGGTTCAATTGAGACTAGCCTCATTCTCAATTTTTTGGACTCAATGTTTGTTCTAAATGGAACTTAAAGCCTGAACAAATCTTTGAGAAATTAGTTGGATAACAAGTGAATGTTTTGGTAAAGCTTTGAGGGATAGCGTTTAGCTGAGGAAGTGTAAACATGAATGCGCATGGCTTGTATATGCTGTATACTGCGCTGTTGTATTCACCTCAGGAACCACTGCATGGTGTTCCCAAAGAAGTTTTCTGCCAGGAGAAAGCAAGTTCATGCATTTATCACTTCCTGCCAAGATGAAATGTTCTCTTGAAAACCTCAGCCTTCTCACAAAGGTAAAATGGTCCAGAACCATGAAAGACAATGGCCACAACCTGATGTGTTCCAATTTGAAAAAATGGTATCTGTCAGACTGATGGGTTCAAGCTTTTTCTTCCCCCTTCTTGTCTCTCGCTCTCTCTCTTCGTTTGCCTTCTCCCAAACTCCTTTGAATTGTTTATCCTATTAAATTGTCAAGAAATATTGTCAGATATAACCTAAGGTGATTCTTCTCTTTAACTTATTTTTCCCAGCATGCATTTGTTCCCTGTGATGAGAAAGAGTGAAAGAGAGACAGTTCTCTCTGTTTTATCTGCCAGTACAATGGAGGAGACAATAATGTGAAGCATCCACAGAGAGAGAGAGAGAGAGAAAAAGAGAGAGAGAGCAATAAGCAATTTAGCTTAAAGAAATTTAGCTGAAAGAAGATATCAAGGATGACTGCTGAAACTAATATTATATCACCATCAGAGAGATGTCTCTGAAATGCAGTTAACCATGTTAGACATTAGCGTGTGTGAGAAATACACATTTAAATCCTCTGTGGGGGTATTGGGGTAGGTACAGTACTTAGTGATTGCTAAATTGGACTTTCATTGCATCATGTAGGTCTTATGGTTAAAAACAACGTTGAAAAGCAGGTGTCTATGTTAAACAGTTTTGTTATATTTCAGACTTCTGTGACTCTATATATGCCATGATACAGATGTCTTCTTTTTTAAAGCCCATAACCATGTGTGTGAGGTGTATACTTTTGTTTCAAAGTAGATTTGTTTAAGACTACCACTAATCACTCTGTGTGACCCTGATTTAGCCCACTGAAGGACAAGTTACTTCACCCTACTTCACATGAAGAGGGGCAGAGTCTGGGAGAGAGTGATTGGCATAGCCTTTTTTTCTATTTTTCTACGCTCTGCAGATGACAAACTGAACTGCCATTTCTGATTGACCATCAACATCCACACACACTGTGAACCACAAAAAGCCTCTAGGCCTCAGAAAGGATCAGAATAGGCCACCAGTATCAAACCAAACAAAAATGATGCATCAATGAGATGGTTGGATTTGAAGAAAAGTTATAGTTTTTTACCACAATATTTACAATTTTAAAGCCTTAAATTGGCAGGCCTCAAAGGAATTGAGTCACTATATACTATAAGCTTGGTCAAAAGCCCCAGTGCCTTGTCTGTCCATGTTCACAACCAGCACCTGGGAGATTGACTGCACATGTCACAGAGGCAGGCAGGCAGGCAGGCAAGCAGAGAGAGAGAGAGACAGGCAGGTAGGCACTAGAAAGGTGGATAGGCAGGCACGCCGTTAGGCAGGCAATCACGAACCCACGCGCACACACTACACACACACACACCCAGCCAGTGCATCACTTCACATAGACAGCTCGTCCCTAGCCAACTATGGCCGCTGACCGTCCATTTGACGTACAATATGGAGCAGCCATGAATACCTGTCATCTCTCAGCCTCTCGGAGCCAACATCAACACAGAAACACACAAACAGCCTTCTTACTTGGTTCGAAATAGACCCACCCAACCTTCTCTCTGTACCTCACATCTGTCATACACAACAGACGTATAGCTCGGGAATTCTCTGTGTGTTAACGTCTACAGTATGCAATGCTATAAGAGGTTTGTGGGGCTCAACTTGCGATATAGGGTAAGAGAGAGACTCGATAACGAACTGTATCAATTGGATGTAACTCTTTGAAAATGCTACACGGATATGAGTCACGGCATTGGCGTGACTCGGCGCATCTCTTCAGGAGAAGGAGTAAACAAGTTAGACTCAGCTGATGACTTAAATATGACAGATTAATTAGTGATGGGGCCTACGCTGGTCAGAGTTCACGAAGGGCGGGTGGGGAGGCAAATTGGGGAGAGAGAGACAGCTGCGTAACAAATGTGCCCAAATGAACAGTATTAAATTACTAATGAGTGGAGGCAGGATAGTGTTTGCGACACATTTTACATTTTACATTTAAGTCATTTAGCAGACGCTCTTATCCAGAGCGACTTACAAATTGACACAGGGAGAGAGGGAAGCGACGGTGGGTGTGTGCACTGCAAAACTTTTCCCTGTAAACTTACAGCATTATACTGGCAGCAGACATGCCAGCTAAATGAATGAATACATTAATTGGATTCATTGAGGGGAGTCAGGGTTTGTATTTTACAGCATTTTACTGTAACTGCATGGGATTGGTGCAAGCAGGTTGGCTGCTAGGTAATGTTTTTTCCTATCACAGCATATCAAATATATACAGTACATATACACTACTGTTCAAAAGTTTCGGGTCACCTAGAAATGTCCTTGCTTTGAAAACAAATGTTTTTTTTTGTCCATTAAAATGACAAATTGATCAGAAATACAGTGTAGACATTGTTAATGTTGTAAATGACTATTGTAGCTGGAAACGGCAGATTCTTTTAATGTAATATCCACACACGTAGGCAAACAGAGGCCCATTATCAGCAACCATCACTCCTGTGTTCCAATGGCATGTTGTGTTAGCTAATCCAAGTTTATCATTTTAAAAGGCTAATTGATCATTAGAAAACCCTTTTGCAATGATGTTAGCACAGTTGAAAACTGTTGTGCTGATTTTAAGAAGCAATAAAACTGGCCTTCTTTAGACTAGTTGAGTATCTGGAGCATCAGCATTTGTGGGTTCGATTACAGGCTCAAAATGGCGAGAAACAAAGACCTTTCCTCTGAAACTCGTCAGTCTATTCTTGTTCTGAGAAATGAAGGCTATCTCATGCAAGAAATTGCCAAGAAACTGAAGATCTCGTACGCTATGTACTACTCTCTTCACAGAACAGCGCAAACTGGCTCTAACCAGATTAGAAAGAAGAGTGGGAGGCCCCGCTGCACAACTGAGCAAGAGAACAAGTACATTAGAGTGTGTAGTTTAAGAAACAGATGCCTCACAAGTCCTCAACTGGCAGCTTCATTAAATAGTACCCGCAAAACTTCAGTCTCAACGTCAACAGTGAAGAAGCAACTACAGAATGCTTTTCTTTAAAAAACACGGACAAACTTTTGAACGGTAGTGTATATACACTGTACATTAAATATGTATGAATAACTTACACTTCTAGAGGCCTTAACAAAGGCTTCCAAATTTGCAGTGCCTACAGAGCAAAACATAGCAAATACTCAACCATTGAAGGTTTGAGGCTTATTGACACTCGAATCTGTCACCTACACACAGTTTGTTGTTTGAAAGCTACTAACACATATTAGTTAAATTGGTACAGCCCTCTCACTCATGGGTGTAACAAAAGTAGCCTTTTAGAAGGCATGCTTCAAAATATGTTAATGACCTTTAAAAAAAACAATACCATGCAACCACTAGAGGTCAAACGTTTTTTTGTGATCCAGAAGTACGGTACACTGTAATCCCCAAGGCATGTTTAAGTCAAATATCTATAGTAAGTTGTAATCAAAGTCAATGAAATTACTACTAAAATGTTTTTGTGGTACTGACTCAAAACTAAATGAGAATTCACACCAACTACATTTTTTAAAGATATAATGACAAATTAACTTGCTCTACTTCAGGTGGATTTTTTGGGAATTGTTTTTAATAAATGTGTTTTTGCATGTACAGTTGAAGTCAAAAGTTTACATACACCTTAGCCAAATACATTTAAACTCAGTTTTTCACAATTCCTGACCTTTAATCCTAGTAAAAATGCCCTGTCTTGTTAGGATCACCACTTTATTTAAAGAATATGAAATGTCAGGATAATAGTAGAGAGAATAATTTATTTCAGCTTTTACTTCTTTCATCAAATTCCCACACTCAATTAGTATTTGGTATCATTGCCTTTAAATTGTTTAACTTGGGTCAAACGTTTCGGGTAGCCTTCCACAAGCTTCCCACAATAAGTTGGGTGAATTTTGACCCATTCCTCCTGAAGGAGATGGTGTAACTGAGTCAGGGTTGTAGGCCTACTTGCTCGCACACGCTTTTTCAGTTCTGCCCACAAATCACACATTTTCGATAGGTTTGAGGTCAGGGCATTGTGATGGCCACTCCATTACCTTGACTTTGTTGTCCTTAAGCCATTTTGCCACAACTTTGGAAGCATGCTTGGTGTCATTGTCCATTTAGAAGACCCATTTCCACCAAGCTTTAACTTCCTGACTGATGTCTTGAGATGTTGCTTCAACATATCCACATAATTTTCCATCTTCATGATGTCATCTGTTTTGTGAAGTGCACCAGTCCCTCCTGCAGCAAAGCACCCCCACAACATGATGCTGCCACCCTTGTCCTCGGTTGGCATGGTGTTCATCGGCTTACAAGCCTCCTCCTTTTTCCTCCAAACATAACGATGGTCATTATGGCCAAACAATTCTATTTTTGTATCATCAGATCTTTGTCCACATGTGCAGTTGCAAGCAGTAGTCTGGCTTTTTTATGGCGGTTTTAGAGCAGTGTCTTCTTCTTTGCCGAGCGGCCTTTCAGGTTATGTCGATATAGGACTTGTTTTACTGTGGATATAGATACTTTTGTACCTGTTTCCTCCAGAATCTTCACGAGGTCCTTTGCTATTGTTCTGGAATTGATTTGCACTTTTCGCACCAAAGTACGTTCATCTCTAGGAGACAGAACGCGTCTCCTTCCTGAGCGGTATGACGGCTGCGTGGTCCCATGGTGTTTATTCTTGCGTATTATTGTTTTTACAGATGAACGTGGTACCTTCAGGCATTTGGAAATTGCTCCCAAGGATGAACCAGACTTGTGGAGGTCTACAAATATTTTTCTGAGTTCTTGTATTTCACCTTTATTTAACCAGGTAAGCAGGTTGAGAACAAGTTCTCATTTATAACTGCGACCTGGCCAAGATAAAGCAACGCAGTGCGACACAAACAACAACACAGTTACACATGGAATAAACAAGCGTACAGTCAATAACACAATAGGAAAAATAATCAAGTCTTTATACAGTGTGTGCAAATGGTGTGAGGAGGGAAGGCAATAAATAGGTCATAGTAGTGAAGTAATTACAATTTAGCAAATTAACACTGGAGTGATAGATGAGCAGATGGTGATGTGCAAGTAGAAATACTGGTGTGCAAAAGAGCATACAAGTAAATAAAAACAATATGGGGATGAGGTAGGTAGATTGGGTGGGCTATTTACAGATGGGCTATGTACAGCTGCAGCGATTGGTTAGTTGCTCAGATAGCTGATGTTTAAAGTTAGTGAGGGAAATATAAGTCTCCAGCTTCAGCGATTTTTGCAATTTGTTCCAGTCATTGGCAGCAAAGAACTGAAAGGAAATGCGGCCAAAGGGGGTGTTGGCTTTGGTGATGACCAGTGAGATATACCTGCAGGAGTGCGTGCTACGGGTGGGTGTTGTTATCGTGACCAGTGTGCTGAGATAAGGCGGAGCTTTACCTAGCATAGACTTATAGATGACCTGGAGCCAGTGAGTCTGGCGACGAATATGTAGCGAGGGCCAACCCACTAGACCATACAGGTCGCAGTGGTGGGTGGTATAAGGGGCTTTGGTGACGCACGGATGGCACTGTGATAGATTGCATCCAGTTTTCTGAGTAGAGTATTGGAAGCTATTTTGTAAATGACATCGCCGAAGTCGAGGATCGGTAGGATAGTCAGTTTTACGAGGTATCTTTGGTGGCATGAGTGAAGGAGAATTTGTTGCGAAATAGGAAGCCGATTCTAGATTTAATTTTGGATTGGAGATGTTTAATATGAGTCTGGAAGGAGAGTTTACAGTCTAGCCAGACACCTAGGTATGTGTAGTTGTCCACATATTCTAAGTTAGAACCGTCCAGAGTAGTGATGCTAGTCGGGCGGGCGGGTGGGGGCAGCGAACGTTTGAAAAGCATGCATTTGGTTTTATTAGCATTTAAGAGCAGTTGGAGGCCACGGAAGGAGTGTTGTATGGCATTGAAGCTCATTTGGAGGTTAGTTAACACAGTGTCCAAAGAAGGGCCAGATGTATACAGAATGGTGTCGTCTGCGTAGAGGTGGATCAGGGAATCACCTGCAGCAAGGGCAACATTGTTGATATATACAGAGAAAAGTGTCGGCCCGAGAATTGAACCCTGTGGTACCCCCATAGAGACTGCCAGAGGTCCAGACAACAGGCCCTCCGATTTGACACACTGAACTCTGACTGAGAAGTAGTTGGTGAACCAGGCGAGGCAGTCATTTGAGAAACCACGGCTGTTGAGTCTGCCGATAAGAATATAGTGATTGACAGAGTCGAAAGCCTTGGCCAGGTCAATGAAGACGGCTGCACTGTACTGTCTTTTATCGATGGATGTTATATCGTTTAGTATCTTGAGCGTGGCTGAGGGGCACCCGTGACCAGCTCGAAAACCGGATTGCACAGGGGAGAAGGTGCGGTGGGATTCGAAATGGTCAGTGATCTGTTTATTAACTTGGCTTTCGAAGACTTTTGAAAGACAGGGCATGATGGATATAGGACTATAACAGTTTGGAACTAGAGTGTCTTGGCTGATTTCTTTTGATTTTCCCATGATATCAAGCAAAGAGGCACTGAGTTTGAAGGTAGGCCTTGAAATACATACACCCTTTACTAAAATGGTTGTTCCAGTTTAAATGACTTAGGTAGCTTCCTCTTAACCCTGGCAGTCATTATGAATAGAGGTTGCGGGTGAATACAAATTGTAGCTGTAAGCCTTAACACTGGCTAGATTCCAATAGAAATTACACATCACTGCAAAGCCAACAATGTGATTTACAGAAATCCTGGTTGGAAGGTTAATTTTACTATTTTCTTGTAGAAAATAGTAAAAATACAGAAAAACCCTTGAATGAGTAGGTGTGTCCAAACTTTTGAATGATACTGTATATATATTTTATTTTCTAAAATTGGCTGATATTCATTCGTCTCACCTGGCAGCATGAGGTTGGTGCGTGAAACTGAACATTTAAATCTACAGTAGGCAAAGCTATTACTGTAAAGAAATACAGTATGTTAGAGTAATTTTTACAGGAGGCTTCCAGTTACAGTTAACAACCGTAATTTTCAGCATTTTACACATAATGCATTGCAATCTAGAGCATTAATTCTGTAAAACATATTTAAGGTATTTTATTGTGCATTCAACAGTGTTTTACTGTTGTCGTACAGTGTGTGCGTGAGTGAAGCAAGGGAGAGAGGATGCTTTCTCTCCCCAAAATACCTGCCGTGAAGATTCCATCCGCTCCAGTCATTAGCTTTAAGAAGGAACCTTAATTCAAACTAATTACGAGCGATGAACAGGTGAACAAGCCACTGTGTTGTTGGGGAGAAGCATTTTAGGTACGCTTGCTTAGGTGTACCTGGCTGGGGTTGGATTCATTAATATGAGCATTCTGCTGTCTGCTGCCAGCTAGTGTAGCTAACTCTGGGATGGAACTGTGGAACTGTCGGGAGCTAACCACAGCTTGTGGTGTAGTGAGTGAGTGAGTGAGAAAGGGTTCACACTGGGTTAAGGCTACACATTAGTGGTTGATGGAATTACAATTGACATTCCTACTCAAGTTTCTAGTAATTCTAAATCGAAGGAGTTACCCCCATTATGTGCTTTCAAACATAGTGATAATGAATATACATTCTGTAAATAAAACTCACCGTAGTGGTTTTGACTCTGCCTCCTGGTTGTGTACAAGTCCATCCAGTTTCTTTGATTAACAGGTCACAGCCCTCATCGTCCAGACATGGGACCATCTCACACCACTGTTTGGTCCGGACGATACTAGCTGTGGAGTGAGGGAGGGAGAAGAGAGATGGCGAGAGATAGGGAGAGAGGAGAATGAAAAGGGAGAAATAGAGAGACATGGTTAACCTCATTTTGGAGGGGTCAAAACACACAACTCTCAGTGTTTAAAACAATAAGCAGGTATTTACATTATTTTCAGATGCTAATTTGGTTCTTTAAACTCAAAGAGTTTTCTGATTGAGGCACTAAAAATAGTTGCGTTCTAGATATATTGAAAGAGTACATGATCTACCAAATAGTTAGCACACAGAGCCAGAGTACTATCAAATATTCTGGTTTTGTCACGCCCTGACCATAGAGAGCCTTTTTATTCTCTATTTTGGTTAGGTCGGGGTGTGACTAGGGGGGGGAGGGGTGTTCCTATCTAGGTGTTTTATTTCTATGTTGGCCTGGTATTGTTCCCAATCAGAGGCAGCTGTTTATCGTTGTCTCTGATTGGGGATCATATTTAGGCAGCCATTTCCCCACTGTGTTTTGTGGGATCTTGTTTTGAGTTAGTGCATGTTGCACCGCTTATGTTATGGTTCGTTGTGTGTTTTGTTTTTGTAAGTTTCACAAAAATAAAATGTGGAACTCAGAGCACGCTGCGCCTTGGTCCGTCTCTCCACACAGCCGTGACAGGTTTACCTACAGATGTAAATCTTATTTTGATCACCAAGTTGCAGGATAACTTTCCTGCAGTGTATTTGAGGTTAAAAAATGCTTCTGAAGTTTGTCATTTCCACATTAAAATTTCAGACTTGAAAAATGTATCAACTCCTGCAAAAATCTCCAGAAATTAGAATCAACATAATAATTAACATTTCCTGTTGCTGCAGGATTATTTTACTGCTTTAGCAAACTGGCTCAAATTAAGATCCTACATTTGTACATCCAAAATATTATCATTGATTAGCCACAAAAATTGATGATTTTTCTACATCAGCCTTGTCTGGGGTTGTCTGAGTTTGTGATGAGTTTGTGATGATGCACTTCTGAAACATGTACATGGGCCGAAAAGTGTACTTATCCTTATCCAGCTTGACTGTGGACGAATCAACAGATATAGTACGGACTAATAATAAAACTTATTCTGAAACCAACCAAACTGGCTGTTAAATCCCAGAGCTTTGTATTTGAGGTAGGCTCTTTGGCGTAGGGACTCATCATAAGCAAAAGTCTAATTTTAAAAAGTAGGACACAGTATTCCCACACCTGCACGCCTTCAGACAAATGGCACCCTCAACTAGCCTTCAGAGAGAGAGAGAGAGAGTTAGAGAGGGAAATAGAGAGATAGACATCTATAGAGAGAGAGATTTATTTCCCATCTGCAAATGAGATTGTGAAACAATGGGAGACGAACGAAACACAGAGGGTGAATTGTTGCAACAAAATACAGTGGGGAGAACAAGTATTTGACACACTGCCGATTTTGCAGGTTTTCCTACTTACAAAGCATGTAGAGGTCTGTAATTTTTATCATAGGTACACTTCAACTGTGAGAGACGGAATCTAAAACAAAAATCCAGAAAATCACATTGTATGATTTTTAAGTAATTAATTTGCATTTTATTGCATGACATAGTATTTGATACATCAGAAAAGCAGAACTTAATATTTGGTACAGAAACCTTTGTTTGCAATTACTATATAACTACGATATAACTACGACAACATAACCAACAAAAACGGGTCACAACTCCTGCAGCTCTGTCGCACGCTGGGTATGTACATAGTCAATGGTAGGCTTCGAGGGGACTCCTATGGTAGGTACACCTATAGCTCATCTCTTGTCAGTAGCACTGTTGACTACTTTATCACTGACCTCAACCCCGACTCTCTCAGAGCATTCACAGTCAGACCACTGACGCCCCCATCAGATCACAGCAAAATCACAGTCTACTTGAACAGAGCAATACTGAATCATGAGGCATCAAAGCCAAAGGAACTGAATCATTTTAAGAAATGCTATAGATGGAAGGAAACCTATCAAAAAACATTTAGGCAACAACAAATTCAATCCCTTTTAGACAACTTCCTGGACAAAACGTTCCACTGTATTAGTGAGGTGTACTGTAAACTTTGCAGTAAAAACCTAAACAGTATATTTGGCCTCTCAGCTTCCCAATAAAATCTAAAAAATTCTAACAGAAAACCAAAGAAAATGAACAAGAATGACAAATGGTTTGAGGAATAATGCAAAAACCTAAGAAAGATGTTGAGAAACCTATCTAACCAAAAACATAGAGACCCATCAAATCTAAGCCTACGCCTTCACTATGGTGAATCACTAAAACAGTACAGAAATACACTATGGAAAAAGAAAGAACAGCGCATCAGAAATCAGCTCAATGTAATTGAAGAATCCATAGACTAACCACTTGTGGAGAAATTGGAGAACACTAAACAAACAACACAAACAGGTATCTATCCAAAACGGAGATGTATGGGAAACCACTTCTCCAATCTTTATGGCCCTAAAACAAAGAACAAACAGCAAAAATGTATACAAGATCAAATATAAATCTTAGAATCAACTATTAAAGACTACCAGAACCCACTGGATTCTCCAATTACATTGAATGAACTACAGGACAAAATACAAAACCCTCCAACCCAAAAAGGCCTGTGGTGTTGATGGTATCCTCAATGATGGTATTCTCAAAATCCTCTACCACAAATTCCAATTGGCTATACTTAAACTCTTTAACATCATCCTTAGTTCTAGCATCTTCCCCAATATTTGGAACCAAGGACTGATCACCCTAATCCACAAAAGTGGAGACAAGTTTGACCCCAATAACTACCGTGGGATATGCGTTAACAGCAACCTTGGGAAAATCCTGTGCATTATCATTAACAGCAGACTCGTACATTTCCTCAGTGAAAACAATGTACTGAGCAAATGGCAAGGTGGCTTTTTACCAAATTATCGTATGACAGACCACGTATTCCCCCTGCACACCCTAATTGATGATCGTGGACTTCACGAAAGAGCAGAGGGAGCACCCCCCTATCCACATAGTGGAGAAGGTGGAAAGTTTTAAGTTCCTCAGCATACACATCACGGACAAACTGAAAATGGTCCACCCACACAGATAGCGTGTTGAAGAAGGAGCAACAGCACCTCTTCAATCTCAGGAGGCTGAAGAAACTTGGCTTTTCTCCCTTAAAACCCTCACAAACATTTACAGATGCACAATCGAGTTCATCCTGTCGGGCTGTATCACCGCCTGATAAGGCAACTGCTCCGTCCTCAAACGCAAGGCTCTCCAGAGGGTAGTGCGGTCTGCAAAACGCATCACTTGGGGAAAACTACCTGCCCTCCAGGACGCCTACAGCACCCGATGTCACAGGAAGGCCACTGCCTGTTCACCCCACTATCATCCAGTAGGCGAGGTCAGTACAGGTGCATCAAAGCTGGGACCGAGAGACTGAAGAACAGCTTCTATCTCAAGGCCATCAGACTGTTAAACAGCCATCACTATCACCGAGAGGCTGCTGCCTACATACAGACTTAAATCACTGGCCATTTAATAAATGGATTTAATAAAGGTATCACTAGTCACTTTAAATAATGCCACTTTAATAATGTTTACATACTCTACATTACTCATCTAATATGTATATACTGTATTTTATGCCATCTATTGCATATTGCCTATGCACGGCCATCGCGCATCCATATATATATTCCACCCCCTTACATTGTGTGTATAAGGTAGTCGTTGCGAATTTGTTAAATTACTTGTTAGATATTACTGCGGAACTAGAAGCACAAGCATTTCACTACACTCGCATTAACATCTGCTAACCATGTGTATGTGACCAATAACATTTTATTTTATTTGTTTAGGCAAACAAACAAACCAAAACAAAGGCAAAGTCTTCTCATGCTTTGATTTCAAAAAAGCTTTTGACTCATATTGGCATGAGGATCTGCTATACAAATTGATGGAAAGTGGTGTTTGGGGAAAAACATACGACATTATGAAATCCATGTACACAAACAACAAGTTTGTGGTTAAAATTGGCAAAAAAACATACACATTTCTTTGGGGTGAGACAGGGAGGCAGCTTAAGCCCCACCCTCTTCAACATATATATCAACGAATTGGCGAGGGCACTAGAACAGTCTGCAGCACCCGGCCTCACCCTAGTAGAATCTGAAGTCAAATGTCTACTGTTTGCGGATTATCTGGTGCTTCTGTCCCCAACCAAGGAGGGCCTACAGAAGCACCTAGATCTTTTGCACAGATTCTGTCAGACCTTTGCCCTGACAAAAATAATGGCGTTCTAAAAAACGTCAAGTTGCCAGGACCACATATACAAATTCCATCTAGACACCGTTTTGCCCTAGACTACACAAAAAAACTATACATACCTCGGCCTAAACATCAGCGCCACAGATAAATTCCACAAAGCTGTGAACGAGCTGAAAGACAAGGAAATAAGGGCCTTCTAACATAAAATTTGACATACCAATTAGGATCTGGCAAAAAATACTTGAATCAGTTATAGAACCCATTGCCCTTTATGGTTGTTAGGTCTGGGGTCTGCTCACAAACCAAGACTTCACAAAATGGGTCAAACACCAAATTGAGACTCTGCATGCAGAATTCTGCAAAAATATCCTCTGTATACAATGTAAAACACCAAATAATGCATGCAGAGCAGAATTAGGCCAATACCAAAATCCAGAAAAGAGCTGTTAAAATATACAACCTAAAAGGAAGCTATTTTCAAACCTTCCATAACTAAGCCATCACCTACAGAGAGATGAGCCTGGAGAAGAGTCCCCTAAGCAAGCTGGTCCTGGAGCTCTGTTCATAAACACAAACAGACCCCGCAGAGCCCCAGAACAGCAACCACAATTAGACCCAACCAAATCATGAGAAAACAAAAAGATAATTACTTGACACATTGGAAATAATTAATAAAACAACAGAGCAAACTAGAATGCTATTTGGCCATAAACAGAGAGTACACAGTGGCAGACCCAAACTGACCCACATTTAAGGAAAACTTTGACTATGTACAGACTCAGTGAGCATAGCCTTGCTATTGAGAAAGACTGCATTAGGCACACCTTGCTCTCAAGAGAAGACAGGCTATGTGCACACTGCCCACAAAATTAGGTGGAAAGTGAGCTGCACTTACTAAACTCCTGCCAAGTGTATGACCATATTAGAGACACATATTTCCCTCAGAGTACACAGATCCACAAAGAATTTGAAAACAAAATACAATTTTGAAATACCACAGTCTGCCATCACGGCAGCAATATTTGTAACCTGTATGCCACAAAAAAACGGCAACCAGTGAAGAACAAACACCATTGTAAATGTATTTTCCCTTTTGTACATTAACTATTTGCACATCATATGACATTTGAAATGTATTTATTCTGTGTAATGTTTACTGTCATTTTTTGGGGGGTTTATTTCACTTTTGTTTATTACTTCACTTGCTTTGGCAATGTTAACATATGTTTCCCATGCCAATAAAGCCCTTACATTGAAATGTAATAGAAATTGAGAGAGAGAGAGAGAGAATTGATGCAATTTCAATGTTATTTTGTGTATCACCAAATTAGCCTGAGATGATTTTACTGCAACACTGCTCACTGCATCCAAAGTGCTTGCGTCAAGCACTTTGGATCTTTCAAGCACTTTGGCGTTTCAAAAAGCTGTCTGTCAAATATAAGCTCCCTGCCCGCTCAGTCTGTAATTTCAAACATCCTGGTAGTTAGTCATGAGAGAAAAAGTAATTTTCAGAATGACTGTTTAGGACCTTTAACACTGTCAGTGTTGCTTTAACACTGGAGAATTTGCTGTGTGACTGTAACTTACAGAGATCAGCTTGAATTTCTATTAGAATCTAGCATAGATCATAGAAGCAGTTCCCTCCTATTCATGAGAATAGATAAAACAAATGTACTCTAAAAAACATGTTCTGTGAAGCTTTACAGTGATGAATGTCATTCTAAGATTAAACAACATTGCAAAACACTCGTGATTCTCATTGCCACATTCTGCAATCAATTGAATTAATGTTTTACTTCTGAATTGTTCCATTGCAATAAGAACCACACTGTAGCTATTTGTATCAACACAAACAACACTTGAACCCAACTCAGCAGCCAAAATCAGGAGTGTCGTAACATAACACGCCTTCAGACAAAAGGCCTAATCAGTCCTAATTGTGGATCTAATAGAGAAATGTTGAGCACGAGTAATCAATGCTCAATGGGATCCGCTTCAGGCTGTATTCAAACGAGCGTCTCTTTCAGGCCTGTATATTACGTCGTGTCTCTTTCTCTCCCTGTGCTGTGGTTGTTCACACAATGACCACACAAGAGCACTCAATTATGCCCCTTGACAGGCTTCTCTTGCTTTACATTCACATTCATGCACGCTCGCTCACACATTCTCACTCAAACTCTACATTAAAAAAAATAATGTACCTATATTTAAATAGACATGTCAGTTAAGTACACATTTCTATTTACAATGATGGCCAAAACCGGCCAAACCCGAACGACGCTGGGCCAATTGTTTGCCGCCCAATCACGGCCTGTTGTGATCGCTGCCTGCACCTGCCCGCCTGTCCAACATCACTACTCTGGACGGCTCTGACCTAGAATATGTGGACAACTACAAATACCTAGGTGTCTGGTTAGACTGTAAACTCTCCTTCCAGACTCACATCAAACATCTCCAATCCAAAGTTAAATCTAGAATTGGCTTCCTATTCCGCAACAAAGCATCCTTCACTCATGCTGCCAAACATACCCTTGTAAAACTGACCATCCTACCAATCCTCGACTTCGGTGATGTCATTTACAAAATAGCCTCCAAAACCCTACTCAATAAATTGGATGCAGTCTATCACAGTGCCATCCGTTTTGTCACCAAAGCCCCATATACTACCCACCACTGCGACCTGTACACTCTCGTTGGCTGGCCCTCGCTTCATACTCGTCGCCAAACCCACTGGTTCCAGGTCATCTACAAGACCCTGCTAGGTAAAGTCCCCCCTTATCTCGGCTCGCTGGTCACCATAGCAACACCTACCTGTAGCACGCGCTCCAGCAGGTTTATCTCTCTGGTCACCCCCAAAACCAATTCTTCCTTTGGCCGCCTCTCCTTCCAGTTCTCTGCTGCCAATGACTGGAACGAACTACAAAAATCTCTGAAACTGGAAACACTTATCTCCCTCACTAGCTTTAAGCACCAGCTGTCAGAGCAGCTCATAGATTACTGCACCTGTACATAGCCCATCTATAATTTAGCCCAAACAACTACCTCTTTACCTACTGTATTTATTTATTTATTTTGCTCCTTTGCACCCCATTATTTCTGTCTCTACTTTGCGCTTTCTTCCACTGCAAACCAACCATTCCAGTGTTTTAAGTTTTATTTTACTTGCTGTGTTGTATTTACTTCGCCACCATGGCCTTTTTATATTTTTATTTATTTATACATATATTTGTTTGCCTTCACCTCCCTTATCTCACCTCACTTGCTCACATTGTATATAGACGTATTTTTTTTTTTCACTGTATCATTGACTATATGTTTGTTTTACTCCATGTGTAACTATGTGTTGTTGTATGTGTCGAACTGCTTTGCTTTATCTTGGCCAGGTCGCAATTGTAAATGAGAACGTGTTCTCAATTTGCCTACCTGGTTAAATAATAGGTTAAATAAAATAAAATAAATAAATAAATACAGGCTGGATTCGAACCAGAGTGTCTGTAGTGACGCCTCCAGCACTGAGTTGCAGTGCCTTAGACCGCTGCGCAACTCAGGAGCACAACATTTTGGGCCCCCGCCAGCCGCTAGCAGTCATAGACAGATAAATCAATCCCACGCAAAACGCGGAGGCGCTGTTGATGATGGACACGTTTCAGGAGAAAAAGTCATCGAGCTCAGCCCTCGGAGGAAAGAAAAAAAAAAGAGAAAGAGAGAAAAATTGAAAAATGTCCATTCACTGTGAAATGGGAAACCTGTTGGGAGTTTTTCTCAAGGACTCGCCAAGACAGACGACCCTCAATTGATAAAGACATGGTGTGTCTGGTGCGTGTCCTAAATGGCAACCTATTCACTACTTTTGATAAGAGCCCTACGGAAAAGGGTTCCATTTGTGACACCGCCATTGGTACTGTTGACTAACCCCATTCCGTACAAATTTGCACAGCCGTGGCATTCAAACGAGGCTGTACGTTCAATTGTGACGTCTCATGACGTAACGTACAGCACGTACAATGCAACTCATTCTGTGTCGTGCAGCCTCTCTTCTCTGGCAGACTAAAACAAGAAAGGGATATGGTAAGGTGGGATACCTAGTCAATTGTACAACTGAATGCATACATTGTTTGCGTCATCACTGCAAGCCATCATGACTCTCAAAAGCCGGGACAGCCGCTGTTTACTTCTGAAGAAAACTTTAGTGCCGCCCTAAACACCTGATTCAAATTCGACACAAACCTTCAAATAGGTATGTAATGACACATTATATAAACTCTTTATAGTGTTTTATTTAAATTTTACAGGTGATAAGTTGGACAGATCGGGTGGAAAAAGACATTTCCCACACAACATATCTCCCCTTTTCACTATCATGCAGTAGGTTTCGCTTCCCCACCCACCATTTCCCCACCCACACGCACCCACGAACAAGGCACAACACACACACCACACCCCACAAGCAGCTCATTGAGCCATCTGACAACATTTGAATCAGATTCAGCCTGCATCTGTAACACCCTCCACATGTCATGATGCCATTCATTCTGCTGGCATTCCTGTGTTGTGTCTTTGGCTATGGCCGGATTAAGTGATATGACATGCTATTCTATAAAATAATTTCTCTGTAATTAATATTACCTGATTAAGCTAATCATGTAAATGTAATTAACTAGAAAGTCGGGGCACCACGAAATGTTTATAGAGCTGTTATCTTCCGAATAAACTCTTAAAGACCTGGTAGTCTTTTACATCAGTAGCAGTCAATTATTAATCGTCACCTTATTCAGTCTATTCTGAAAGTTGTAAATTCTTGGTTAACAAGTTGAATCAGCAATACAAAATTTGGTTTAATTATTTATTTACTAAATACCTAAACAATCACACGGAATTACACACACCCAGGATGGGTCATACAAGAAAAACGTCCCTGGTGGACGGAACCGTTATGACGGCTGGTTACACAAAGAGAGGGGGTTGGGCTTGAATGAAAGAGCGGGAAGACTGAGGAACAAAAAGGCTTTCATTCAAGCCCAACCCCTTTACAAAATAAATGGTCTATTGATTCTGTATCCTCACAACAAAATCTGCAGAGCTTCGATGATTTTATGCACCAAATATGGTGACAAGAATTCTATACAATAATTTTTGCTGAAAAGCACTAAGTCTTGAATCTTGCGTTGTTTTATATATCAACTCATATACCCTGTACCATGGAATCGGTACATCAAAAATCTCTTCCCACCTATTTTGCAATCTGTATGGCACAGTTGTCAAGGGCAAGCGTGTTATGAAATAAAAACACTCCCCCAACACTCCCCTCTTCCCAGCCCAGTCCAGTAGATGTCATTTGGTTGAGGGAAGGTATCTGTGGATGAGTTCATGTGGCGGTAATAAAAGGTGGAATAACATCATTACACCCACGGTGGGACACTGTGAAATGGTATATCACACTTATGTCAACCAGCCTGAGAGAGGGCTGAGATGATAAATCCTGGCTAACATAGAGAGAAGACGTGATGAGAGAGGGAGGGCCTGGAAATGCTGATCTACCAAAGCCTGCGATAGGATGGGGATGGATACAGCAGGAGTCTCTGTACTGATGCTAGATCTGCTCACATAATTATAGCTAGGAACCATCTATTATAGCTGATAGGGCCAGCATCAGCGGTTAAAGCCTACATCTGGACTGTTGCTGATGGTGTACTACCAAAAATAATGTTTCAAGATGTCATGGCTCTCTCCGTCTTTCTGTTATCTGTGTCTTTCTACATCACACACACACTGACTTAAATACACACAAACATCTCTTAGTTGTCCCTTTTTCTGAATCCATGCCCACGCCTTCAACCACTCCTCACCATCAATAGCGTGCCATTTGGGACAAACCCACTATCTCACTCATTATCTACCACGCTCCTATGCTATGAGCATGACACACTCATCCAATATGTGTACGTGTATTCCGTTTGTATGTGTGTGTATGCCTACAGTATGTGTGTGTTATGTGCATGCATGTGTGTGCGTACATCTTCGCGCGCGTGTGTTCAATGGTCTACGTGTGCGGGCTTTCTTTCCTCTGTGTGCTCAGACTGACTGTGCATCAGGAATAAACATAAATCCTAGCTTTGAAATTAGCCACAAGCGAGTCTCTCCCTCTCTCTCTCTCTCTCTCTCTCCCCTTGCTGTCTCTCTGATTTGCATATGATTATTCCACCCATTTGCTGGCTTAATGAATGTCTCGTGTTAAAACCTGCAAAGACTTTTAAAGCCTGAGGTTGTACTGCATTGAATTTGTGTCCTAAATAGCTCCGTCACTCACGAAGCTTCGAGAGGCTGTGATAACGAGATAGCATGCCGACACACATAGCAATAATCCTTGTTTTCCTATGCCCACGCGTCCCTGGAGAGGTGTTTGTGACAACTTATGATCTTAATACATATGTTATTATCAATGATATCAAGCATATGAAATACTGTATGGCGATACTGTGTGTGCAATAAAGGAAGACTGAGAAATGCAGGCTATATTATAAGATTGTTACTGGTCATATTTTTACTAGGGCATTTAGTATTGACCTTGAGTTATGACATACTGTATGTATAGGTTGGTTATTGCATACAGTATGATGTAAATGTACTATAGATGTTAGTGGTTCAATATCCAAAGGTTTCGTTTCAAGCCTTTGGAACATTTCTACAATGTAGCATAGCACAGAGTTTTTGTAGGTGCCATTTTGGTCCATAATTGGCAGTTCTTTGACATGCCAGAGCTCATGGTGTCTGCCAGTGCCCACGGCGTGTGCCCGTGTGTGTGTGTGTGTGTGTGTGTGTGTGTGTGTGCCCGTGTGTGTGTGTGTGTGTGTGTGTGTGTGTGTGTGTGTGTGTGTGTGTGTGTGTGTGTGTGTGTGTGTGTGTGTGTGTGTGTGTCTGTGTCTGTGTGTGTGTGTGTGTGTGTGTGTGTGTGTGTGTGTGGTGTCTGTGAGCAGGGATGTGAGGTCTTCAGTGATATCGTACACTTGCAGATGTGCTCTGACATCCATCCCCCCACCCTCCAAACACACACGCACACACACAGCCTGAAGATGCAGTAAGCCAGAGGAGGGAATGTCAACCTGAACAGGAGTCTTCGCCGATGGAGATCATTTAATAATAACTCCGGTCTGCTGGGATCTCCGTCACTACATATGCACCTGACAGACAGCAAGCCCCGTCGGCTGCTCCTTCCCAAACATTGAAAGATTTTGCCATTCAGTTTTTTTTATTTTATATATCAAGCCATTATGTGTAATGCGTTATACATACTTTTATGCTCAGAAAGAAATATAATAATATATACAGTACCGGTCAAATGTTTTAGAACACATACTCATTCAAGGATTTTTCTTTATTTTACTATTTTCTACATTGTAGAATAATAGTGAAGAAGACATCAAAACTATGAAATAACACATATTGAATCATGTAGTAACCAAAACAAGTGTTAAACAAATCAAAATATATTGTATATTTGAGATTCCTCAAAGTATCCACCCTTTGCCTTGATGACAACTTTGCAAACTCTTGGCATTCTCTCAACTAGCTTCACCTAGAATGATTTTTTAACAGTCTTGAAAGAGTTCCCACATATGCTGAGTACTTGTTGGCTGCTTTTCCTTCACTCTGCGGTCCAACTCATCCCAAAGCATCGCAATTGGGTTGAGGTAGGGTGATTGTGGAGGCCAGGTCATCTGATGTCACTCCATCACTCCATCACTCTCCTTGGTCAATTAGCCCTAACTGTCACGCCCTGATCTGTTTCACCTGTCTTTGTGCTTGTCTCCACCCCCCTCCAGGTGTCGCCCATCTTCCCCATTATCCACAGGTATTTATACCTGTGTTTTCTTGCTGTCTGTTGCCAGTCCGTCTTGTTTGTTCAAATCAACCAGCATTTTGTGTCTCAGCTCCTGCTTTGTCCAGTTTCTCTTTTTCTCTGTATTTTTTACCCTTGCCTGTCTTGACCCTGTACCCACCCGCCTGACCCCTCTGCCTGAGCCTGCCTGCCGTACTGTACCTTTGCACCACCTCTGGATTATCAACCCCTGCTTGCCTTGACCTGTCGGTTGCCTGCCCCTGTTGTTACAATAAACATTGTTACTTCACACAGTCTGCACTTGGGTCTAACCTTGGTACATGATACCTAACACAGCCTGGAGGTGTGTTCTGGGTCATTGTCCTGTTGAAAAACAAATTATAGTCACACTAAGCGCAAACAAATGGGCATATCGCTGTAGAATGCTGCGGAAGCCATGCTGGTTAAGTGCTCCTTGAATTCTAAATAAATCACTGACAGTGTCACCAGCAAAGTACCATCACACCTCCTCCATGCTTCTCGGTGGGAACAACACATGCGGAGATCATTCGTTCACCTACTCTGCGTCTCACAAAGAAAGAACCAAAAATCTCCAATTTGGACTCATAAGACCAAAGGACAGATTTCCCATCGGTCTGATATCCATTGCTCGTGTTTCTTGGTCCAAGCAAGACTCTTCTTCTGATTGGTGTCCTTTAGTAGTGGTTTCTTTGCAGCAATTCGACCATTAAGGCTTGATTCACGCAGTCACCTCTGAACAGTTGATGTCGAGATGTCTGTTACTTGAACTCTGTGAAGCATTTATTTGGACTGTAATCTGAGGTGCAGTTAATTGCCCATTTTTGAGGCTGGTATCTCTAATGAATTTATCCTCTGCAGCAGAGGTAACTCTGGGTCTTCCATTCCTGTGGCGGTCCTCTCGAGAGCCAGTTTCATCATTGCGCTTGACAGTTTTTGCGACTGCACTTGAAGAAACTTTAAAAGTTCTTGAAATGTTCCGGATTGACTGACCATTATGTTCTAAAGTAATGATGGACTGTCGTTTCTTTTTGCCTATTTGAGCTGTTCTTGCCATAATATGGGCTTGGTCTTTTCCCAAATAGGTGTCACGCCCTGACCATAGAGAGCTGTTTATTCTCTATGTTGGGTGTGTCACGGTGTGATTTAGGGTGGGTTATCTAGGGGAATTGCATATCTATGTTGGCCTGATATGGTTCCCAATCAGAGGCAGCTGTTTATCGTTGTCTCTGATTGGGAATCATGTTTAGGTAGCCATTTCCCCATTGTATTTGTGGGATCTTGACTTTGTTTGTGTGTAGCTGCTTTCTGCACTGCATGTAGCTTCACGTTTCGTTTATTCGCTTTATTGTTTTTGTGCTTTAAGGTTTCTCTTCCAAATAAAAGGATGGAAACATACCACGCTGCATCTTGGTCCACTCCTAATAACAATCGTGACAATAGGGCTATATGTATACCAACCCTACCTTGTCACAACACAACTAATTGGCTCAAACGTATTAAGAAGGAAAGAAATTCCACAAATACACTTTTAACAAGGCACACCTGTTAATTGAACTGCATTTCAGGTGACTACCTCATGAAGCTGGTTGAGAGAATGCCAAGCGTGTGCAAAGCTGTCATCAAGGCACAGGGTGGCTACTTTGAAGCATCTCAAATATAATATATATATATATATATATATATATATATATATATATATATATATATGTGTGTTTAACACTTTTTTGGTTACTACATGATTTCATATGTGTTATTTCATAGTTTTGACGTCTTCACTATTATTCTACAATGTAGAAAATAGTACAAAATAAAAACCCTGGAATGAGTAGGTGTGTCCAAACTTTTGACTGGTACTATATATATAGAAAGTAAGTTGTTGGTAGTCCCCTGAGTTTCTCCTGGTCAGGTTCAAATGTAGCCATATACTGTTAAGAGATTGCTGTATAATATGGCCCTGTTTAGGTCACAAGGTACGGAAAAACAATTGAACCTTGTCGTTAGCCATCCTAGAATTATAATTCCTATGGAGGACACACAGGCAGAAACAACAAGACAGCATACCAGTACACGTAGCAATGTACTGGTGTTCCTGTTCACACTCAGGCTCCCAGATGTGTCAGCTCGATGGTTAACTTGTTAATGAAGAACCTATACAGCTGGGCTAAACCAATGCCCCCTCAGGACGCAACACATTACACTCAACCCCCATCTCTCTCTTGCTCGCTCTCTCTCTCTTCTCTTTCTCTGTGTGTCTCTCTGTCTTTCTCTCTCTCTCTGTCGCTCCCTCATTCCTTCCCTTTTTACCCCCTCTCCCTCCCTCCTCCCTCTCTCTGTTCTCTCGCAGTCTCGCTCTCCTCTCTCTTGTGTGAATCAGGCAATTTAGCCTCTATTGACCTCTCCATACCAACCAAATCCACTATAAAGGATGCATAACCTTTTGCTTGGCAGATTTCCCACATAACCAGTGCTTATTCCCTATTCTCACCACATAATACACAAAGACTGCTGAACACTAAACAGCATTCAATTATGAAACAAGTAGCTCTGAAACTGAACGGCAACAACTATTTCTACTAGACTATGGACAAAAAGCTAGAAGGAATCACAGATCTTCTCAAAAACTTTTGGGGAAGAGCATTTAATTATACAAATAGCAGAAATAATCAAAGACTATGTTCACAAAACAGATGCATTTTTTCAAAGATATGAGTTTTCTAACCTTCACATCCTCTCTTTCAATATTCAACTGTGTACCATGAAAGGGACAGTGATGTTTGATTTATACTGTATGACATGATATACAGATGTGATGGGGGGAGAAAAAAATCACTACAGCTTCATATTGCAATATTATTTTTGGAAGATATTATATAGAGTAATTATACACACTGAACGAAAATATAAATGCAACATGCAACAATTTCATCGATTTTACTGAGTTACCGTTCATATAAGGAAATCAGTCAATTGAAATAAATTCATTAATATAAATTCCCTAATCTATTTATTATACATGACTGGGAATACAGATATGCATCTGTGGGTCACAGATACCTTAAAAAACAGTAGGGGTCGTGGATCAGAAAACGAGTCTGTATCTGGTGTAACTACCATTTGCCTCGTGCAGCGCGACACATCTCCTTCTCATAGAGCTGATCAGGCTGTTGTTTGTGGCCTGTGGAATGTTGTCCCACTCCTCTTCAATAGCTGTGTGATGTTGCTGGATATTTGCGGGAACTGGAACACGCTGTCGTATGCGTAGATCCATAGCATCCCAAACATGCTCAATGGGTGACTTGTCTGGTGAGTATGCAGGCCATAGAAGAACTGGGACATTTTCAGCTTCCAGGAATTGTGTACAGATCCTTGCGATATGGGGCCGTGCATTATCATGCTGAAACATGAGGTGATGGCGGCAGATTAATGGCACGACAATGGGCCTCAGGATGTCGTCACAGTATCTCTGTGCATTTAAATTGTCATTGATAAAATGAAATTGTGTTCATTGTCAGTAGCTTATGCCTGTCCATACCATGGGGCAAACCACTGGCCCACACAACGCCACACACACTGTTTGCTTATGCATTGCCACCATGGGGCAAACCACTGGCCCACACGCTGTTTGCCATCTGTCCGGTACAGTTGAAACCGGAATTAATCCGTGAAGAGCATACTTCTCCAGTGTGCCAGTGTGCCAGTGTCCATCTGCACACTGAAGTCGGTTACGACGCCTGTCCGGGTGAATCGACACAGACAATCAGACCAGCATCCCGGAGTCGCCTCTTCACTGTTGACGTTGAGACTGGTGTTTTGCGGGTACTATTCAATGAAGCTGCCATTTGAGGACTTGTGAGGCATCTGTTTCTTAAACTACACACTCCAATGCACTTGTTCTCTTGCTCAGTTGTGCACCGGGGCTTCCCACTCCTCTTTCTATTCTGGTTAGAACCAGATGGTGCTGTTCTGTGAAGAGAGTAGTACATAGCGTTGAACGAGATCTTCAGTTTGTTGGCAATTTCTTGCATGAGATTGCCTTCATTTCTCAGAACAAGAATAGACTGACGAGTTTCAGAAGAAAGTTATTTGTTTCTGGCCATTTTGAGTCTGTAATCGAACCCACAAATGCTGATGCTCCAGATACTCAACTAGTCTAAGAAGGCCAGTTTTATTGCTTCTTTAAATCAGCACAACAGTTTTCAGCTGTGCTAACATAATTGCAAAAGGGTATTCTAATGATCACTTAGCCTTTAAAAATGATAAACTTGGATTAGCTAACACAACGTACCATTGGAACACAGGAGTGATGGTTGCTGATAATGGGCCTCTGTACGCCAATGTAGATATTCCATAAAAAATCTGCCATTTCCATCTACAATAGTCATTTACAACATTAACAATGTCTACACAAAAACAAGGACATTTCTAAGTGACCCCAAACTTTTGAACGGTAGTGTATGTTTGGAACATGAAATCGCAGTGTCGAATTTCAATACACATAGAATCGTGAGAATCGCAATACATATCGCATCGACACCAATGTATCGTTATAATATCATATGGTGAGTTCCCTGGCAATTATCAGAGGTAATATACAGTATATTATCAAAGCTTCACACTCTCTCTCAACCTATTGGTGTTGCTGGTATTATCAAACAGTTGAGCTTTAGGGGTAATACAGTCTGTCCCAAATGGTAACCTATTCATTACAATGCATGCTCAAAAAATGGTCCACAAAAAAAGGTTCACACAACAAATGAGGGTTCCTCAAGGGTTCTTTTGGAAGGGTGAAGGTTCTATGTGGAACCATAATGACTCATAAAACTCTTTGAGCTCTTCAATGTTTATTTTCAGTTCACAAAAGGGTTCTTTGGTCTTTTAGTGATAATTCAAATGTGTGGGAGGTGGGTCATTCAAATATTTTGAGGCGTGGTTTTGCACACAGCTCTTATTAAATTTTATAATATTAAATTTTTTCATTTTCATTTCATTTTCTTTCTCCCCTCCATGCAAAAACCTGTACACACAAAGAATGACTACATCTAATCTGCTCAGATCCGCATGCTAACACTCCGATCCCTAATTCCTGTGTTATTGTTTGCCACACCTCTGTTTGTGAAATCGTGAGTGAGTTTCATTCTAGTTTATCTATGTGTTGTGTTATACCAATACATGTTATATATGATGATGGCCAGTGATGCCCTCAGAGACCCCCAGGTGTTCCAGCGGTAGCTTACTTAATTCAATTTGTCAATTAACACATTATTAACACCTATGGAAATGTGACAATATAATATGGCAGAACAGAATTTCTTCCTTTCTTCAAAAGGATCTCCAAAGAACCTTTCAGATTCAGAAAGGTTCTTTATATAGCCATTATCAATAACCCTTTTTTGGTGCAAGGACAACAACCTCTCCCTCAACGTGATCAACACAAAGGAGATGATTGTGGACTACAGGAAAAGGAGGACAGAGGACGCCCCCATTCTCATCGGCAGGTTGAGAGCTTCAAGTTACTTGGCGTTCACATCACCAACAAACTAACATGGTCCAAGCACACCAAGACAGTCGTAAAGAGAGCACGACAAAACCTATTCCCCCTCAGGAGACTGAAAAGATTTGGCATGGGTCCTCAGATCCTCAAAAGGTTCTACAGCTGCACCATCGAGAGCATCCTGACTGGTTGCATCACTGCCTGGTATGGCAACCGCTCGGCCTCCAACCGCATGGCACTACAGAGGGTAGTGCGAACGGCCCAGTACATCACTGGGGCCAAGCTTCCTGGCATCCAGGACCTCTACACCAGGCGGTGTCAGAGGAAGGCCCTAAAAATTGTCAAAGACTCCAGCCACCCTAGTCATAGACTGTTCTCTCTGCTACCCCACAGCAAGCAATACCAGAGTTCCAAGTCTAGGTCCAAGAGGCTCTTAAATAGCTTCTACCCCCAAGCCATAAGACTCCTGAACAGCTAATCAAATGGCTACCCAGACTATTTACACCCCCCCCCCCCTCCGGAACGCTGCTGCTATGCCCTGTTATTATCTATGCATAGTCACTTCACTGTTTTCCACAGTTGTTTACACACGTTTGCTGAATATTTGTCCCATTTTCCCAAAACTCTAAACTCTAAACACAAAACCACAAACACAAAATTCAAAACTCTACAAATCTCTAGCAAGGCAAACACTGCATTCAAAACTGTTGTATCTCTTCCCAAAATGATTTTTCGCATTAAAATGACACACACACGCGCCATATGAATAGATCTGTCTACCAACCAACAACACACTGATGTGCTCAACAGAAAACACTACTATGAATATCCCATCAGTAGGTTTATGCCTTTTGCACTTTCAGTGTTGCACTGTAGCCGGTTGTAAAAGTCTGTTACAGTAATGTATACCTACTCAAATATACATAAATAAACACACACAAATGCAATACAGTAACAAAAACATTGTCATTTATTTCCAACAGGAGAAAAACAGGAAAAACAGGGTAAGATAAAGAGTTTTCTGTACAAAATTTAAAAAAATGAAAGTGGCAAATTTTTTCTAACAAAGAAAGACAAAAACACATGCAAAATATAAGAAAAAAGACATCAGGCTGCATCCTGCCTCCTATTTAGGTCTGGCCACAGCACCTCATCTACATCGCAAGCAATGTTCTCCCTGGCTAAAAAGCGGGGAAAGAATCTTTTGGAGAGACGGATCCAGCGGCCGAAAACCCCCACATCAACTTCACCACGTGCATCCTCCATTGCCTGGAGAAGAGGCATGTGTGCGAGGCGATGGCGGTCATACACCTTCCAGTTCCAAAAAAACTCTTCAATTGGGTTTAGGAATGGGGAATATGGTGGGAGGTATAGAACAATAAATTGTGAGTGGTCGATGAACCAGTTGCGGACCAGAGCAGACCGGTGGAAACGCACATTGTCCCAGATGACAACATACCTGGGCTGCTCTGCTCGGCTGGAATGAGGATGCCATGTAGTGTGTCCAGGAATGTGATGAGAAGGGCGGCGTTGTAGGGACCAAGGTTGGCATGGTGATGGAGGACTCCTTGCTGGCTAACGGCTGCACACATGGTGATATTCCCTCCACGCTGTCCAGGGACATTCACAATGGCACCGTGGCCAATAATGTTCCATCCCTGTCCCCTTCTTTAGGCTGGGTTAAAGCCAGCCTCATCAATGTAAATGTAAACGTGCTGAATTGCAGCGGCATCCAGCCCCAAGACTCTCTGAAACAGACAAGACAATATGTGACATAGACCTAGAGCAGTCAATATGGTGAGACACAATACACTGGATTACAGTACTGTAATGTGTCTACACAGTGCTGATATGATAGTAAATTCACAGTATAGTACTTACTAGCAGATATTCATAGCGCCGTTCTTCAACCCTCTCTGAGTTTCGCTCAAATGCCACCCTGTAGACCTGTTTCATCCGAATTCGGTTGCGCTGTAATACACAGTCCAATGTAGACAAGTCCACCTCGTGATTGTTATTGAATATTGTGTTGTCTGCACTTATGTGGTTCTGGATTTCTCGTAGTCTAATGGTATTGTTTGCCACCACCATGTTCACAATAGCCTGGCCGTCTCCTGTTCTGGTGTGAACAGTCGGTGTCTTCCACCATGGCCTGGAGGTCTCCTGTTCTGGTGTGAACAGACGGTGTCTTCCACCATGGCCTGGCCGTCTCCTGTTCTGGTGTGAACAGCCGGTGTCTTCCACCATGGCCTGGAGGTCTCCTGTTCTGGTGTGAACAGACGGTGTCTTCCACCATGGCCTGGCCGTCTCCTGTTCTGGTGTGAACAGCCGGTGTCTTCCACCATGGCCTGGAGGTCTCTCTGTTCTGGTGTGAACAGACGGTGTCTTCCACCATGGCCTGGCCGTCTCCTGTTCTGGTGTGAACAGCCGGTGTCTTCCACCATGGCCTGACCGTCTCCTGTTCTGGTGTGAACAGACGGTGTCTTCCACCATGGCCTGACCGTCTCCTGTTCTGGTGTGAACAGCCGGTGTCTTCCACCATGGCCTGGCGGTCTCCTGTTCTGGTGTGGACAGACGGTGTCTTCCACCATGGCCTGGCCGTCTCCTGTTCTGGTGTGAACAGCCGGTGTCTTCCACCATGGCCTGACCGTCTCCTGTTCTGGTGTGAACAGACGGTGTCTTCCACCATGGCCTGACCGTCTCCTGTTCTGGTGTGAACAGACGGTGTCTTCCACCATGGCCTGGAGGTCTCTCTGTTCTGGTGTGAACAGACGGTGTCTTCCACCATGGCCTGACCGTCTCCTGTTCTGGTGTGAACAGCCGGTGTCTTCCACCATGGCCTGACCGTCTCCTGTTCTGGTGTGAACAGCCGGTGTCTTCCACCATGGCCTGGAGGTCTCCTGTTCTGGTGTGAACAGCCGGTGTCTTCCACCATGGCCTGACCGTCTCCTGTTCTGGTGTGAACAGCCGGTGTCTTCCACCATGGCCTGACCGTCTCCTGTTCTGGTGTGGACAGCCGGTGTCTTCCACCATGGCCTGGCCGTATCTCAGTTCTGGTGTGAACAGACGGTGTCTTCCACCATGGCCTGGAGGTCTCCTGTTCTGGTGTGAACAGACGGTGTCTTCCACCATGGCCTGGAGGTCTCCTGTTCTGCAGATGATCCACAAATATGATATGATTGATTACAGTAAGCAAAAATAATCATTTTTCTTTCAATATGAAATGACATTACTGTAACATTGGCCAACAATCATTGAGTAACATAGGCCTACTGATATGTCGGACTGCATTATACTACAGTATCCATACATAAAGAGCATAGTGTAGATGGTAGGTAACTTACCGGTTGTCATTTCTGAATGTACGGATGATAGACGCAACCGTGTAGTGGCTCAGGTTGTGTTGTACTCTCTGCCCAGCCTGCCTCATACTCAATCCATGGTTGAGCACATGGTCAACCAATGTGGCCCTGATCTCATCTGAGACAACTGTGCTTCTTCGTCCTCTTCCTCCTCTTCCTCTCACTCCTTCACCACTAGCTCTTGCTTCACCATTGACTTCCATTTTCCTCCAAAACAGGAGAGCTCATCTGTGGCCTTTTATAGTGCTAAAGCTCTGATTTCTAAGTGAACAATTCTGCAACTAGTGTTTACATTTACATTTACATTTAAGTCATTTAGCAGATGCTCTTATCCAGAGCGACTTACAAATTGGAAAGTTCATACATATTCATCCTGGTCCCCCCGTGGGTTGCAAGCGCCATGCTCTACCAACTGAGCCACACGGGACCAGGATGTGTGTTTACACCTGTGAGGAGTGGGTGTTGCCAATTGGTGTACAGAGCTTGGCATTGTGATTGGCGTTGCTTTCCAAAGGGACTGAAGATATTTAACTTTTTAATGTTGTGCCTAATGTAGAGAACTGTGTGTAGTGTTTTGCAAAAAGTGTGATTTAGATTTGAACACTGAGTGTAAAGCAGGAATTGTGCTTTCAATTTTGCAGACTTGTTTTAGGTATTTGGTACTTGAGTTTCAGGTTTCGGTAATAGCGTTTCAAGTTCCAATTGTAATGTGTAAACAATTGGGTAAAATGGTAAATATTCTGCTGTGATTTTCTATATGTTTCAATCTGGTTACTGCAGAAATGCATGACATTTCCATCATTCTGTTTTGAATATGTTTTTAACAGTTTTGGAAACAGTGTGTTAGCATTTGAATACATGTGCTGCAAATATATAGTTTTGCAGGTGGTGGAGTATGAATGACAAAAGAGTTAATGGATTTCGGAGAATGTGGTCATTGAATGCATTTTGTGTGAAAGCAATAACATTTTGTGTGAAAGCAATACTTCACAGTTTGATCCACATACACTTCTGTTTCGCTGACTGTGTGAAGAGTTTTGACAATGTGACTTCAGTTTTGACCAATGCATGTTAGCAATTGAAAAAAACTGTAAAGCCTCCTTTTGTTAAAAACGGATATAAAAATGATTCCAAGATCTCCATAATGATACAGAGCAGTAATAAACAGAATGATTGACTGTGGTAATAGCTCCTGTACAGACTGTAAATCCAGGCCGCACTGCGTATTTCAAAAGTAACAACGGTTAAACTGTTAAATGTTCCATGTTCCTCCTCTGCTCTGAATTCCTAGGGTCTCTATTACGTGTGAGTGATGCCCCGGCTCCAGCTGTATCCCAGAGCCGCTGACAGTCCGGTGAGAGTCAGAGAGGATGAGAGAAACGAAGAGGAGGTACAGGTTTCCTGGGCCCCCAGCGGTCTTGACCCAGTTAAGACGGGTTCTGTGACTGATGAACGACGCAGAGACCAGCAAAGCCTCTATTGAGACAATGAATGAGGAGGGAGCAGTGTGTGTGTGTGTGTGTGTGTGTGTGTGTGTGTGTGTGTGTGTGTGTGTGTGTGTGTGTGTGTGTGTGTGTGTGTGTGTGTGTGTGTGTGTGTGTGTGTGTGTGTGTGTGTGTGTTAGGTGTGCAGCACAACAGGGAGGGAGAGCATTAGGGTCTGTATGTCACATGATTGGGTAAGCTGTTGTGTTGTGCATCCCCAGCCAGCACTGATGTCGATTTCTGATCTTTTAACTTCGCCCTAACACTTTTGTTGGGTAAGTAAGAATGGACCAGAATGCATCATTCCCCCCTGCTTGGAAAGTTTTCAGTTAAATATATACATCTGATCTGATTCGTGGACACATACAAACACACATACACACACACACAGCCGTAGTGCGTCACAAAGCACAAAAGAAAAGCTTTAACATGCTTCCTTATTATCCTATTTTTATCTTGACTGTTAAAGTTCAAGAAACATCTCAAAACTTTCCACTCAAATCCAACTACTTCAATACTCCTTACCTCTGAAGCCCTCTGTCAATGTCTCTGTCAGAATCTCTGAAAGGCCCATTGAGGTTAATGAACAGAAGCAGTAGATGGACACAGAAAAACAAGGACAGACTGATTAAAACGTGGCTAACGTGGCAGAGACCCACAGACACACCATCAACGGCTAATTAGGATAATTGGATATGCCCACCACACAAAGATGACATCTCGTAATTATCCCAAAAGGACGCCTAGAAGCACTGAGAGGGAATGTGTGTAAGTGTGTGTGTCTGCGCACATGCCCGTGTGTTTCTGCTTGCAATGCATGCATGCATGAGTGTGCTTGTGTGTGCGTGTGCGTGTGTGTGTGCGTGTGTGCGCGTGCGCATGCGTGTGTGTGTGTGTGTGTAACAGACCAGATAATGCCTGTAGCCCTGAGTAAGCCAACCGGAGAGTTTTAACTTGACATTTAGAAGGATCAGTCTGGATCAATAGGAAAGGTTAGGGAGACAACGGCCCACAGGTGTGTTGATGGTAAAAAAGAGGAGGGGAAACAGTCTGAATATGACTCTCTCGATCTGCGATCTCTGACCGATTTCTATCCACATAGATTGAAAACAACACCGCACCGGTCAGAAGGGATTGAGGGTGATTTGATGGTAATGGTGATTGTGATGCAGGAGATGAGCCCAGGCTTACAATGTCAGAGGAATAATAAATCAGGTGCAACAACATCCTTGTGTTTCTAGTGCCAACAGTGGTGTGATAGCGAACAATAGAAAACAATACGCACAGATCCCAAAAATATAAATGAAGAAAGAGATATCAGAATGTGCATATGTATAGGACGGTGTGTATATTCCGTATGGACAGTATATGAATAGAAAAGGTGTGTACAGCAGTATTTATATAGGATGAGCCTTGAATACAGTATATGCAGTGGCAAGAAAGTATCTGAACCCTTTGGAATTACCTGGATTTCTGCATAAATTGGTCATAAAATTTGATTTTATCTTCGTCTAAGTCACAACAATAGACAAACACAGTCTGCTTAAACTAATAACACACAAACAATTATGCGTTTTCATGTCTTTATTGAACACACCGTGTAAAACGTTCACAGTGCAGGGTGGGAAAAGTATGTGAACCCATGGATTTAATAACTGGTTGACCCTCCTTTGTCAGCAATAAACTACGGTCATGAGGAATTTTGGACCATTCCACTTTACAAAGCGGTTTCACTTCAGCAATATTCTTGGGATGTCTGGTGTGAACTGATCTCTTGAGGTCATGCCACAGCATCTCATCGGGTTGAGGTCAGGACTCTGACTGGGCCACTCCAGAATACGTATTTTCTTCTGTTTAAAGCCATTTTGTTGTTGATTTACTTCCGTGTTTTGGGTTGTCCTGTTGCATCACCCAACTGTTGAGCCTCAATTCGCGGACAGATAGCCTTACATTCTCCTGCAAAATGTCTTGATAAACTTGGGAATTCATATTTCCGTCGATGATAGCAAGCTGTCCAGGCCTTGAGACAGCAAAGCAGTCCCCAACCATGATGATGATCCTGACTCCAATTAGCTTTTGGAGAAGTCATTAGCCTAGCGATTCACATACTTTTTCCAACTTACACTGTGAATGTTTAAATGATGTATTCAATATATAAAATAAAAATACAATAATGTGTGCGTTATTAGTTTAAGCACACTGTGTTTGTCTGTTGTTGTGACTTAGATGAAGATCAGATCTAATTTTAGAACCAATTTATGCAGAAATCCAGGTAATTCCAAAAGGTTCTCATACTTTTTCTTGCCAATGTACATATGAAGTGGGTTCAACAGTATGTCAATATTATTAAAATGTCCAGTGTTAAATGACTATGTACATAGGGCAGCAGTCTCTAAGGTGCTGAGTAGTGTACCGGGTGGTAGCCGGTTAGTAACAGTGACTAAGTTCATAGCAGGGTACTGGGCAGAGGCCGGCTAGTGGTGACTATTTAACTAGTTTCTGCCATCTATCGTTTAGTAGATATTCAGGGGAAGGTTATTTTCCTGGCACCACTGGCACCACTCCACCAGGGACTTCACCTCCTCCCTGTAGGCTGTCTCATCATTGCTGGTAATCAGGCCTACCATTGTTGTTTCATCAGCAAACGTAATGATTGAGTTCGATATGTGCGTGGTCTTGCTGTCATGGGTGAACAGGCAGTACAGGAAGGGGCTGAGCACGTACCCTTGTGGGGCCTCTGTGTTTTGGATCAGCATGGTGGAGGTGTTGTTGCCTAACTTCACTATCTGGGTTTGGCACGTCAGGAAGTGCAGGACTTAGTTGCACAGGGTGGGGTTTAGATCAGGGCCCCAAGCTTAGTGATGAGCTTGGAGGGCATTCTGGTGTGGAAGGCTGAGCTGTAGTCGGTTAACAGCATTCTTACAAAGGTATTCCTCTTGGCCAGATGGGATAGGGCAGTGTGCAGTGCGATGGTGATTGCGTAGTCTGTGGATCTGTTGGGGCAGTATACAAATTGTAGTGGGTCTAGGGTGTCGTTAAGGTGATATAATCCTTAACTAGCCTCTCAAAGCATTTCATGAGTACAGGAGTGAATGCTACAAGGCGATAGTCATTTAGTTCAGTTACCTTCACTTTCTTGGGCACAGGAACAATGGTTGACATCTTGAAGCAAGTGGGGACAACAGAGATATTGTCAGGTTTTGGCCAGGACTGTTTAGGTTTTGTTCACTAGATGTCCCCCTTGCACCTTTTTTGTACCTTTTGTTTTTCTTGCTCCAATTATTGTTTGCACCTGTAAGTCATTCCCTTGTTAGTATTTAAACCCTGTGTGTTCCTTAGTTCCTTGCTCAGTGTTTGTAAGTTAGCACCCAGCCCCAGCCCAAGCCTTGTTTTATATAGATATTTCTCTTGTTGGATTTTCCAGAGGTTCTCTGGTTTTGTTCTTGTATTTTTTTGGATTAGTCTTTTGAGGTTTGTTTTTTCCCTTGCGGTTCTTATCACTTTGTGGATTTTCTTTTTATTGTTGGAAGATATCAATTTTTTATTAAACCACCATCTCTAGTACTGCTGTGTCTGCCTCATCTTCTGGGTTCTGCCTATTATTAGTGACTGTTTCTCGCACCGGGTCCTGACAGATATTGAATATGTCCGTAAACACTCCTGCCAGCTGGTCTGCACATGCTCTGAGGACATGGATTGGGATGCCATCCGGGCCACCAGCCTTGAGAGGGTTAACCCCCTTAAATGTCTTACTCACATCGGCAAACGGAGAATGAGAGCTCACAGTCCTCGTGAGTGGAGGTGGCCCACGTTGGTGGCACTGTGTTTTCCTTTAAGCAGGCAAAGGTGTTTAGCTTGTCCGGGAGCAAGGCTTCGGTGTCCGCGACATGGCTGGCTTTGCCTTTATAATCTGTGATTGTCTGTCACATACACTGAGTGTAAAAACATTAGGAACACCTTCCTAATATTGAATTGCACCCCATTCACCCTCAGAACAGCTTTAATTCATCGAGGCATGAACTCTACAAGGTGTTGAAAGCATTCCACAGGGATGCTGGCCATGTTGACTCCTATGCTTCCCACAGTTGGCTGGATGTCCTTGGGTGGGGGACCATTCTTGATACACATGGGAAACTGTGGAGCGTGAAAAACCCAGCAGCGTTGCTGTTCTTGACACACTCAAATCGGTGCGCCTGGCTCCTACTACTATGTTCCGTTCAAAGGCACTTAAATATGTTCACCTTCTGAATGGCACACATACTGTACACAATACATGTCTCCATTGTCTCAAGGCCTAAAAATCATTATTTAACCTGTCTCCTCCCCTTCATCTACACTGATTGAAGAGGAATGAACATATTATGTCAATAAGGGATCATAGCTTTCACCTGGATTCACCTGGTCAGTCTACAGTATGTCATGGAAAGAGCAGGTGTTCCTAATGTTTTGTACACTCAGTGTACAGTGCCTTCAGAATGTATTCATACCCCATGACTTATTACACATTTTGTTGTTACAGCCTGAATTCAAAATTGATTAAATATTACTTTAGTGCCTTGCCGTGGTTAAATCAAATCAAATTTTATTAGTCACATGCACCGAATGCAACAGGGGTTGACCTTACAGTGAAATGCTTACGTATGAGCCCCTAACCAAAAATGCAGTTGAAAAAAAATATGGCTAAGAATAAGAGATAAAAGTAACAAGTAATTAAAGAGCAGCAGTAAAATAACAATAGCGAAACTATACACAGGGGGGTACTGATACAGAGTCAATGTGCAGGGGCACCGGTTAGTTGAGGTGGTATGTACATGTAGGTAGAGTAATTAAAGTGACTATGCATAGATGATAACAGAGAGGAGTGGGTAGCAATTTGACTAGATGTGCAGGAGTCTTATGGCTTGGGGGTAGAAGCTGTTTAGAAGCCTCTTGGAACTAGACTTGGTGCTCCGGTACCACTTGCCATGAGGTAGCAGAGAGAACAGTCTATGACTAGGGTGTTTGGAGTCTTTGACAATTTTTAGGGCCTTCCTCTGACACACGGCCTGGTATAGAGGTCCTGGATGACAGGAAGCTTGGCCCCGGTGATGTACTGGAGACCAAGCAGTTGCCATACAGTGAGGGAAAAAAGTATTTGATCCCCTGCTGATTTTGTACGTTTGCCCACTGACAAAGAAATGATCAGTCTATAATTTTAATGGTAGGTTTATTTGAACAGTGAGAGACAGAATAACAACAAAAATATCCAGAAAAATGCATGTCAAAAATGTTATAAATTGATTTGCATTTTAATGAGGGAAATAATGTCATCTCCCGTCTGGATTACTGCAACTCGCTGTTGGCTGGGCTCCCTGCCTGTGCCATTAAACCCCTACAACTCATCCAGAACGCCGCAGCCCGTCTGGTGTTCAACTTTCCCAAGTTCTCTCACGTCACCCCGCTCCTCCGCTCTCTCCACTGGCTTCCAGTTGAAGCTCGCATCCGTTACAAGACCATGGTGCTTGCCTACGGAGCTGTGAGGGGAACGGCACCTCCGTACCTTCAGGCTCTGATCAGGCCCTACATCCAAACAAGGGCACTGCGTTCATCCACCTCTGGCCTGCTCGCCTCCCTACCTCTGAGGAAGTACAGTTCCCGCTCAGCCCAGTCAAAACTGTTCGCTGCTCTGGCACCCCAATGGTGGAACAAACTCCCTCACGACGCCAGGTCAGCGGAGTCAATCACCACCTTTCGGAGACACCTGAAACCCCACCTCTTTAAGGAATACCTAGGATAGGATAAAGTAATCCTTCTAACCCCCCCCCTTAAAAGAGTTAGATGCACTATTGTAAAGTGGTTGTTCCACTGGATATCATAAGGTGAATGCACCAATTTGTAAGTCGCTCTGGATAAGAGCGTCTGCTAAATGACTTAAATGTAAATGTAAATGTTAAAAGGGAGTACAGGAGAGAACCAAGCACACACCCCTGAGGGGCCCCTGTGTTGAGGATCACCTTGGCGGATGTGTTGTTACCTACCCATACCACCTGGGGGCGGCCCGTCAGGAAGTCCAGGATCCAGTTGCAGAGGGAGGTGTTTAGTCCCAGGGTCCTTAGCTTATTGATGAGCTTTGAGGGCACTATGGTGTTGAACGCTGAGCTGTAGTAAATTAATAGCATTCTCACATAGGTGTTCATTTTGTTGAGGTGTGAAAGGGCAGTGGAGTGCAATAGAGATTGCATCATTTGTGGATCTGTTGGGGCGGTATGCAAATTGGAGTGGATCTAGGGGTTCTGGGATGATGGTGTTGATGTGAGTCATGACCAGCCTTTCAAAGCACTTCATGGCTACAGACGTCAGTGCTACAGATCGGTAGTCATTTAGGCAGGTTACCTTAGTGTTCTTGGGAACAGGGACTATGGTGGTCTTCTTAAAACATGTTGGTATTACAGACTCGGACAGGGAGAGGTTGAAATGTAATGGTTTGCGCTTTCAGTTAAGCAGGAATGCTGCCATCAATCCACAGTTTTCGATTTGGATAGGTTGTAATCGTCACAGTGTGAACAACGTCCTCTATTCACTTCCTGATGGACTCTGTCACCGAGTCAGTGCGTTCGACAATAAACATATCCCAGTCTGTGTGATCAAAACAATCTTGAAGCATAGATTCCAATTGGTCAGACCAGTGTTGAACAGTCCTTACCAGGGGTACTTCTGGTTCAAGTTTCTGTCTATAGGAGGGGAGGAGCAAAATGGAGTTGTGATCTGATTTGTCAAAGGGAGAGCGGGGAGGGTCTTGTAGCCATCCCGGAAGAGGGAGTAGCAATGGTCAAGTAGCACAGGTGATGTGTTGATACAACTTTGGTAGCGTTTTCCTCAGATTTCCTCGATTATAGTCCATTTGTCTGGTTCCTACTGCGTGAACCCAAACAGCCACACCATATGGCTTCCTTCCCTCCTTCTACAGCTATGTCTGGACCCCTATGGAGCCTCTGAGTAGTTGACACATAACAGCCAATAACAGCCGTCTCACAGCAGGTGTTTAGGCTTTGAGAGGAGCCTGTTATCTGGCCACGACGCAGTGGAGAACCTCAGAGACCACCATGATGAGGTCCATCATGCACTGCGAGAGGTATTGTTCCGACCAGATTGTAAATAACCTAATCGATATATCATTTGGCATTTGGCTTCTATGGGAAACTCTCCTTCGGGAATCCACTTTTCCAAACCAAAATGAACCCAATCAATCATGACTCCGTTGAGACCTCCTCAGAGAGAACTACGGAGAGTGGAAGTGATTCTCGATGGCTCCCTCTTGTTTCTCTTTTCCTTTTTCTCTCGTTCAGGTCTCACTCTCCATCGCTCCTTCTCTTTCTTCCTCTATCTCTCTCTTACGCTTTCCCTCCATTCCCCTCTCTCCTTCTCTATGTGTCAAAGTTAACTTTACTTCTCTCTTTTTTCCCTCCTCTCATTCCCCCCTATCCTTTCCCCATCTCTGTGGTTTTGAAACCGACAAAGTGGGTAGAGGTAGAGAAAGTAGGGAGCATAGCCACATAGCCAGGCAGTGTTCTGCTCTGATGGCACTTTGTGTTTAAGTGGAGGGCAGAATGTTCCTGTCAGGGCCCTGAGGCTGACCGGGACTGGCAGGTGTATTATTCTCCCTCGCTCCCTTGTCCCTGGACAAATTCAAAGGTATTGTTACCCTACCACTCGGCAGGAGCCACTCTCTACTCCCTCCCTGCTACTCCCAGACCGAGCCAACTACCTGTCTCAGCAGTGCCTCTGTGTTTGTGTTTCTCTGTCTCTCATAAAACACAAGCAAATACCGCTTCTCCGGGATATATAACAGCATTGTAGTCATCTGCTACGGGAACAAGCAAAAATAACCCAGAGTATGCGGTATTCGGTACTGGTCAATAAAGTCCAACTCAACCATAAGTATCCCTGCATCGTGAGTATTCCTGCATCCAGCGCAGATGTTAAGTGAGTAAAATTGCTGCTATTTGCTTGTTTAGTCAATACAGGCGAATCAAGGCTTGCACCCTTTCGTGGTAAGCAAGTTCACGTGGCACTCAGTGTCAAATCACCTATACGTCGTCAAGGACTGATAGTAGCTGAAATGCTTGGTAAACAAACACACACACACACACACACACACACTTGGTGCGGCTCACCAGACCCCAAGGCGTTCATGGTAAATCAACCAACACCAACATAACAGACTTCAGATCCAGTCTAAAATGCTAATTCCGGAGATTCTCGTTTCCCTTCCCGGTTGCCCCGGTAACACATCCACAATTCGTCTATGCTCGCCACTGACAGAAACTCAGCTCTCGCTGAGAAAAGGGAACTTCAGCCACATTAAGGCAAATATGCCGAAACCTGTTGGTTTTTATAATAAATGCCATTTAGCAGACACTTCTATCCAGAGCAAGTTACAGTAAAGCACGCATACATTTTCACATATAAGGTGGCCCCAGCAGGAATCAAACACACGACTGTTGGTGATGCAAGCGCTATGCTCTACCAACTGAGCCACACAGGACCATATTCCCTGTCCTCCAAGACTCGCCAAATGCCTCCTGCACAACCAGATAGTTCTTTAACTCTAGCAGCTTGATTAGACTGCAGGGTTCTCCTGTTAACAGGAATTTCAACACAGAACCATCATTTCAGCCACTTCATTCATTGTGACAGATTACAGAAAGAACTACATTTGTGCAAAAGACAGAAGCTACGTAGTGTACAGTAGATGTAGGTCTCTGGTGGATGGCTGGCTCCCTGAGGCGCCATGTTCCTGTTCATGTTCAGTTTGCTCTGTCTCACAACGACATAACAGGCTTCTACAGGTACTGTAGTATTCTCCTGCTAAAACAGTCTCTCTGCTCTGTTCTCCTCAGAACTAACACAGTCTCAGGCTGTGTCCCAAACGGCACCGTATTCCCTACAATAGTGCCCTACCTTTGACCAGAACCCTATGAGCCCTGGTCAAAAGTAGTGCACTATATTTCTTTAAACCAACATAATCCCTGTGTTGTATACAGTGAATTTGATTTCTACCCTAGTCATCCGAGGCTTTGATTTAAGATCAGACCCCTTCTCATATGCTATGATATTCTTCCATCTATTATATGCTTGGTGGGATGAGTGTTTCACTATAAAGGAAATCAATTATGGATTCTAAGAGTGAGACTTTGTCCCAAGCGGCACCGTATTCCCTACAATAGTGCCCTACCTTTGACCAGAGGCCTATGAGCCCTGGTCAAAGTAGTGCACTACATAGGGAAAAAGGTATCATTTGAGATGAAGTCTCACTCTTAGAATCCATAATTGATTTCCTTTATAGTGACACACTCATCCCACCAAGCATATAATAGAATATCATAGCATATGAGAAGGGGTCTGATCTTAAATCAAAGCCTCGGATGACTAGGGTAGAAATCAAATTCACTGTATAAAACACAGGGATGATGTTGGTTTAAAGAAAATGGTTTGAAGAAAATGATTCACTTGTATAATTTTGGCATTGCAAATGTATTCATTACACATATCTTTCCAATATACTCTATGTATAATATACTGTATGTGATAGTGCCATGGAGTATTGAATAGTCACAATCTGTGTGTTTGTGTTTGTGTGTGTGCCTGTGTGCCCACGTACATGCGTGTGTGTGTGTGTAGGATAACCTTCCTCTGTCATTATCTCTGTAATGGGGCTACGTATGGCGGAGAACATGTTGCTCATCAATAGTATTCAAGTCATCATGCAAATGAGATCATTAATATTAATGATGGGTGTAATTCCTTCATGGCTGCCTCACAGCTGGGCTCCGCACACACACATAAACACACACACACACACAAACAAACACACACACACACACAAACACACACACACACACACACACACACACACGGAAACAAAGACACACTCATTCATGAAAGTACACAAGCATGCGCACACACACTCACTCACAACATACACACACATACGCACACACACACACACAAACAATGACAATGTTTGACTGTGTGTGTATTCCCTGTGTTGATGTCGGCCCAGTCCGGTGCTGCGGTATTTTTGGATAAGCTAGCAGTTCTTTTTAGGTGGGAGACATTTCGGGGATGAGAGGAGATGATAAAGTAATTGAACCGGTGCTAATTGTAGCAATGATGTTGGTGTTCAGTGAATATGTGATGTGTGGTGTGATCGAATGTGTCATTGCTGTAGCTACTGCGCTAAAGCATCATGAGTCACAATACTCACTGACAGTGGTATCAGTTTGACGGCAGAGTGAGACACTTTCTGTTCTGAGAGAACATTAAGGTCCGCTGTTCTCTGAAGAGGGGAAAGTAGAGAATGGAGGGAGGGAGAGGGAGAGAGAAGGCCTCTTCTCCATCATTATTGCGTGACTATTTGTCGAACACACATGGCTGTAGCTGTATCTAGGGTGACTAACAACGATGTAGGCGGCTCCAATTTGGGTTTGTGACCCATTTTCACAGCTGGGTTTTAAGTGGGCTATATCCAGGATATATCCAGGTTAAGTGCCCTATACAGGGAGCAAGTCTCTGAGTGTTAAACCTATGGCCTCAGCTTCAGACAGCTGCAGAACCCTGAGTTCATTGCCCTAGGCTTATAGTAATTTACCACTAATGGGGATCCTAATAAATACCAAATACCAAATCCCTGTCAACCTAACCCTATATCTAACACCCTATAACTCTTGCATCCATCTCTCACTCTGTATGAGGAATCAATGGTACAGTGTGGTTCTTATGCCTACACGTTCCAGAAGGCACTGACCTGATGTGAGATCAGCTTTCCCTCCACCCAAATGCTAACCTAAACCACTAAGGGACTCAACACAACCCTGACCACAGATAAGCATGACCAAGCAACTTCATGCTATTCCAGATGGCAAGGGGACTCACACTCCGTGCTGTGAAGTAACCTAAATAAAGAAATACCATAAGAAGCAACTTCCTCTACACACCCCATGCTGTGAAGTCACTTCCTGTGACAGCTACAGATCTGGCATCTTAAATTGATCAGCGTTCTGTTGCAGAAAGTTAGCCTTCTTCAATGGAAAACATAAATGGACACAAAAAGGCTTTATGATTTACATATATGCAACAGAAAGCCGCGGAAACCATTTCTCTTCATGCAGGGGCAGTCGAGTGCATTCAGTCATATTCAAGTGAAAGAATTTGCTTTCAAATGGAGGCAATTTGTTTCCTGCAGGAACGTGATGGCCGATTGTGCTGGTGCTACAGAAATATTTTCCTCCTGTAACAATAAGGGTCACATTAAGATGCCACATATGTAAATGAACACACTATCACCTCGGCCTAGTCCTGCTGTGCACTGAGTCAGTTAGTTATTAAAATAGGCCCATGCTCAGTACTCGGCACACTCGCTGTAATTCGATGAGAGAGAAGGGGCCCTTGTCTCAGAACTATATTAAGCCTTAGTGATTTATCCTCCGCTCTTGGTGAAGGATACATTGTTTGTATTCATTTGCGTCATTTTTATCCTACATTTCTATTTTTCTACACGCGGCTTGTCACTCCTGTGCTAATATAAATATATATACATTTTTCCTTCTACATGCAATGCCCTGTAACAAGGTCCTACAAAAAAATGTTAAGGGTGAAAAGGGTACCAAGGACCAGGGTTGCATCCCATTGGGCACCCTATACCCAATAAGTGCTGCACTACTTTGAACCAGGACCTGGGGCTCTGGTCAAAAGAAGTGCACTGCATAGGAAATAGGGTGCCACTTGTGATACCGAGAAGATGTGTGAAGGGACGGATAATGATGAATGCCATCCGGGTGCACTGAGGGACTGAAAATGGTTCAGCAAGCGTTTGTATTTCTGATGGAGCTAGCAGCTAGCTGTACCATCCCAAGGACATCACTTCCAATTCTCTGCAGGGCTTCACAGAACAATTAGATGAGAAGAGAATACAACAGTGGGTCGGGTTGTTCCTCCGCATACTGCATGACTCGCACTCACACCCTGGTACAGACACAAGCACGTACACACACACACACACACACACACACACACACACACACACACACACACACACACACACACACACACACACACACACACACACACTGGCACCGACACAGATGTGCACACACACACACAAACGCATCAGAGGCACTCTTCAGATCCACCCAACATATCCTTTCCGATGTGTTTCATTGGGGAGACAGGGAAACAAACTTTGCCTTCCTCCCTTCCCAGCTCCCTCCTTCAAACACACACACACACACACATACACTTTTCTATCTCTCTCCCTCACCTAGCTCATTTCGCTGGTATATCCAGCCCACTGAACACAGCTGCACTCAAACATCTCCTGCAATTACAGGTGGCGGGGAAATAATAGCCCAATGCTACACACCACATTCATTATTAAACAAGACATGTTCATGAAATTGCTAACCGAGCCAATAAAGGTATATTACACAATACAAAAAACACATTGACAGAAAGAAAAGATGACTGCATAGCATTAATAGAGGATTATTTCCCTAACACACCACGTATAAAAGAGAAATAACACCACATTGACTGCCTAATTATGTGTTTTATCATCTCAGTCACAAGATGCCTCAGCTCACTGCTATCCTTGCCTCCTGTAAACGCAGTAGTTTCTTTTACCGCTTTAATGAGCGGAGATAACAACGAATCACATTGGTCTCATTTTTAGATCCACACAGCCAACATTACAATTCCAGGCATAACACAAGAACTACCTTCACATTAGCTGAAGGCTGGAATTTAAATATCATAGACGCTTGCCAAATGCACACACATACACACACACACACACACACACACACACACACACACTGCACACACACGCACACACTTCTTTACCACATCTGATCACTACAACTGCAGAGACAGAACTCTTATGCATGAAGAAGATAAATACCTGCCCATTTCTGCTCATCACATTGAAGCACACATCCCAGGCTCCCTAGAACACACACACACACACACACACACACACACACACACACACACACACACACACACACACACACACACACACACACACACACACACACACACACACACACACACACACACACACACACACACACACACAGCCCCATGCACTATCTCTGCATGTCCTCCGCAGTCAAACCTCAGCAGCAGACATCCCTGACACTCAGCTGTGCTTAATGCCATTGCCAGTCCATCATGGCTGACTAGCCCTGCTGTAGAAACACAACCAGCATCCCACTTCTTTTTGCTTCCAATTTCCTGTTATCAACCACATGTTCCAGGAAACAGGACCTGCAATCACACTGCAATAGAAAATGACCAAGAAACGAATGAGTTAAGCTGTACATACAGAAGATAGAGGAGAGGGAGAGAAAGGAAGAGAGTGAAAGAATCCCAGAAAAAAATATTGGTCTGTAAAATGTCAAATGGAGCTGAAGCTTTTAGGGGTAAAAGAAAGAGGAGCCATAGGGAGTAATTATTAATTGTTCATGCCACGTGGCCTTCAAAACAGACACATGGAGGAGCAGCGGGCCTGGCGTTTAGGCGCACTGCAGCACGCCACAGAGAGAGGGAAGGGGAGAGAGAGACACACACAGTGGAGGATGTGGAGGAAAGAAGCCCCACTCTGGGGGTTCATTACCAGCAGAAGAAGTGTCAGAGAGGGAGAGAGAGGGAGGGAGAGAGATGTAAGGAGGGAGAAGATGAGAGAGTGAGAGAGGGCAGAGAGAGAGAGAGAAAGCGGTAGACAGAGAGAAAGGGAGTGGGAAAGGAGAGAGCTGGGAGGGAAGGGCACAGCCACAGCCGGGTCTGTTAATATTCCCTCCAGAGAGAGAGAGAGAAATGGAGAGAGAGGGAAAGAATCTCTGGAGCATATGTGCTGAGAATGATGCTCAGAAATGGTTAACACTTAGAGTGATAACGGTTAGGTGTTTACACATGGTGATAAAGTGTGGGCCGCATGGCTACATGGAGGTGGGAAAGAGGGAGATACACTCTTTGAAAAAAGGTGCTAAGTAGAACCATACAGGGTTCTTCGGTTTGTCCCTATAGGGGAACCCTTTTTGATGCTGGGTAGAACCCTTTGCAGAGAGTTCTGTCTAGAACTCTGTGTAGGGTTCTTCAAAGAATCCCCTGTATATGGTTCTACCTAATACCCTCTATGAAGGGTTCTACAGAGAACACTTATCTTTGGAGGTTTCTTATTAGAACGCTCTAACCCGTCAGCCTATAATTAGCCTTTAAAATGTAATTATTTATGACAATACATTACAAAAACTGACTGTACAAAACATTAGGAACACCTGCTCTTTCGATGACATAGACTGACCAGGTGAATTCAGGTGAAAGCTATAATCCCTTATTGATGTCACCTGTTAAATCCACTTCAATCAGTGTAGATGAAGGGGAGGTGACAGGTTAAATAATGATTTTTAAGCCTTGAGACAATTGAGACATGGATTGTGCATGTGTGCCATTCAGAGGGTGAGTGGACAAGACAAAATATTTAAGTGCCTTTGAACAGGGTATGGTAGTAGGTGCCAGGCGCACCGGTTTGAGTGTGTGAAGAACTGCAACGCTGCTGTGTTTTTCACACTTAACAGTTTCCCGTGTCTATCAAGAATGGTCCACCACCCAAAGACATCCAGCCAACTTGACACAACTGTGAGAAGCATTGGAGTCAACATGGGCCAGCATCTCTGTGGAACGCTTTCGACTTCTTGTAGTCCATGCCCAAATGAATTGAGGCTGTTCTGAGGGCAAAAGGGGGTGGAACTCAATATTAGGAAGGCGTTTCTAATGCGCTGTACACTCAGTGTATATCACAAGGCCTTTCTTTGAGGGCCTAGGTATACCCTAACTCAGTGGTGTTAGGAATCTCCTGGTTTACAGGCCACATCAGGCCTGCAAGTCACATTATCCTGGCTTGGAAAGGGATGTGTAATTCCTATTGGAATATCCAACAAATGGAATTGTTAATCACGCGTAGCCTGCATTCAGAATAACTGCCAGGGTAGGGAAGATTGACTACTGAGACTACCTCAATCATCTAAACTGGGACAACCATCTCAGTAACGGGTGCAGTAAATCCAATTACTAACAGATTGGATTCGTTTAGAAAACTGTATGTTATTTATCTTTCTGTAGCATAAATTGAATCAACCAAACAACGTACATGCAAAAACACAGATATAATATCTTATTTAACCTGTATTTAACTAGGCAAGTCAGTTAAGAACAAATTCTTATTTACAATGACGGCCTACCCTGGCCAAACCCAGACGACGCTGGGCCAATTGCGCGCCGCCCTATGGGACTCCCAATCACGGCCGGATGTGATACAGCCTGAATTCGAACCAGGACCTGTAGTGATACCTCTTGCACTGAGATGCAGTGCCTTAGACCGCTGTGTCAATTTGCAAGCCAGAGGTAGCTACAGTAACTAGCTTAACGGAGAGTTACCACTGGGAAGGATATGTGTCTTAGGTGTTGAAATCTGAAGTAGAGGGATTGAAGGAGTGTCAATTTGGCAAGTGAATATGCAGCTAGCTTGATGGAGAGTTACTTAAGCAATGATGATCATTAACAGGATGACTTGTCAAACTATACATCAGGGGAGAATAACTATTCATACAAGCTTTCATTGTGAGAGGTGCATAACAGACAGCATTCTCTAATCACAGGAATATTTATAGGATGGGATCCATTTAGATTTCCCTAAATGGCAGGTGACTTACACAGTGCTTTGATACAGCCAACATTGAGTAATTATTACAGTGAAAGGAATAAAAGACATTAACTTAGAGGCACAGAGGCACTGCATACACAATATGCAGGTAACTACCAAAATAAAGGAAACACCAACATAACGTGTCTTAATTTGGCGTTGGGCCACCACGAGCCAGAACAGCTTCAATGCGCCTTGGCATAGATTCTACAAGTGTCCGGAACTCTTTTGGAGGGATGCGACACCACTCTTCCCCAATAAATTCAATTTTTGTGTGTTTTGTTTATGGTGGTAGAAAACGCTGTCTCAGGCACCTCTCCAGAACCTCCCATAAGTGTTCAATTGGGTTATGAGACGGCCATAGCCTATGGTTTACAACATTTTCATGCTCATCAAAAAATTCGGACACCACTCGTGCCCTGTGGATGGGGGCATTGTCATCCATGCCCATCAGGATAGAAATGATTCACCATAGGTTGAAGGTGATCACGCGGAATAGCTGTGTATTTACTAGCCTCTGCCGAGTTTCCAACAACCGGATGGTCCGGTTTTCAGGGGAAATGGAAAGAGAGCCTGTGACTTCCGCTTTTGGACGCTAACACGGCGACACGCCATCTTAACTCCTCCTCCATATTTCTGGATTGGTTGAACAGTGTAGAAGAGAACCTCCCCCGACAGTGTTTTTTTAATCTCGTCAAGACTCGTCAAGAATCTAGTTTCAGGTGTTTCTTTTACACCTGCTTTGTTCGGTCAAATAAAATAAAAGTATATTTGTCACATGCTTTGTAAACAACCGGTGTAGACTAACAGTGAAATGCTTGCTTACGGGCCCTTCCCAACAATGCAGAGAGAAAGACAATAACACAAGGAATAAATACACAACGAGTAACGATAACTTGGCTATAACTTGGCTACTCGTTACTGGGGTACCAGTAACGAGTCGATGTGAAGGGGTACGAGGTAAATGAGGTAGACTAGGCAACAGGGTAGACAATAAACAGTAGCAGCAGTATATGTGATGAGTCAAACGAGTTAGTGCAAAAAGGGTCAATTGTAGATTGTTAAATAGTTAACCAATAAATACCCGGACTGACTGTTTATGGCTTGGGAGTAGAAGGTTAGTATTTACTGGAGTTTACCGTGCACTCTAAGGGGTTGAGTGGACCAGGAAAATGCACTCAACACCATAACAGAGCAGCCAGAACTCTGATTTACTCAAGGGGTTTCCACTATTTTGGCAGTTACCTGTATCAGTAATAAGGAAAATAGCTAAGTGGCGGAGGGCCCGAAAAAGTATGTTGGAGCATGGTGGAACTACTCCTAAGCTACTTGTAGCATTCAGGATCTGCATCCCAAATGGTACCCTATTCCCTATATAGTGCATTACTTTTGAGCAGGGCCTATAGTGCACTTTATAGGGAATAGTAGGTGGGACACTATTAACCCTTAAAGATTCGAAGCACACTGTATATAACCTCGTTATTGTTATTTTATTGTGTTACTTTAAAAAATGTATTTAGTAAATATTTTCTTAAAGTCAGCATCGCATCTCTGCTCAGGCCGTAGCATCCAGCCAGCCAGACAGCCATCTAATGTTCTCTGATCTCCCCATAATGTATTTCTTCTTCTTTGGTATTATGGCTGTCCGCAAACAAAGAAACTCAGCAAAAAAATAAACGTTTCAGGATCCTGTCTTTCAAAGTCATTTGAAAAAAATCGAAATAACTTCACAGATCTTCATTGTAAAGAGTTGAAACACTGTTTCCCATGCTTGTTCAATGAACCATAAACAATTAATGAACACGCACCTGTGTAACGGTCGTTGAGACATTAACAGCTTACAGACAGTAGGCAAGACCAGACAGGACTGGCAAAAAGTGCTCTTCACTGACGAGTCACGGTTTTGTCTCACCAGGGGTGATGGTTGGATTCGCGTTTATCGTCGAAGGAATGAGCGTTACACCGAGGACTGTACTCTGGAGCTGAATCGAATTGGAGGTGGAGGGTCCGTCATGGTCTGGGGCGGTGTGTCACAGCATCATCGGACTGAGCTTGTTGTCATTGCAGGTAATCTCAACGCTGTGCGTTACAGGGAAGACATCGTCCTCCCTCATGTGGTAGCCTTCCTGCAGGCTCATCCTGACATGACCCTCCAGCATGACAATGCCACCAGCCATACTGTTCGTTCTGTGCGTAATTTCCTGCAAGACAGGAATGTCTGTGTTCTGCCATGGCCATCGAAGAGCCCGGATCTCAATCCCATTGAGCACGTCTGGGACCTGTTGAATCGGAGGGTGAGGGCTAGGGCCATTCCCCCCAGAAATGCCCGGGAACTTGCAGGTGCCTTGGTGGAAGAGTGAGGTAACATCTCACACCAAGAACTGGCAAATCTGGTGCAGTCCATGAGGAGGAGATGCACTGCAGTACTAAATAAAGCTGGTGGCCACACCAGATACTGACTGTTACTTTTGATTTTGACCGCCCCTTTGTTCAGGGACACATTTTTCATTTTCTGTTAGTCACATCTCTGTGGAACTTTATGTCTCAGTTGTTGAATCTTATTATGCTCATACAAATATTTACACATGTTACATTTGATGAAAATAAACGCAGTTGACAGTGAGAGGACGTTTCTTTTTTTGCTGAGTTTATAATAGGTGCATACCACCACCTACTGTATTGGCTGTGTACCTGTAGTATGAATTCATTACACTTTGTGAAAAAATTGCCCTACCCACTAACCCTGCACCCATTAAAACCTCACCGCTATTCCACTAATTTGGTCCTATCTGATTCTAGGCCAGCAGCCTGGGAGGACAGGACACTACCGTTCAAAACATCTTCTAACTCTTCTGCATTGAAATCTCTTACACCCAAGTACTACTCTGCAGCTGCCACCACCATATCTATCCTCTGTGACTTAGGTTCCATTCCAACGGTACAACCTTGGCCATGAATGCCGAAAAACCAAACTTACTGAAGCACATGTTATTCCTATCACTCTCTGTTGGCCTCGGCCTACTCACAGGGATCCTCTTAGCATCTCTCACCCTGGACCCATCTTCCGCTACTACTCTTCACTGCCTCAGCATACAACACCTTATGCACCACTCTGATCCTGGCAACCTCAACCTCCCTATCTTTCACTGAACACATCTGATCTCCTGCACCATGGGTACCCCTACAGTTTACACACACACACACAACTTTTTCCACCATTACTACACAAATGCTTTGTCTCATGTCCTCCTACACACTTCTCACATCTAGGACTCTCCCTCCTACAACACTGCTGCCACATGACCATAAACTTGACAAAAGCTCTCACTCAGTAGTACAGATAGTGACTTCTCTGTTTCACCACGCTCTCCGCCAGGTCTGCGTCGCACCAAATGGCGGGCGTCACAGACACCGGAAAGCTTCAACTTCAGTTGATTGTCCTCAACACTTATCACTACTTAAAACACCCTGCTCCGGATAGGAAAGCAAGTCACAGTTGTTGTCCCCAGTCGTATGGTCTGGAGCGCACACTCCCTCTGGATGGCAGAAACGATAAAAAATCAACACGATTCCACTTCGAGTCACTTTCACCGACCCAACATTCCCCAAACTCTACTCCACCCAATCTGACACCACAAATGGATATGCCAGAAGGCAAAGATCCATTCTCTCAAAAAATGTCACCCCCACTGGGCCAGAATCATTTTTGTCATTATCAGGACGAGGTTCAAACTCAGCGTTCTTCATCGCACCTGCCACCACAGTTCATCCTCACTCTCGACAAGTTCAATTTCCTTCTATAGGTCTTCCAAAAGTTCTGTGTGAACTCTGAACATGTTTCACTTTTCTCCTTTTTTTCCTGTCCGCCAACTTCTCCTTCATCAGATCTTCCAGAAGGCTTGTGCATTCCACTATTCCATATATAATTATAATATGTTCCACTTTTCTCCTTTTCTTCCTGTCCGACATTTTACCCCCACCTTATAGAAACCCCCATACTGTACAGTCTTTAATCATCCTATTTCCCTACGTATATTTTCACAAACGGTCTCTTTCGTCTTTGTGTCGTGTACATTCCTCTCTCATGTGGAGGCAAATGTGGTCTGTGTGTAATCTAACCTAACGTAGCAGGCGTGAAAGTGTATCCATCTCGGTCCAATCCAGAAAAGGGGTTATGGGTAGAAACAGGACGTGCGGTTAATGCTGTTTGTTAAAGAGGAGGATAAGGAGGAAGCTATTTTGTCTGGTGTATTCAATCTGCATCAGTGTTGTATCACCTGACGCATAGGGAGTTCTCAAATCTGGAGGATATCGCTAACTCTCGTGGAATTTCATGTTAACTCCCCCTGATATGAGGGGGATTTGATGATGTATCAGGTTCATGTTCTGAACGTATAGCTAGTTCCACTAGGAAGACTTTATTTTTAACTTCATGAATCTGAGTGATTTAGCATAAGCAAATGAAAAGAAAGAGGGGTGTAATGTTAACAGATGGGATGAGAAGTGAGTGGGAATGAGCGGTATGACATACCACACTTTGTATTTCTATGCTTATATCTGTGTCACATGTCAGTAGACATCCCTGAAGGGAAAAGCGTGCAGGTTTCTTTGTGTATTATATGTCTGCCTGTCATACAGAAAGCAACCTACACAATATGTTTTATTGTAAACTCACCAAAAAACGACATTGATATAACTACCCTAGAGAAATAACATTGCATTAGGTTCAGGAAACAAATTCGGAGAGAGTCGAAGAGTACTCCTTGGAGTTGTATTTTTCTCTTCTGTCTTTTGTAGGAGAAAAATCAGTGACGGCTCGACACTCGACAGTTCTCCAGTATTTTCACTGACAACGTTCCGGGGAGTAGAAGTGTTGATAGAGCTAGTGGAAGTGTTGAGAATATCAATGGAGAATAGGAGAATTGCTGGTGCGTAGTTTCTGTTCTTCGAGGAGTCCCTCTCGAGATCATTTTGTGTTCAAAATGGATTTTGCCAAATGCTGTTAATAAGGAACTGTAGGTTTTAAGGAAAATGCTCATATTGTTGTTTTGTAACACTGTTACCTAAAATAAACCTTGATGTGCTCTCAAGCTGCCAAAATAAATCGCATTTTCAACCATTTAACTGACAATCAAATTCCTCCTTTCCCTACATCATGTAAACTCCGTGGGTATTTATACATCATACATAGCCTCACCTGATCTCTCCTACTCAAACTCCAACACAACATTCTATGCAGTGTTCATACAGAGGTGGCAAATACTCCACCTCCAAATCCCCCTCTCGGCCCAGAGGCCAGAAGGCCGGTTTAACATGCCCAGAAAGACTGCTAGGCACACCAGCCTCCCACCCTCCATCTGGATGTCTACTACAGGGACCCATTGTCGTGACGTGACTATCATTAATGTGATGACTGTTATTCACCAAATCAATTAACTATGTTTAATTGTTACTCAATGAAACTAATCATGTAACAACTAACTCATTGGGAATTTGGGGCACCAAGTGAAAATGAACCACGAGTTACCATCTCCCGAATTAAACTCTTGAAGGATATATAGATATATCTTGTTAACCTCTTAACGCTAGGGGTCAGATTATTCTAATTTTTTAAAATAACGTTCCCAAGGTAAACGGACTATTTCTCAGGTCCAGATCGTAGAATATGAATATAATTTACAGATTAGGATAGAAAACACTCCAAAGTTTCCAAAACTGTCAAAATATTGTCTGAGAGTATAACAAAACTGATTCTGCAGGCAAAAACCTGAGGAAATATAACCCGGAAGTGATTTCTTTTTTTAAATGTATCTGTGTTTCCTGGCCCGTCTTTCTTCCATTTAAAGGGGTATCAACCAGATTCCTTTTCCAATGGCTTCCTCAGGCTGTGACCAGGCTTTAGACATAGTTTCAGGCTATTATTTTGAAAACTTAGCGAATTTTTTTTTCAAAAGTAGTCAAGTGTCCTCAGATTAGTTCCTGCGCGCGAGAGGGTAGCTCTCCATTTTCTTTTTCTCTCTTATTGAGTAGGTTACGGTCCGGTTGAAATATTATTGATTATGTTTGTTAAAAACAACCTGAGGCTTGATTATAAAAAACATTTGACATGTTTCTACGACCATTACGGATACTTTTTTGAATTTTCGTCGAAGGGAACGAGGCTTTGGTTTTCTGAACATAACGCGCAACCCAAATGGCGTTTTTTTGTTATAAAAGTAATATTTATCGAACAAAAATAACATTTGTTGTGTAACTGGGAGTCTCGTGATGTTACGGCAGATTTCCTCCTCTTCGTCTGAAGAGGAGGTGTAGGGATCGGACCAAAACGCAGAGTGGAAAGTGTCCATGTTTTATTAACCAATACTGAACACTACACGAAACAAAATAACAAAAGAGAAACTAACCGATAAACAGTCCCGTGTGGCACAACTACGGACACGGAAAACAAACACCCACAAACCACACGTGAAACCCCGGCTGCCTAAGTATGATTCTCAATCAGGGACAACGATTGACAGCTGCCTCTGATTGAGAATCATACCAGGCCGAACACAAAAAACCCAACATAGAAAACACACATAGACAACCCACCCCAACTCACGCCCTGACCATACTAAATAAATACAAAATAAGGGAAAATAAGGTCAGGAACGTGACACGTGAGTGCAAACATCCGAAGATTATCAAAGGTAAGCGATTATTTTTATTGCTTTTCTGACTTTCGTGACCATGCTAATCATGCTAATATAAGACTAACTGTTCTAGCATTGATTGATACACTCACAAAAGCTTAGATTGCTTTCGTTGCAAAGCATATTTTCAAAATCTGACACGAGGGGGATTAACAACAAGCTAAGCTGTGTTTTGGTATATTTCACTTGTGATTGCATGATTATAAATATTTTTAGTAATATTTTTGAATCTGATACGTTTGGGAATTGTCTTCTGCCTTTCAGGACCAGAACGAGGCTGTAGTTTTCTGAACATAACGCGCAACCCAAATGGCGTTTTTTCGTTATAAAAGTAATATTTATCGAACAAAAATAACATTTATTGTGTAACTAGGAGTCTCGTGATTCATTTTATTGCTTTTCTGACTTTCGTGACCATGCTAATTTGGGGCTAGCTGTTATGGCATATATTGATACACTCACAAAAGTTTGGATTTCTTTCTCTGGAAAGCATATTTAAAAAATCTGACACGATAGGTGGATTAACAACAAGCTAAGCTGTGTTTTGGTATATTTCACTTGTGATTGCATGATTATAAATATTTTTTGTAATATTTTGCGCCCTGCAATTCAGCGGTTGTTTAGGAAAATGATCCCGTAAAAGGGATCCGTAGCGCAGAGAAGTTAAATTGTTAAACATTTTGAGTAGCCTTCCACAAGCTTCTCACAATAAGTTGGGTGAATTTCGGCTCATTCCTCCTGACAGAGCTGGTGTAACTGAGTCAGTTTTGTAGGCCTCCTTGCGCGCAAACACTTTTTCAGTTCTGCCCACAAATGTTCTATAAGATTGAGGTCAGGGCTTTGTGATGGCCACTCCAATACCTTGACTTTGTTGTCCTTAAGCCATTTTGCCACAACTTTGGAAGTATGCTTGGGGTCATTGTCCATTTGGAAGACCCATTTGCGACTAAGCTTTAACTTACTGACTGATGTCTTGAGATGTTGCTTCAATATATCCACATAATATTTCATCCTCATGAAGCCATCTATTTTGTGAAGTGCACCAGTCCCACTTTTCACACTAAAGTATGTTCGTCATTATGAGACAGAACGCGTCTCCTTCCTGAGCGTTATGATGGCTGCATGGTCCCATGCTGTTTATACTTGCATACTATTGTTTGTACAGATGAACGTGACACCTTCAGACATTTGGAAATTGCTCCCAAGGATGAATTAGACTTGTGGAGGTCTACAATTTTCTTTCTGAGGTCTTGGCTGATTTCTTTTGATTTTCCAATGATGTCAAGCAAAGAGGCACTGAGTTTGAAGGTAGGCCTTGAAATACATCCAGAAGCTTCTAAAGCCATGACATCATTTCCGGGAATTTTCCAAGCTGTTTAAAGGCACAGTCAACTTAGTGTATGTAAACTTCTGCCCCACTGGAATTGTGCTACAGTGAATTATAAGTGAAATAATCTGCCTGTAAACAATTGTTGGAAAAATGACTTGTGTCATGGACAAAGTAGATGTCCTAACCGACATGCCAAAACTATAGTTTGTTAACAAGACATTTGTGAAGTGGATGAAAAATGAGTGTTTGTTAGAAAATATACTTCAGATGTTGGAAGTATATTTTGGTTGTCTGAGATGGGATTATTCCTACCCACCTCGGGTCTTTAGTCAAAGTTCTAGGACCACTTACATGCACAGCTGCAGACTGTGAATGTTTCTGGTCTCTTAGGTGAGGTTATCTTCTCTTGTAGTGTTGAGGTTGGGAGCTTCAGATTTTCAGAGTTTCTAACCATTTCAACATCTTTTGGTATTTTGGTCTCGTAGTGGTTGATTATTCAGGTTCAGGCTCCCGGCCTTTTTACACGCCAGCAGCAACCAGGCATGTTTTGGTCTAATGTAAATTTTGTTACGAAGGCTTTAAAAAGGGGGCATTCCATCACGCCGACACAATGTCTGTGCTCACTTGGGCGTGGTTACTGACTGGGTCATTTGAATGTCAGGAATAATGTCCAATGTTTTCCTTTTATTGACATTAAAGTTTTGGCAGCAAAGAGCCTCTGGAACAAAAAGGTTTCAATCTTCCCATATTAGAGAGCCAGAGGGAAAGTTTCTGCAAACTTTTTATGACTGGCTGTTAGGTCATAAACCACCCCAACTCCCCCCTCTCCGTTCCTGTGGGAGAGAGGGGTCATCTGGCTATCTGTCAACCTTTGCCAAGCTGATATGGCACCTTTGATCCTCACCAAGGAGAGAGAGTCATGACACCATTATGATTCACTAGATCACTAAACCTCCCTTCCCAACACACACCAACACCCTTTCCTCCTTGTTACAGCTACTGCAGTTTATACTAAATGGAATTTACTGAGCTGACATGATATGTTTTTTCAATGGAATTCACCACTTACTGTGTATGTTGCACTGTACATACTGTACATTTGGGGGAATTCCATAGTAACAATGATTTTTCACTTTAAAGTATACCAAACAAAAACCATTGATTACGAAGTTAAACAAACTATACAACTCTAAGAACAAGGACTACTTTTAACAATTTCCACTGAGAATTTTACAAAAACACATTTACTCAAAGAACAGTGCAGATGTAAAGTTTGGTAACAGAATGCCAGTAAAATCTCCCTCAGTTTATGTGACCAAAACTCTTAAAGATCTACTCCGAATTAAGATTCAAAGATGTATTCGGAAATAATGGGGTGTCAGCTATTATATGACACCTTGAGTTTGAAAAATCTATTTTGGTTATTGAACTACAGTAAGTGAAGTGGATTAACACCAGCTAACATAATGATTGTAACAGAATGACATATTTCCCTAATCTGTGCTATACAGAAATGCATGATAATGAATGTCATTCTCTTCATGGTGATGTACCTGAATAGTTACACAAAGGTACAAACATGTAATATCCTCCTTTGCATGTTTGGATATTATTCTACACACTGGCTATTATTCTAATGAGCTCCACCCACAAGCAAGGCCAAATTTGGTTAGTACAGACCGGACTAAATCTGTACCAATCATAGACTTCTATTTTTCACAAGTTAGGGCATCATAGTACAGCACAGTACAGTACAGCACAGCAGAGTTCAGTACAGTAAAGTACAGTAGAGTAGAGTTCAGTACAGTACAGCACAGCACAGTAGAGGATAGTTCAGTACAGTACAGTACAGTAAAGTACACTACAGTAAATTATACTGTACTTTACTTGAGTGTGCTCTACTGTACTGTATTCTACTGTATTAAACACTACTGTACAGTACAGTACTGTATTATACTGACCTATTCTCTACTCTACTTTACTGTACAGTACTGTACTGTGCTGTCCAAACTTGTGAAAGTAACAGGAAATGTTCAATCTTATGTGGATTATAATTAATGGACATTTTGTTGTAGGGATTAATGCATTTGTTGTTAGGGCAAATCAAATCTGCCACTCTAAAGTGAAACTTACAAACTTTAGAAGCCTTTTTAAATCTTGAAAACACTACACGTTTGCATTTCCTGCTATGCAGGAACATTCTCAGGAACAAAAGAGTGATGAGACTAATATCCTACATCTGTATATACAGTGGGGAGAACAAGTATTTGATACACTGCCGATTTTGCAGGTTTTCCTACTTACAAAGCACGTAGAGGTCTGTCATTTTTATCATAGGTACACTTCTACTGTGAGAGTCGGAATCTAAAACAAAAATCCAGAAAATCACATTGTATGATTTTTAAGTAATTAATTTGCATTTTATTGCATGACATAAGTATTTGATACATCAGAAAAGCAGAACTTAATATTTGGTACAGAAACCTTTGTTTGCAATTACAGAGATCATACGTTTCCTGTAGTTCTTGACCAGGTTTGCACACACTGCAGCAGGGATTTTGGCCCACTCCTCCATACAGACCTTCTCCAGATCTTTCAGGTTTCGGGGCTGTCGCTGGGCAATACGGACTTTCAGCTCCCTCCAAAGATTTTCTATTGGGTTCAGGTCTGGAGACTGGCTAGGCCACTCCAGGACCTTGAGATGCTTCTTACGGAGGCACTCCTTAGTTGCCCTGGCTGTCTGTTTTGAGTCGTTGTCATGCTGGAAGACCCAGCCACGACCCATCTTCAATGCTCTTACTGAGGGAAGGAGGTTGTTGGCCAAGATCTCGCGATACATGGCCCCATCCATCCTCCCCTCAATACGGTAGAGTCGTCCTGTCCCCTTTGCAGAAAAGCATCCCCAAAGAATGATGTTTCCACCTCCATGCTTCACGGTTGGGATGGTATTCTTGGGGTTGTACTCATCCTTCTTCTTCCTCCAAACACGGCGAGTGGAGTTTAGACCAAAAAGCTCTATTTTTGTCTCATCAGACCACATGACCTTCTCCCATTCCTCCTCTGGATCATCCAGATGGTCATTGGCAAACTTCAGACGGGCCTGGACATGCGCTGGCTTGAGCAGGGGGACCTTGCGTGCGCTGCAGGATTTTAATCCATGACGGCGTAGTGTGTTACTAATGGTTTTCTTTGAGACTGTGGTCCCAGCTCTCTTCCGGTCATTGACCAGGTCCTGCCGTGTAGTTCTGGGCTGATCCCTCACCTTCCTCATGATCATTGATGCCCCACGAGGTGAGATCTTGCATGGAGCCCCAGACCGAGGGTGATTGACCGTCATCTTGAACTTCTTCCATTTTCTAATAATTGCACCAACAGTTGTTGCCTTCTCACCAAGCTGCTTGCCTATTGTCCTGTAGCCCATCCCAGCCTTGTGTAGGTCTACAATTTTATCCCTGATGTCCTTACACAGCTCTCTGGTCTTGGCCATTGTGGAGAGGTTGGAGTCTGTTTGATTGAGTGTGTGGACAGGTGTCTTTTATACAGGTAACGAGTTCAAACAGTTGCAGTTAATACAGGTAATGAGTGGAGAACAGGAGGGCTTCTTAAAGAAAAACTAACAGGTCTGTGAGAGCCGGAATTCTTACTGGTTGGTAGGTGATCAAATACTTATGTCATGCAATAAAATGCAAATTAATTACTTAAAAATCATACAATGTGATTTTCTGGATTTTTGTTTTAGATTCCGTCTCTCACAGTTAAAGTGTACCTATGATAAAAATTACAGACCTCTACATGCTTTGTAAGTAGGAAAACCTGCAAAATCGGCAGTGTATCAAATACTTGTTCTCCCCACTGTATGTCTCTCTTCCAGTTTCTTCCTGTCTCATGGAATAATAGTGCTGTGCAAAACAAAGGGTATACAATACAGAGAGCCAGTGTATACAAATGTACAGTATATCTAACCTGTGACTTAACCCTTATGGGTCGTTCCACCTCAAAAAGCATAAGAAAGAGAATTCAAAACCCACTATTTCAGGGCATGCTGAAATTGTTACTGTAGTTAGAAAGAGATAAGATTAGCATTCCTGAAACATCATTTTGTTGAAATATAATTTGAGCTCAGGGAAATTAAGCTACAGTAATTGATTGGACTAAAATTGGCCATTTTAATTGATTGGTTTCATAGAATTGTCAATAAATATAGTACCTACCATCCGATTTGGACCCTACTTCTTACTAACAATGAGTAAGACACGATCAAAAGCCATCCACGGCCACCCCACACACAACACCAAGCCCATCCCAACAACCAGTATACAGTATCACCAGTATACAGTATCAGTTCTAGTATGCTGCGGCTTGGAGTATTGCTTTTTTCCTCCCCCTTTTCTCCCCAATTTCAATCTTGTCTCATTACTGCAACTCCCCACTGGGCTCGGGATGCGAAGGTCGAGTCATGCATCCTCCAAAACATGACCCGCCAAACCGAGTTCCTTAACACATGCCCGCTTAACCCGGAAGCCAGCCACACCAACGTGTCGGAGGAAACACCATTCACCTGATGACCGGGGTCAGCCTACAGGCCCCCGGCCCACCACAAGGAGTCGATAGAGCACTCCCGGGCCAAACCCTCCACTAACTCCGACGACGCTGGGCCAATTGTGATACAGCCCGGTATTGAACCCGGGTCTGTAGTGACACCTCTAGCACTGCGATGCAGGGATATTGCTTTTTTTATCTTATGTAATGTATTCCCTTTGAACCTGGAATCAGTTTTTTTCCCTTGTTCAGAGAAATTAGCCATCGAAGTCACTTGCATTATTTACCATAAATGAGTGTGAAAATAACAGGTTTTTCCCACTAGATGCTGCTGTTCCTACCACTGCCACGTCCTTTTATCCATTTTGCTGCTCTCCTGTGTTGATTAAATGGATTCCAACATTTTCTTTGCAACTTTGGGTAAAAGAACAATAACTTTTGCTAATTATGAAAATATATTATGTGGTCATCCTCACAATTCAAGACAGTCCTCCATGAATGCAATTCAGTTTGTCCTTCTCTTTGGCCTAATCTGTGTCCAGGAAACGGCCCCTCTGTGTGTTTATTCCCTTCAAAAAAGGTGTGGATTAGTTAGACCATTCCTGGTAAACAAGCACATTATTAGGCTACAGAAGATATAATAGCTTCATTGGTATGGTCTCTAATGGTCTTCAATGGTAAAAGTAAAAAACACACATTGTATATTCTTTTGAAATGATACTGGATAGGGTTGGGCTTAATGGTAAATGTCACTAATCACACTACATTTAGAAATGTTTCTAATAATTGTATTGAAATAAATACGACTGCCGTGTAAAGATTTATAACTTTATTAAGGTTGTCTTGTGCTGAACAATTCGTAATTAGTGCTTTTTGAGGTCAGTTCAGTTTCGGATGTATTATTTAAAAAAATATGTTTTTTGATTTTGGTTTCGATTATTTATTTTTCACATTAAATGCACTATGTGGGTTGAATGCTGTAACACAGAACAAAACGGTTAATAAAAGTCCCATGATAGTAGTGACTGCCAATTTCTGCTCATCCCTTATCAACCATAATTTATTCACGTTGCTTTACTTTAATAAAATATTTAAAAAAATGTGTATATTACATGTTTTATTTGATGACTTTATTATTTCATTCCAAGTCATCATCTCACCTCTATAGAGATGCTGTCTGACAAAATCACTATTTTAGTAGTTCTTCAAAGTAAATAAGGCATACTTTTAAGACTGCTGAATATCAATCACTTAGATCATGTATTTTCAGGTAGAGATACCTCGCAAAGCAACAGCTCTCTATGCCTCTGTCACGACTTCCACCGAAGGTAGCTCCTCTCCCTGTTCGGGCGGCGCTCGGCGGTCGGCGGGGCCGGCCTACTAGCCATCACCGATCCATTTTTCCTTTTCTGTTTGTTTTGTCTTTGGTTCTTTCACACCTGGTTTCATTTGCCTTAATTTCTGAGTGTATAATCACCCCTGTTGCCTGCCTAGGTATGTGCGGGATTATTCGTGTGATGTTGCGCCTATTTTGTTTTCACGTATTTATACTGAGTGTGTATACATTTAGGAGCGTTTTTTCCCCCCTCCTTTCATGAGTAACGGGTTTCTCTGTTGTCGAGGGCGTTTATTTTTTGGTATTGTATCTTAACTGTATGTTTGTGGACTTGCCCATTAAATTACGCATCTCGGACATCTCTGCTCTCCTGCGCCTCACTCCTTCACCTACCTCTAAACGCAATCTTGTCACAGCCTCTCAATCGCAACACCCTACTACATCGCACAGTTTGGACTTGATCTGATTTACAGTATCTCTACAGAAACTGAGAAATGTGTGCAGTGAGCTCACAATTTTTTTTAAATTCTAATAATTGAACCGACATTGATCAATTAGTTAAAACATTTTCTCAGCACTAGGGTTGTCATAACATTTTAGTTACTAACCCATTTATTCATCAATGTTTTGGCTTGTAAGAAAAGTCTTTGTATGAGAATTGCACCATAGGGATGGCCCTCTCAGAAAGCTGCCATTTGTTAACTATTCAAGGAGAGTTGGGATGAAGCAGTAGGTTGCTAAGAGGAGGACTGGCTTGACATAAAATGTATTTTCATCATGAACAAAATCTATTGGTTTTATACCCAAAGTTGCAAAGAAAATGTTGTGATCCATTTAATAAACACAAGAGACCAGCCAATTTGGCAAAACCTGGTACTTTAACACTTCAATGGGTATAGTTCCCAGAGGCCAATTGGAGACGTCTCCAACTCAGTTTGTCATGTTGAGTGTGTTAGTGTCAACAGCCAACACACACATGTTGCAACCAGATATTTCGCTCTGCAACCTCACGTTTTAATTTGGGAGCACCAGTGCGACCCAAAGAAACTACAATATTTTTTAAATAATTGTAGTAATGATAAGGCTCACACTGTTGTTTCCTCGAGCGCAGATTCGTTAGTGTCTATAACGAGTTCGCTGAGAGTCTTAATAAATAAAAGAACAATTAACACGAAACACAAACGCACCGACATGAAAACAGAGTCAATTACACATGAGGAAAGAACCAAGAGGAGGGACAGATATAGGGAAGATAATCAAGGAGGTGATGGAGTCCAGGGGAGTGTCATGAGGCGCAGGTGCGCGAGACGATGGTGACAGGTGTACGGGATAATCAGTAGCCTGATGACCTAGAGGCCAGAGAGGGAGTATACGTGAGAGCGTCATGCTTGCAACATTAGTTCAACGAAAACCGCTTGTTTCTATCACAAACACTTCAAAAGATCTGACCCATATTACCAGAGCAATGTTATTTTTTTCCTGTCACAGATTGGGGGACTGTATTTTACATTCATAAACCATGTCGCAGGTCGTTCTAAAACTACTCGTGGGCCTCACTGGTTTTAAACCTTGTTCAGTCATGTTTGTTAACTCATTAGCTAGCTAGCTAACAGCCTGGTAACTTTACCAGTACATCCAAACATTTGGATGCACAGAAAGAAAGGACAAGGGATAGCTTCTTCAGGAGATCAATGATCATAGCTATGAACCATCATCACAAACTCACTCTTAACGAGCCAGTGTACGATTGTCAATATAATGCATCTCAATTGGAAAATAGTGTTTTTACATCATGTTAAAAACCTCAGTCTACAAATGACTTTTTAATTTTAATTGTAATAGCATTTTAGGTTTTTATAATCAACAAATGTATTTACAAGGTTCCATATTTGTTTCTAGGGTACAACATACAGGCTATATCTCAATAGATTTATTGTAAATCTTATTTTCTGGTGCTTCTAAATGTTGTGTTGTGCTTCTAACTTTTTAAAGTTTGGAGCACCAGTGCTACCAATGATTACACACATGCAAACACCCTCCTTGGCCTCTCCTCTCTCAGAACACCTGGGGAGAAGGTACAATTTCTCTATCTTCAGCCCCTCAACGAGCCCTCCTCTTAATCAGTGTAGTGGCCCCTCCACTCCAACACCACACTGCTTGGCAAAAGCGGCCTTGCTCTCTTTTTCACCTGCATTGATGGGAATCAATAGATAGACTCTGACATTATTACAAGAAAATATAGGGATCAGGAGAGTGAAATGGCAAACAAGAGGAGTCTGTATTTATGCAACACAAGAAAAACCTCACATCCGCCCGCAGTGGAACGGGATCAATTGGGCTGAGAGGAATATTTTGGCATGGAATTTAGATTTTGTCAGAAGAGGATTTTATTGTCGGTGTTTGTTGTCTCCTTGCGGACCGGGTGGAGTGATATGACTTATAAAATGGGGCAGTTGGGAAGATTAAATGTATCCTGTCCTCCACTTGAACAAACTGCTTCCAAGATATGTGTAGCACTCAACAGGCAGAATAACTATTTTGTAATGGCAATACAGAGAGTAAATATATTATATTTTGTTCTCAGGACTCAGTATGTTGCAGATGACTCATTGGATAGATCATCTTGCAGAATTTCTATCAGGATTAATTTCCAGAATTTGGATTTTCTTGGTTGTGATGGGTCTCATTTGGATTCTCCTTCTCGAGAGGTGACCATCAGGAGTAGAGATTGAGGATTGACGAATAAGGACAGCGATTGTGTTGGTCGGAAAGACTCAGATTGTATCAATTTAAATGTAGGATTTCAATACTGGCCCAGACCTTGAGAACTGAAATGACTGAAATGAAATTTGTTGATTTTTCTTTTATTCTCTGTCTTATTCTCTTCCAGTGTACTGGCTACTCCGTGTGTGTGATCCAGGAAGAAATAGAACAACTAACACTGACTTTAGGGAACAGAGGGGAACCAGACACACAGGCCAAGAGACACACATCAAACCCCTGAGTCGACGCAAGGAGCTCGGTGCGAGGTGTATGTGGTGGGGGATTACATGTCATGATGTCAGGTCCTTCTGCTCATTATTATACACACATGCACACACATACACATGCACACGTCAAGGGTATCAGAGAAACAGCAATAGAATTGGCTTGGGGGGAATAGGAAAAATGTGTTACATTCACGGCATTCACTGTCACTGCTGACAAAAGGAACGTCAAAGGTAACTTGGAATCCACAAGAACATAAGAGAGATTTCCCTGACGTATCCATGCCAAAAGCATCAGATACTGTGAAGCATAAGGTATAAGAAATGATTCACTGACATGACATCACTGAGCTCTTCCAGCAGTCTTTCTGATAAAAACAACGCAATCACAACCCTAACTATATGCTTGGAAAATGTACTGGTTAGTTTGAATGTTTCAATCTGCAATGTATCTTCAGTATCGGTGATAGTATAGGCCTATTTCAGTGGCTAATATGTCCAACTCTGGTCTACACACCACCTGTTTCCCCACATACTTGACCACACACTGTAAAAGACCAATCCAGACTAGTTCTCAACTATGTTGAGAGCAGCATACCACCCTGCATACCACTGCTGGCTTGCTTCTGAAGCTAAGCAGGGTTGGTCCTGGTCAGTCCCTGGATGGGAGACCAGGTGCTGCTGGAAGTGGTGTTGGAGGGCCAGTAGGAGGCACTCTTTCCTCTGGTCTAAACAAAGATCCCAATGCCCCAGGGCAGTGATTGGGGACACTGCTCTGTGTAGGGTGCCGTCTTTCGGATGGGACGTTAAACGGGTGTCCTGACTCTCTGAGGTCATTAAAAGATCCCATGGCACTTATCGTAAGAGTAGGGGTGTTAACCCCGGTGTCCTGGCTAAATTCCCAATCTGGCCCTCAACCATCACGGTCACCTAATAATCCCCAGTTTACAATTGGCTCATTCATCCCCCTCCTCTCCCCTGTAACTATTCCCCAGGTCGTTGCTGCAAATGAGAACGTGTTCTCAGTCAACTTACCTGGTAAAATAACGGTAAAAAAATGTAAAAAGCTCTTACCGTCCACACAGGCTGGCATGGCTCTTGTCGTCCCAGCGATCTGTCCCTTCTTACAGGCGCACCGTGCAGTCTGTCTGGCGATGGTCCGTCTGGGCTGACTGCTGTCCCTGTCCAGCATCACAATCTCACATGTCCCCGCCGCCAGTTGACCTGGAAGTGACATCACATAGACAGGACATTATGTCAAAGTGGCAGAACATAATCTATTAGGGAAAAAGTAGAACCATACAGGGTTCTTCAGTTTGTCCCCATAGGGGAACCCCTATTATTCAACAACTGCAACCTTTAATCACTCACAATCTGCGTTCAGGTGTACTGTCAGGGTTTGAGACTAACTGTTTTCGAGACTACCTAAATAATCTAAACTGGAACAAACATCTCAGTAACGGGTGCAATAAATCCAAATACTAACATTTTGGATTAGTTTAGAAAAATGTATGTTATTTATCATTGTATATAATACGATTAATCAACCAATATATGTAGATACAAAACATATTTTGAAAGAAACAATTCTGAAAATCAACATGCAATCGAACATGCTGGGAAAAATTATAAAGATGGGAGTGGTTTTCAGAGTTTTACGCTACACAGAGTAGAAATTGCACAATCACATTCAACTCTGGTTATTAAAACCAACAGTGGGGTTATTTTACACCACCGAGTGTTGTTCATTTAACTCAACACTAAAAAGATTTCACAGAAAAATCGACACAACGTAAAACTGGCCAATTTGCTGTGTACCATAAAATACACTGCTGGTTCACTCATACTCCCTTCGATTCTCCTACTCTCTGCTCCATGAAATTACAGAAAATACTAATTTGAAAGACAGAAATCATGGCAAGATATCAACTACATCGGGTACTGTATACGTAAAATGATTAAGGGAATAGCAGATACATGCACAAATATTCCCATATAAACTCAGCAAAAAAAGAAACGTCCTCTCACTGTCAACTGCGTTTATTTTCAGCAAACTTAACGTGCAAATATTTGTATGAACATAAAAAGATTCAACAACTGAGACACAAACTGAACAAGTTCAATAGACATGTGACTAACAGAAATGGAATAATGTGTCCCTGAACAAAGGTATCTGGTGTGGCCACCAGCTGCATTAAGTACTGCAGTGCATGTCCTCCTCATGGACTGCACCAGATTTGCCAGTTCTTTCTGTGAGATGTTACCTCACTCTTCCACCAAGGCACCTGCAAGTTCCTGGACATTTCTGGGGGGAATGGCCCTAGCCCTCACCCTCCGATCCAACAGGTCCTAGACGTGCTCAATGGGATTAAGACCCGGGCTCTTCGCTGGCCATGGCAGAACATTGACATTCCTGTCTTGCAGGAAATCACACACAGAACGAGCAGTATGGCTGGTGGCATTGTCATACTGGAGGGTCATGTCAGGATGAGCCTGCAGGAAGGGTACCACATGAGGGAGGAGGATGTCTTCCCTGTAACGCACAGTGTTGAGATTGCCTGCAATTACAACAAGCTCTGTCCGATGATGCTGTGACACACCGCCCCAGACCATGACGGACCCTCCACTTCCAAATCGATTCAGCTCCAGAGTACAGGCCTCGGTGTAACGTTCATTCCTTCGACGATAGACCTGAACCCGACCATCTCCTTGGTGAGACAAAACCGCAACTCGTCAGTGAAGAGCACTTTTTGCCAGTCTTGTCTGGTCCAGCGACGGTGGGTTTGTGCCCATAGGCGACGTTGTTACCGGTGATGTCTAGTGAGGACCTGCCTTACAACAGGCCTACAAGCCCTCAGTCCAGCCTCTCTCAGTCTATTGTGGACAGTCTGATCTCTGATGGAGGGATTGTGCTTTCCTGGTGTAACTGGGGCAGTTGTTGTTGCCATCCAGTACCTGTCCCGCAGGTGTGATGTTCGGATGTACCGATTCTGTGCAGGTGTTGTTACACGTGGTCTGCCACTGCGAGGATGATCAGTTGTCCGTTCTGTCTCCCTGTTGCTCTGTTTTAGGCGTCTCACAGTATGGACATTACAATTTATTGCCCTGGCCACATCTGCAGTCCTCATGCCTCCTTGCAGCATGCCTAAGGCACGTTCACGCAGATGAGCTTGCACCCTGGGCATATTTATTTTGATGTTTTTCAGAGTCAGTAGAAAAGCATCTTTAGTGTCCTAAGTTTTCATAACTGTGACCTTAATTGCCTACCGTCTGTAAGCTGTTAGTGTCTTAACGACCGTTCCACAGGTGCATGTTCATTAATTGTTTATGGTTCAGTGAACACGCATGGGAAACAGTGTTTAAACCCTTTACAATGAAGATCTGTGAAGGTATTTGCATTTTTACGAATTATCTTTGAAAGACAGGGTCCTGAAAAAGCGACATTTCTTTTTTTGCTGAGTTTAGGTACAGTTTAAAACATTCTCACAGCTAACTTTTTTAACTTATCAGATTACTCAAACTCCTGATGTTAAAGTTTAAAACTGAGGTAAACTCTAATGCTCATACACCATTTAAAAGCGTATTCAAATTCAGAAGGGTTCTATATAGAACTCGTCTTGCCTTCCAAAGAATCCTTCTTGCCTTCCAAATAATCATCAAAGACCCTTTTCTTCCTAAAACAGTTCTTAGGATGTCTAATGTTCTAGAACCCTTTGCCTTACAAAGAAACTCCCAACTAACATCACCACATTGGCCCCATGTAGGTATTTGGTGGGCAAGGTGTTTGGGGGCTAGACCCCACAAATATTTGGGTGCGTGATAGTAACAACTGTGTTGTCTATCTGATACAATGTAAGGGGCAGCCGATCCAAAAGAGTTGGCTTACTTCAGGCGAAGTGAGGGCTGCCCTTGGGGCCAATGTTGGGCCGATGAGCAAAGGCATATTGGCCCAATGTTGGCAGCCTACATGGGTCCAATGTTTTAACCCGCATTGGGACCACATAGTGCCAATGTGGGTATGTTTGCTGGGAAAATATGGGTTTATTTGGGCTTATTTAGGCAAAGTGACCAGATATGGGATGCCAACACTGGGCCCACACTGAGCCAATGTGGAGCCGATAAGCAAAGGCACATCTACCAACATCTGACAATATTTTAACCTGCATTGTGCCCACAGCATACCAATGTAGACATGTTTGCTGTGACTCGTGTCCAAAAATAATTCTTCAGATGAAAAGGATTCTTGGTAGAACCTTTTCCCCCCGCAAATAATCATTTTGGAAGCCTTTTTTCTAAGAGTCTAAGCACATAAACATCGCATAAGTGTGTGTAGTATTGTTCTATGAGGAAAAGCATGAACATGCTCAACGCAGATGTAAGAAAGAAGACAAGGAGGACACACATTTTGAGTATTGAGATGCACCCAATGTTGAGAAAAAGCAGTCTAGACAATCACTTAAGAGGGCATCTGGTGGAAACCACCAGACTTAACCCCATGGTATTTCTTATACATTTTTCATTAATTGTACTTTTTTTTTTCACCCTATCTCCATGGACATGTTGCAATCGTTATTCATGAATTAAATATGAATACTGATGAACCCTCCAATCACAGTTCAGCATCCACCGCACTTCCTGATTCATTCAATCAGGTGACCTCTGACCTTTAATCAACATCTTGCTGTTCACCCATCAACCGCATGCGCACACGCACACATACATACACATATATATATATATATATATATATATATATATACAGTTGAAGTCGGAAATTTACATACACTTAGGTTGGAGTCATTAAAACTCATTTTTCAACCACTCCACAAATGTCTTGTTAACAAACTATAGTTTTGGCAAGTCGGTTAGGACATCTACATAAGTAATATTTCCAACAATTGTTTACAGACAGATTATTTCACTGTATCACAATTCCAGTGGGTCAGAAGTTTACATACACTAAGTTGACTGTGCCTTTAAACAGCTTGGAAAATTCCAGAAAATTATGTCATGGCTTTAGAAGCTTCTGATAGGCTAATTGACATAATTTGAGTCAATTGGAGGTGTACCTGTGGATGTATTTCAAGGCCTACCTTCAAACTCAGTGCCTCTTTGCTTGACATAATGGGATAATGAAAATAAATCAGCCAAGACATCAGAAAAGAAATTGTAGACCTCCACAAGTCTGGTTCATCCTTAGGAGCAATTTCCAAATGCCTGAAGGTACCACGTTCATCTGTACAATCAATAGTATAAACACCAGGGGACCACGCAGCCGTCATAACGCTCAGGAAGGAGACACGTTCTGTCTCCTAGAGATAAACGTACTTAGGTGCGAAAAGTGCAAATCACTCCCAGAACAACAGCAAAAGACCTTGTGAAGATGCTGGAGGAAACAGGTACAAAATTATCTATATCCACAGTAAAACGAGTCCTATATCGACATAACCTGAAAGGCCGCTCAGCAAGGAAGCAGCCAATGCTCCAAAACCGACATAAAAAAGCCAGACTACGGTTTGCAACTGCACATGGGGACAAAGATCGTACTTTTTGGAGAAATGTCCTCTGGTCTGATGAAACAAAAATAGAACTGTTTGGCCATAATGACCATCGTTATGTTTGGAGGAAAAAGGGGGAAGCTTGCAAGCCGAAGAACACCATCCCAACCGTGAAGCACGGGGGTGGCAGCATCATGTTGTGGGGGTGCTTTGTTGCAGGAGGGGCTGGTGCACTTCACAAAATAGATGGCTTCATGAGGAAGAAATATTATGTGGATATATTGAAGCAACATCTCAAGATATCAGTCAGGAAGTTAAAGCTTGGTCGCAAATGGCTCCTTTCAAACGGACAATCACCCCAAGTATACTTCCAAAGTTGGGGCAAAATGGCTTAAGGACAACAAAGTCAAGGTATTGGAGTTGCCATCACAAAGTCCTGACCTCAATCCTATAGAAAGTTTGTGGGCAGAACTTAAAAAGTGTGTGCGAGCAAGGAGGCCTACAAACCTGACTCGGTTACATCAGCTCTGTCAGGATGAATGGGCCAAAATTCTCCCATCTTATTGTGGAAGGCTACCCGAAACGTTTGACCCAAGTTAAACCATTTAAAGGCAATGCTACCAAATACTAATTGAGTTTATGTAAACTTCTGACCCACTGGGAATGTGATGAAAGAAATAAAAGCTGAAATAAATCATTCTCTACTATTATTCTGACATTTCGCATTCTTAAAATAAAGTGGTGATCCTAATTGACCTAAGACAGGGAATTTTTACTAGGATTAAATGTCAGGAATTGTGAAAAACTTAGTTTAAATGTATTTGGCTAAGGTGTATGTGAACTTCCGACTTCAACTGTATGAATATATATACACACACAATCCTGTGTGACTCCCTCCCCTTGCTGCTCACACCCATTAACCCGGACTATGTTGGGAGCCCCAGGTCTCATCCGGCGAGGGTTATCAGGGCCAGGAATTGGTAATTGTGATTGGCAACAGGGTCAGAGGTGTGATTTAATCTGGCCCTTAGTCACCACAGAAACATAATTAACTACCGGGTCACTCTCAGGGTAATAGTGATCCATCAAGAACGCGATGCTATAATGCTGTGGAGACGAATTTGCAGTGGAATGGTGTGCCGAAAGGGGTTGCCTATTACTTTAAATGCAGAACGTGTCTGTGTGTGTGTGTGTACACTACTTTAGCACACACTAGGATGTACAGTGTATGTGTCTTTTCACTTCCAAATGTAACTTCCAAATCTTTCAGGATGAATGATAAAAAATGGAGAAAAAAATATATTTATATATATATAACAGCATGAACACTTTGTACATGTGGCTCACTTGTGTATGCTTTAGCCTGTGCATCTGTCAAGGTAGAGGTAAACAAACCCATACTGTGTTACAGCATGTTACAAAGAGGACACTAGGTAGTTTACTTCACCCCCATATCAAAATAAACTACAAAATAATTCTATTTTGAAATGTATTTCAGTAAAATACATAAAATCTTGTATTTTTATATGAAATACATTTGCAAATAGCCGCCCCGAACAGCAACAACATTCTTAGTAACGGTTACAGAAGCGTTTAACTTTTTATGACTGTGATATGTTGTTGTTTATCTATCTTAGTTTAATACAATATAGACTGCTCAATGACCAAAATGTAAATGTGTGTATATGTGAAAATGAACATGCCAAAATGAACTGCAAAGCACACTGGTTATTATTATTGGCCTTGTTTTTAGGGTGGAGCTCATTGGACTAATACTTGTTCATATTTACATATGCATTTATATTTAGTTCATTTAGCAGACACTTTTATCACGCGATAGTGCCATCAGACTCCTGATACCAATGTGTGTGAAAGTGGGCCAGAAAATTATGAACCGTTGTAAAAAAAAAAATGGTACAGGAAAGTATTTTGTATATTTATAAATACAAATTACAACTCTCAAAAGTATCTTCTTACAAAATACACTATTTAAACAAAAGTATGTGGACGACGCTTCAAATTAGTGGATTCGGCTGTTTCAGCCACACCCGTTTCTGACAGGTGACAAACATTGGCAGGAGAATGGCCTTACTGAAGACCTCATTGACACCGTCACAGGATGCCACCTTTGCAACAAGTCAGTTCGTCAAATTTCTGCCCTGCTAGAGCTGTTATTGCGAAGTGGAAACATCAAGGAACAACCATGGCTCAGCTACGAAGTGGTAGGTCACACAAGCTCACAGAACGGGACCGCAGAGTGCTGTAGTTCGTAAAAATCGACTGTCCTCGGTTGTAACACTCACTACTGAGATCCAAACTGCCTCAGCAACGTCAGCACAAAAACTGTTCATCGGGAGCTTCATGAAATGGGTTTCCATGGCCAAATGTGCATGTGTCTGCTCAAACGGTCAGAAACAGACTCCATGAGGGTGGTATGAGGGCCCGACGTCCACAGGTGGGGGTTGTGCTTACAGCCCAACACCGTGCAGGACGTTTGGCATTTGCCAGAGAACACCAAGATTGGCAAATTCGCCACTGGCGCCCTGTGCTCTTCACAGATGAAAGCAGGTTCACACTGAGCACATGAGCACATGTGACAGACGTTACAGAGTCTGGAGAAGCCGTGGAGAACGTTCTGCTGCCTGCAACATCCTCCAGCATGACTGGTTTGGCGGTGGGTCAGTCATGGTGTGGGGTGGCATTTCTTTGTGGGGCCGCACAGCCCTCCATGTGCTCGCCAGAGGTAGCCTGACTGCCATTAGGTACCGAGATGAGATCCTCAGACCCCTTGTGAGACCATATGCTGACACATGCACATTTGTGGCCTGCTGGAGGTCATTTTGCAGGGCTCTGGCAGTGCTCCTCCTTGCACAAAGGCGGAGGTAGCGGTCCTGCTGCTGGGTTGTTGCCCTCCTACGGCCTCCTCCACATCTCCTGATGTACTGGCCTGTCTCCTGGTAGCGCCTCCATGTTCTGGACACTACGCTGACAGACACAGCAAACCTTCTTGCCACAGCTCGCATTGATGTGCCATCCTGGATGAGCTGCACTACCTGAGCCACTTGTGTGGGTTGTAGACTCCGTCTCATGCTACCACTAGAGTGAAAGCACCGCCAGCATTCAAAAGTGACCAAAACATCAGCCAGGAAGCATAGGAACTGAGAAGTGGTCTGTGGTCACCACCTGCAGAACCACTAGTTTATTGGGGGTGTCTTGCTAATTGCCTATAATTTCCACCTTTTGTCTATTCCATTTGCACAACAGCATGTGGAATTTATTGTCAATCAGTGTTGCTTCCTAAGTGGACAGTTTGATTTCACAGAAGTGTGATTGACTTGGAGTTACATTGTGTTGTTTAAGTGTTCCCTTTATTTTTTTGAGCAGTGTATATTGCTGCAGTAAATATATTGCTGCAGTAAATATATAACAAAACAGCAATATAGTACTTCATTGTTGAATGGTATTGAAAATCAGCAATTGCTAATAGTGAATATTTCATTTGGCCTATATATTACAGCATACAAACTGATATTTGGCGTTTATACAACTTGCACTTCAGGCCTTAACAAATTTTCTAAACTGACAGCGACGACAGGGCAAAACATGCCACAGATCTGTTCCCTGTATAAATGTGATTGCTGGAGCACTACAACCACATATCATTTAAATTGGTACAGCACTTTCACTAACGGGTGGGACAAAAAGAGCCTCTTACAAGACATGTCTCGAAATGTGTTAATGAGTGAGAAACAACAACACCCTATACTTGCTAGCGATCAAAAGGTTTTTGGCGCTCCAAAAATGCAGTATGGTACTGTATTTTTCAATTGGCCATTCGGGTACTATAGTGACTCGGGACAAGGATTGTAGAATTCCTAAAATACATTCTCACTCACGGGTGCAAACAATAAAGCCAATTACAAGGCATGCCTTAAATTATGTTAATGAGCCAGTGACTGTCCCGCCCACAACATATACCCACAATGCACCATAATTCATACTGTAAAACACATTTATGGTATTTTACTGTGCATTCAACAGTGTTTTACTGTAAAAATTACAGAACGGTCTTAGTGTGCTGTAAAACAAATGTACGTTATTTTACTGTGCATTCTACAGTAATCTACTGTATTCCGTTTATACAGTATCATACTGTTGAAAATTACAAAAACATCTAACAGTTCCCACCTTATAAGAACCAAAAGCTACAAATGTAGTTCTCTCTCTTTGTAAAGACAGGAGGAAAACATCCCACCAGCACTCACCAGCACATACCTGTATCTTTAATGATAAATTGATGCAGATCTGCAGAGACAGAACACAGGGCTGTGATGTCTTGTGTTACGTTGTGATGGTTTTTGATGTCCGCTGCCTTTACACCACGTCATAATGTATGATGAGGGGTTTTTAATCTCTGATTGTGTCATTCCCAGCAGGAGCCTATGACTAAAGAACAATGTGAGAGCTCAAGATTTCAATTAATCCTCCCCCTTCTCCTCCTCTTCTTTCTTCTGCCTCTCTCACGTGTCTACCTCTGCTCTTAATCACATTTCACTTAACTTCCTCTTCATCCCTGTCTCTTTATTCTCCCTCTCTCCTTTGTCTTCCTCTGTTCTTCATCAGACGTTTCACTTAACTTCCTCCTCTTTCTTCTCCCATCTTCTCCCCCTTCCTCTTCTTTTCCTCTGCTCTGCTCTTCATCCCAGGTTTCTCTTAACTCTCTTCTCCTATTTCACCTCCCTCTCTCCCTTGTCTTCCTCTGCTCTTCATCACACGTTTCACTCCCTCACCTCCTCCCCATCTCAGACTTTCCATGTATTAATCTCCTCCTTTCCTCTCTCCCCCTTCTCTTCATCACATGTTACACTTAACACCCTTCCTCCTCCTCCTACCCCTCCTCCCCATCCTTTTCCTCCTCCCTGCCTCTGCAGATGATGCAGGATAATGACTTGTCATGTGTGCGTTGCATCAGGCACAGCGGCAGAGTTAGTTTTATTTTTACACTCTTGTACAAAGGAGCCACTCACTGCCTCTCCCTCTGTCAGAGCCCCCTGTGAAATAATAATGTATTTCTTCACTGAAGCTGAGAACATTTCCGTGCCCACCATTGTCTCATTATATATAATATGTGGATCACTTTGGAGCTGGAGCACATTGTGTCATAGAGGCAAAAAGAGCAAGAGTGACTTTTTTATGAATGTCTACAGCTGCTTTTAGCTAGACAAAGTACCTCTCCAGTCTTACTCCACTGTCGTACTGTTAATGATTGGTAATCTACAGTCCAAATGGATTCCTTTGTATACCGGTGATGGGTGTGAAGAATATATCTTGTGTTGCATCCATCTCAGGGATTTGTATTAATAGAATGGTGTCCATTCCACAAACATCTCTATGAGACTGAATAATCCACACAAGAATGGATGTCACATACAGTCACATATACTGAGACACATTGTTAAAATGGTTGAACAAAACGAACATGTTAGCCTGATTGATGTATGATTTTTCTGTCCTGTTGTCATCTGGGCAGGCGAGACGGCTGATTTAAAATGTATGTGTCCATCAACAACATAGAAGATGGATTATCTTGGCCAGGCATACAACTTAATACACAGCGAGATTATTGACATGCTCCTTTCCTCTATTATTTCTTTGTGCGATCCCAGAAACACATTAGGATTGCCCTTTTGTACCAGGTCGTTTGACAAACCGTCCATTGCAGCAGCGAGTATACAAGGCCAGAATGCGTGATTGATTTTACGTTCATGTCAACGCCTTTGGGCCTCTTATATATATATATACAGTGGGGAGAACAAGTATTTGATACACTGCCGATTATGCAGGTTTTCCTACTTACAAAGCATGTAGAGGTTTGTAATTTTTATCATAGGTACACTTCAACTGTGAGAGACGGAATCTAAAACAAAAATCCAGAAAATCACATTGTATGATTTTTAAGTAATTAATTTGCATTTTATTGCATGACATAAGTATTTGATACATCAGAAAAGCAGAACTTAATATTTGGTACAGAAACCTTTGTTTGCAATTACAGAGATCATACGTTTCCTGTAGTTCTTGACCAGGTTTGCACACACTGCAGCAGGGATTTTGGCCCACTCCTCCATACAGAACTTCTCCAGATCCTTCAGGTTTCGGGGCTGTCGCTGGGCAATACGGACTTTCAGCTCCCTCCAAAGATTTTCTATTGGGTTCAGGTCTGGAGACTGGCTAGGCCACTCCAGGACCTTGAGATGCTTCTTACGGAGCCACTACTTAGTTGCCCTGGCTGTGTGTTTTGGGTCGTTGTCATGCTGGAAGACCCAGCCACGACCCATCTTCAATGCTCTTACTGAGGGAAGGAGGTTGTTGGCCAAGATCTCGCAATACATGGCCCCATCCATCCTCCCCTCAATACGGTGCAGTCGTCCTGTCCCCATTGCAGAAAGGCATCCCCAAAGAATGATGTTTCCACCTCCATGCTTCACGGTTGGGATGGTGTTCTTGGGGTTGTACTCATCCTTCTTCTTCCTCCAAACACGGCGAGTGGAGTTTAGACCAAAAAGCTCTATTTTTGTCTCATCAGACCACATGACCTCCCATTCCTCCTCTGGATCATCCAGATGGTCATTGGCAAACTTCAGACGGGCCTGGACATGCGCTGGCTTGAGCAGGGGGACCTTGCGTGCGCTGCAGGATTTTAATCCATGATGGCGTAGTGTGTTACTAATGGTTTTCTTTGAGACTGTGGTCCCAGCTCTCTTCAGGTCATTGACCAGGTCCTGCCGTGTAGTTCTGGGCTGATCCCTCACATTCCTCATGATCATTGATGCCCCACGAGGTGAGATCTTGCATGGAGCCCCAGACCGAGGGTGAATGACCGTCATCTTGAACTTCTTCCATTTTCTAATAATTGCGCCAACAGTTGTTGCCTTCTTACCAAGCTGCTTGCCTATTGTCCTGTAGCCCATCCCAGCCTTGTGCAGGTCTACAATTTTATCCCTGATGTCCTTACACAGCTCTCTGGTCTTGGCCATGGAGAGGTTGGAGTATGTTTGATTGAGTGTGTGGACAGGTGTCTTTTATACAGGTAACGAGTTCAAACAGGTGCAGTTAATACAGGTAATGAGTGGAGAGCAGGAGGGCTTCTTAAAGAAAAACTAACAGGTCTGTGAGAGCCGGAATTCTTACTGGTTGGTAGGTGATCAAATACTTATGTCATGCAATAAAATGCTAATTAATTACTTAAAAATCATACAATGTGATTTTCTGGATTTTTGTTTTAGATTCCGTCTCTCACAGTTGAAGTGTACCTATGATAAAAATTACAGACCTCTACATGCTTTGTAAGTAGGAAAACCTGCAAAATCGGCAGTGTATCAAATACTTGTTCTCCCCACTGTATATATATATTTTTTAAATGTAACCTTTATTTAACTAGGCAAGTCAGTTAAGAACAAATTCTTATTTACAATGACGGCCTACCAGAGAACAGTAGGTTAACTGCTTTATTCAGGGGCAGAACGACAGATTTTTACATTCACTGTGTGCATCTTTAAATGTGAATCTGATTAATCAAATAGTTGCTATTTATAAGTCGAGTGGTTCGTGTTTTTATTTTTCTGCCAGGAAAATGTAAAAAAAAGGTCATAAACAAACAGAAAATTACATGGTTTCAAAAACTGCTGGAAGTCATGTATAGTACTCAGTCAGTATGTATTCCGTCGTTTTACATTCCCGTTACAGTATATTTCCAGTTTCCATTCCATTCAACTCAAATGTAAATTACGATTCCATTCAGATGCGACTTGGGGAAAAAATAGAAGCAAAGAAACATTATTTTGCTAATTACCACTTACATTCTTGGCATCTCGTGCTGCATGTAGCCCTCGTGGCGGTATTTTAGTAGAGTTCAAACTAGATAACGATCCACTGGAGTACAGCATATCCCCCCCAACATTACAATGCCTAAAAAAAAAGAACTACTCTGAGCCACTCAGCAACAAAATAACAATGTGTTCCAGTGCAGATAAGGCAACTCCAGTGACTTTCATTCACTATCAATCTTTACTGTATGGGAAGAGCTCTCAGTATCTGCAAGTACAGGCACTATATAGCCAGAGAGGAGAGATCACAGAGGGCTAGTAGCACTACTCTGCATCATCCTCACCCTGACCCAGTCAACGGCCAACCAGACAGGGCAGAACAGAACACATTCATGCAGTACAGCCTAAGATAAGTCATTTCTACAACGTCTTGGCAATACTTGTGATGAGCAATCCATCACAAACGCACTCAACTTCATTATGCCGAAATACATCATGTCCTTCAGGGAACTGTGGCAAGAACTGTAATTAAAGTTAAAGTGCATCACCATCTAGTCTTAGCCTTGCTAGGTAGACAGTATGCACTGCAAGTCAGATTCCTTTGTAGGTTTCATTCTAACCATGGAGTTAGTTGTTATTCTTACCACTGTTGCCTTGGACACGACTAATTATTTTGGGAGTTTAGGCACACTTTGTGGTAAATGCAGGCAATAAATATAATTTGATTGATGTATCTCCAAACATAAGAATGGTGATGGTGTGAATGCAGTACACTCTTAGCAAAAAAAGGTACAGTGGTCCCTCAATTAAAGAGTTTGAGCTTATGCCGTGACCATTTGCGGTAGATGATGGCAGATTGTGGTGAATTGCGTCATTCTGTCGTTGCACCACATTATCACAAGGGGGGCGATAGAACGCCGATCTATCGGTAGTCTAAACTGTGGCACAAATTGACTATCTTTTTCGTAAATTAATGGAGGTGTGAATGTTTCAGTCCGAGAGTCTCTCTTCTCTGTCACTGCATCAGGCAAAACAAAAAAAATTGCTGGCGGGTGGACCTGGAGTTGAGCGAGAACTTGGGTAAATGCAATGGCACAATTACACTTGACATGTGGACTGACGATTATCGAAAAATAGGCAAGTGGACTTTTGGTTTCTCTCCCTCTAAAAACAGAAATAAATCATTCTAAATAACAAACTATATGAAGTGAGTTTCTGAAACACAGTCCTTCTTTGCTGATGTGAAGAAGAAACTGAAAGTCCAGTGAGGATAGGGAGGGGAAAAAGTTGCCAATATTTTCAAGACCTGAGCTACTTCATTTATTTATGAAATGTACTAGTTTATTTAGGCAATTTAATATATCACTTTAGGCTTGGCCTATTTAGTAGGCTATTTCGCAGCATAAAGCTATATTTGTCAGCATAAAGCTGAGTGACTCACTTGTTGCTTTGGATCAAAATAAACAAGTACCAACATTCTTTCTGATAGTCTAATAAAGAAATGTTTTGACCAAGTTAATTTGCTCATGTTGTTCGTGTTCAATTATTTGTGACATTGTGGTTAATAAAATGAAGTAAAACGAAATAAATCAAGTAAATCATATTCATAATAATGAAATGTGTTTTGAAAACTTGTCACTGTTCCTTATTAATTTAAAAAAATATATTTTATTTGATCTTTCTGAATAATACAAAACAAACAATACAAAACAAACGATAACTACATCACACCTGCCCAGACCCTCCTGCTCACACCCCCATCTCCAGCGCCCGCATCACTCTCCGCCACATGGCCTCAAACTGATCCATTTTGTTTCTCTCCGTCGCCCACACGAACCTTCAACATTTGGATAATAAACCATTTTAATGGCTGACATTGGTTGATTTTAATACTTCTGACAGCCAAATTTCTAACTCCACCCGTAACATTTGGATGTTATAACATTCCCAGAAGGCAGGGATTATTATAACCTAATGAAAAATGAACCTGGTAATCTCATTTAATTTACTACAGGCCTAAGACCTATGGGTTTAACCTTCTGAATGAATGATTATATTGAAGATAGAAGCTGCCTCTTAATGAGTTCCAAGAGCCGATTCATTACCCAACAAAATAATAATATTCCTCTTTTCCTCCCTGCATTAATTAATTTGTCTGCATGTCTATTCAACATTTGGTTAAAAAGATTTCTTCAAATTGCTGTGCAGGAAAAGGATGTTATCCACCGTGCCTGGACGCAGGCTCGCAGCTGGCTTCTCTCTGGAACCACACATCCATCTGAAGGTGACTCTTTATCCACAGTGCCTGGTCGCAGGTTCACAGCTGGCTTCTCTCTGAAATCACACATCCACTGTGCCTGGTCCCAGGCTCGCAAGCTGGCTTCTCTCTGGAACCACACATCCATCTGAAGGTGACGCTTTATCCCTTGGAACCACACAAACACCAGGTGGACAATAGGCCTCTTGAAGCAATAAAGGAAATGAACAAGTAGAACCATACATAGCTATTCAGTTTGTCCCCATAGGGGAACCATTTTTGTTTCTAGGTGGAACCCTTTGAACCCTCTGTGTCGGGTACTCCATAGAACACCCCTGTAAATGGTTCTACCTAAAAGTCTCTATGAAGGGTTTTAGGCAGAAGTTTAAACTTTTAACGTCACATGCACAAGTACAAGGAAATGGCTTTCTTGCAAGCGCTAAACCCAACAATGCAGTAATCAATAACAATGCACAAATAAAAATAACATAAGGTAGAGAAACTATGTAGCATACTACATATATAGTCAGTCAGTTCTAGTACCATATTTACAATGTGCAGGGATACTGGAGTGATAGAGGTAGATACAGTATGTACATGGTAAGGTGACTAGGCATCAGGATATATCCTAAAGAGTAGCAACAGTGTCTATGGTGATTGTATGTGAGTGGGTGTGCGTGTGTGTTTGGATTAGTTTAGAAAATGGTATGCTTTTTATTAATCAATCAATGTGCACCATTGTACATGAAAAATACATATTGAAACAAACAATTGTGAAAATCAACATGCAATAGAGCATGCTGGGAAATATGACTGTTGATTGTGATTGCCTGCGTTGTTGGGAAAGGGCTCGTTAGTAAACATTTCACGGTAAAGTCTACACCTGTTGTATTCGCATGTGACAAATAAAATTTGATGCGCGCTGTTTTGATTGTGTCAGTTTGACTCTGAGATAAAAACATTCACACACAACTCTTTTACACCACTGAGTGTTAAGTTAATCTAACTCCTGAATCAACACTAACAATAACGTAAAACATAAAACTGGCCAATTTGCTGTGTACCATACAACACACTGCTGGTTCACTCATACTCCCTTCTATTCTCCCACTCTCTGCTCAATAAAATCACAGAAAATACTAATTTGGAAGACAGAAATCATGGCAAAGATATCAACGACATCAGTACTGTATACGTAAAATGATTAAGGGAATACCAGATACATGCACAAATATTTCCCTGTACTGTAGGTACAGTTTAAAACATTCTCACACCTATTTTTAAAAAATGTATCAGATTACTCAAACTCCTGATGTTAAAATTTAAACACTGAGGTAAACTCTAATGCTCAGGCACTATTTGAAAGAATAAAAATACAATAAATAAGCTTATTCAGATTTCAAAGAGTTCTAACCGTTCTTGCCTTCCAAAGAATCATCTTTCAAAAACGGTTCTTAGGATTTTAAAGGTTCTAGGTAAAACCCTTTGGCTTGCAAAGAACTCTCGTTATCTAAAAACGTTTATTTATTTTTTTGAAAACGGTTCTTGGTAAAAACTCTATCAAGCCGCAAATAACCCTTTTTTTTTAAGAGTGTATGATGAGATCAGTGAGCCTGAGCCCCTGATGATGTGAATAATGTTCGACTCCATCACCTCACCATCACACTCTGCCAGAGAGAGGGGAGGGAGGGAAATATCTATGCTCACACACATTCCTGCCAAAATCCCTCTGGAAAACACAGTGGGCAGAGCCCATTCTATCTCTGCCCACCAGTCCCAAAGTAACACAAGGGGACATGCAGCCATGTCCAGCTCTCTCTCTCACACACACACACACACACACACACACACACACACACACACACACACACACACACACACACACACACACACACACACACACACACACACACGTGATTTTACAGAGGACTGTATTAATAAACCACAGTAGCGTACAGCTGTTCACAGAGAGACAGAGATACAGAGCCAACAACAAGCTGAGTTGTCTGAAATCTAATTTGGAGACAAACTGTAAATGAGTGAAACCTTGATGATGCTCCCTGGCCTCGGGCCTGGCGTGGCGGATTTAAATGAAGCCTTTTAACAAGCTTAATAAAGGGCTGTAAGAGCCAGCACACAGTCAGCACAGCTTCCCAACACAGCAAACCTCTAGGTGGGTGAGCGGCACACCGCCCACGGGTCTCATCCTGACACACACAAACGGGAATGTTATGTTTACACACAGACGCATTTACACGTGCATGAACGCATGCGCAAACGCAGGCGGGCACACAAACTCACACACACACACACAGACACACAATACTCTTACTGCCCACCCAGCATGAAACAGTACATCAGCTTCATACAGTATGTGGCTGACAAAATACAGTGATCAGAAAGGGGCAGCCTGGGCCGCTAAAGCGCTGGGCAAAGAGGAGAAATATTAGCTCTCTGTCCAGAAATCACAATCAGCAAAGTTCTCGAGACGACTCTCGTTAAAAGCAAAAAGGGAAAGTGCTGCCTGTCCAATCTATTTTTGGGAAGTGTGCTTGTTTGGAGCGGGAAGCGGCGGAGCACTTCGCTTGCTATTGGCCTGTCTCTAGCCAGGTGATTTTATTTTCTCTCTCCCGAAAATACTGGAATGTGTGCGCACACAAACACGATATATAATATATGCCATTTAGCTGACACTTTCATGCGACTTACAGTCATGCGTACATACATTTTCCATATAGGTGGCCCCAGGGGACATCAAACCCACGATCCATGCATTGCAAGCACCATGCTCAACCAACTGAGCCACAGAGGACCACACACACACAGAAGCACTGGTAAACCTGCAGTCTAAGTAACATTGGCTACATTTACACTGGCGGCCCAATTCTTGTTTTGTTTTTTGACTAATCAGATCAGCTCTAAAAAAGATCTGATGTAATTGATCAAAAGACCAATAAGTATCAGAATTGGGCTGCCTGTCTAAACGCAGCCATCTGGAGGTATTGAGTCAGACAACCTTCTGCAGTATAAGCTATGTGCTTCAAGGGATAGTTCAGGCACATTAAAACCCATTGCTGTTCATCACAATGCAAATCTCTGCTCCTATTATACACTACATACACAGGGTGTGTACACATCATTTAATATTTCAGCTCTGTATGAAAATACATCTAAATGAATTAGTACCTACCAGGCAAGTATCTTTTCATAAGGATGGTAGCCTATGGAGTATGGAGTATGCTTGTTTCTCATGAGGGGCAACCTTTTCCTCCATGTTAAGTCTTTAAGAATAATGAATTCTTGTAATAGCATGATTCTGGCTTGGAACATTTAAATGAATGTTGATCAATGACAACGGTGGATGATGGGAAAACAAATGACCCTGATCACCCTAACGCTAACCCCCCCCCCCCGCCCACACATGCACACTTATACACACAAAGCACCACTGCAATAAAGCTCATTTTCCAATCCCTGAGGATCCACAAATGGGGCCAGGCATGCAAGTCCCTTAAACACCACTGTGATTTCACAGGTTAAACCTCCATCTGAAACTAGACACCATGTCTCAGCCCTCGGGGTCAGGGGGAAGGATAGAGAGGCCACCCTTACGCAATATATCTGTGGCAGCAAAAGCCTATAATCAGGCCTAGTTGGGATGTGTTTGTAGTTGGAGTGTGTGTGTGTGTGTGTGTGTATGTGTGTGTTTGTATCCGAGTGCGCCTGATCGTGCACGCGCACGTGTGTGTGGCTGTCTGCGAGTAGTGTGAGTCCATGACTTCTTTCATGGAGGGTTGATCAGCATTCATCAGGAGGACTCAGGGACTCCAAACCAGCCTTCCTTTAATCTCACTCTCTCATTCAGCTGGCCCCTACACTGTGGCTCAGCTGTGTGATAAAGAATGCTCGCATTCTCCCTCCATCTCTATCCCTTTCCCATTTCTCTTATTCCATTTCTCTCATTTTCTCTCCTCGGTCAGACAGTTGGTTGGTAAGTGTCTCTCTCCCTTTCTCTCTCTCTTTCTCTCTCTCTCACTCACAAAAACCCTTACGTATCAGGGGAAATATTAGATATCTTTTCAAACAAGTACACAAACCCTCGTAAAATATAAGCCCAATTATCTACTTGCATCAACACAAATAAAACAGTCGCATCCCATGCCTATAATACTTCAAAGTTGGGGAGAATATAAGTGTGTCATGGTGCTGTCGGTTACCCCAGTCAACGACAGCTCTATTCTAACCTCCAGGCAGTCAGTTCACCACTCAGCCAGCTAATCCTCCCACTCCCTGCCAGCCATTCTCTTCTCCCAGAATAACGACGAGCTTTCACTCCACAAAGCCTTTCTCCTAATCACCCCAGTGACGGGTCTGACAACTGACTGTATGACAATGAGAAACACACACTGAGAGCATGGAACGCAGCTCACGTCGACGTCTGAGAGGATTGTTTCGATGACTTCAAATTCAACAGCACCGAACTCCCTCTGTGTGTCACCAAATGAGACTTGTCTCTGCACTGTCTGCAAAATATCCTATCTAGGCTCGGGAAATGGAACCATTTGAAATACAAGAAGAGAGGAAGGAGTATTTTTTATTTTCTATTGACAGGGCTTTTATAGATGAGTAGTAATTATTCTGAGACATTTGTGGCTAGCTGGGGGAATGTGAGGTGAGGTAACATAGAAACAGTCATGTTATTCAGACACAGAAATAAGGACAGATATTGTGTTGTCACCAGGTGGCAAGTACGTACAGTCATTGAAGGAAATAATGAAACAGTGTGAGAGAACCTCTGTTGAAACCCAATGACAACACACATACACCTGATTCAATTAACAATGGTCTAAACTGAAGACCATGAACTAGACCGACCATGACAATTCGAATACATGATTAGTGTATTGATGGAATCATTTGTATTACATAAAGCTGAGCTGGAACAAGCACCTGCACATAGTACAGTCCTTTACTACAGATGTAATAATTTGAGACAGTTTGTTACACCAGGAAAATAATCCTGCAGCAACAGGAAATGTTAATGATTATGTCGATTAGAATTAATTGACATTTTTGTAGGGGTTGATACATTTTTTGTTAGGGCAAATCAAGTATGACATTTTAAAGTGGAAATTACATTAGAAGCCTTTTTAAACCTAAAATAGACTAGAGGTTTGCATTTCCTGCTGTGCAGGAAAATTCTCAGCAACAAAAGTGATCAAATTAAGATCCTACATCTGTCACCCAGCTAGGCTACTGTTTCTATGGGACAGAAATGGGGTATGTTTCTTGGTTGAGCCTGAACAGCCTCAAGTAATTAGGGATGCCTCCATCTGGTTCGCCCCTGGAGACGGTGTGTGTGTGTGTGTGTGAGATGGTGGTGGTGGTTTGCCTCTAGGGGCTGTCAGTCACTCAGTCACCCCACTGACATGTCACCCTGATGGGCATCTGACTAGCAGCCCCACCCCACTATCCCAGAGAGACCCACAAGGTGGGCTGAATCTACACATCTTTTCCTGGGCCTTTGATATTCTATTCTATTTTATTCTACCCTCAAAAAACATCCCTATGTTTGACATGCAGAACCAGACACCACACTGCAAAAGCATCCAAGTGCAAAAGCACCATCATCAACAAACACAACAACATAAAAATCCAACCACCCCTTATATTTCAATGTTATGGCTGAAAAGTAGTTTGGCCAGACATTTGCTCATGAATATTTAGTTCTACATATGCATTAGCTCGGTTTAGTAGCAGTACCAGCTATACGATTTATGAGTATGGGAGATGATTATAGAGCAGGAGCAGGCCTGTGTCCCAAATGGCACCCTATTCCCTATACAGTGCACTACTTTTGACCTGATCCCTTAGGGACCTGTTCAAAAGTAGTGCACTACATGGGGAATATGATGCCATTTTGGACGCACCCTGGAGGGATATCACCCGCCCACAGGCATGAAGAACAGACTTTACAAAAAAATGAAAACCAGGTGGTAGATTTAGGGCCTTGTTAACCATTCGGTCTATCCAAGCAACTTCTCTCCATGTACCTTAGTTGGATTGTGTGTGTCTTCCATTATAGGTCTACTTTTCACTGATTATGCACTTGCATCGCATTGACTCAAATGGAAAGGCAGGGTTTGTAGATAAAATAACTTGAAATCATAGATGCCATGGAGTTAAATGTAAACACAAGTCTCACATAGGCCTACTTAGCTGTGAAATACATTATAAAGTCCTCCAATATCCCATTGACTTCTAAAGTGGTTTTGAAGGGAAGAAGAAGCAGAGCACAGAAATAGCATCAAATGACTATGCAATAACCTTGTTGTAATTTCAGGGCCCCTGTGTGTGTGAGGTGAATTCCCCGGGAGCTATAGTATGCCCGTCTCTCCATCTCCCCTCTGGTGTGTGTGTTAGTGTACCGTGATAACAAACCTCTATCGCCTGGCCGTTCACACAGAGATAGGGCCACCACACGCTTCAGCTGCAACCAAGGTGCAGGGAAATATTCACCTCTGGGAGCAAGGAGAGAGCTGACAGATATGGAAAGGCAGCCCAGCTCACTACTGTCTTCTCAGTACTAGAAGCTGTTATTTGCAGAAAACATTTGATAAATCAATTTATTAATTTTAGACACGTCTCACCACTGTTGCGCTCTTCAAACTCCTGCCATTTCATTGTGCTTCGTTTCCCAATTAGAAATGTTTGTTAATATTTCCCCACGACTTTAAACGTAATTTCTGTTCAATCTTTATTACATATAATCTTACAATAATCTTGAGCATTTCACCATTTCATTTTATTACTGTTTATTGTTTCATTTAATTGACCAATTCCTATCCTGAATGGCGATGTTTAAAGTGCACATGATCATTCCTTAAACTCACGTGGTAGACGTTCATTTTATTTCCATCAAATGTGTTTGTTTGCAGTTAGTCCTTGGAGCTCCTTGTTTCTGTTAAATGTTCTGTACCTGTGAAAATTGTGCGTGAGCGAGCTGCTGAGTTCGAATACTTATGCGTGGCCTCCCCATTAGGACACCAACGGGAGAGATCAATTAGACTGAACCAGGGTGCACCGGCCCACCTCACAAGCGGTCCAACCAGAGAGGGTGAGGAAGTTTTCCCCAAAAGTTTTTCAGACCAGTTACTGTACATAAAATCCTTGTAGCCTACTGATGTCTACTAATTATTTTATTAGTAGTCTATATTATTGGTAATAGTTTTTAAAGCAGTTTCTGAAATAAATTAATGTCACGTTCCTGACCTGTTTTCTGTTAGTTTTGTATGTGTTAGTTGGTCAGGACGTGAGTTTGGGTGGGCAGTCTATGTTTTCTGTTTCTATGTTGGTGAATGGGTACCTAATATGGTTCTCAATTAGAGGCAGGTGGTTTTCATCTCCTCTGATTGAGAATCATATTAAGGTAGGTAGTTTCACAGTGTTTGTTTGTGGGTGGTTGTCTCCTGTGTCTGTGTCTATGTTGCACCATATGGGACTGTTTCGTTCGTTCGTCGTTTTGTGTAGTCATTTTCCTGTTCGTTCGTTCTGCGTTACATGTAAGTCCTTACGTTCAGGTTTGTCTACATCGTTTATTTGTTTTGTTAATTATTCAAGTATAGTTCGTTTTTTCGTCTTGTTTAAATAAATTATGTCAAATCACAAGTCTGCATTTTGGTTCGATCCCTGCTCCTCCTCTTCGTATGAAGAGGAGGAGGAACGCCGTTACAATTAAAGGGAAAATGTATTAACAAGCACAATGTAGACAATATTACACACAATATACAGAAGAGTAGAAGGTTGTAAGACGGGTGCTTTTCAAAGACAATCCAGAGCATCACCAGGCTTTGAGCCAATCACAAAGGTTGGCTCTTGACAGTCGACTCCTGAAATAAACACATTTCTGTCTCTCTGATGAGCAAGGCTTCGGGAAAAAAATGAAAGGGGAAAGAGTAATGGAAATAAATTGAAGGAAAAAACGAATCTACTGTGGCTGTCAGTGGTGAAGGTGACACATGGTAGAGCGTAAGATTTCAATGCGGCTCGCATCCTCATTTCTCTCCCTATTGTGACTCAAGGCCCTGTCATTCATCTGGTGAAAATGGACCGTTTGAGTGTTATTATCAAGCTGACACAATGCACGGCTGGACTCCTCTCTCCGCTTCCATCACTGTGGTGTGTGTGTGTGTGTGTGTGTGTGTGTGTGTGTGTGTGTGTGTGTGTGTGTGTGTGTGTGTGTGTGTGTGTGTGTGTGTGCGCGTGTGTGTATTATGCCCATTGCTTTGTAATGTAGACATTCCATACAGTGCAGTACTTAAATGGGAGAAATATTTCACTGTTAAGGTAATGTACCGTGTCTACATTAGTGTGTGTGTGTGTTTGTGTGTGTGTGCATTCCTGTGTGCCTGTCTGTGTATGTATGACTATAGCAATAAAGCTAGTAGCTGCCATTAGGCCCAGACAGACAATCCAGTCTAATAGGGAGGATGTTCTCTACTGTGGCCCAGCATTATACATTATTAATTCCCCTCAACACCCGACTATTATCGGGCACCACACTTTTGACACTAGTGAACTAGGGAATAGAGTGCCATTTGGGACTTAGCCACAATAGCTATTACTGGATGATGGTCACCCATCATTCTATCTGGGCAAAGCAAAGGTCCAATGTACTGTAAAGTTCAATCTTCATATTAAACGCCTGCTGACGCTGTTATAGGGGATTTTTTTTATTTGTACTGTACTGTGGGGCTAGGGCTGTGTCCCTGATGGCACCCTATTCCTTATAAATTTCACTGCTATGGGCTTTAGGGTGCCATATGGGACTTAACCTAGCTCTCTGGTCATGTTTGGTAAATGGTATTAGGAAATGATCAAGGAACTCATGAATATATTTTAAACAGACAGGGTTGAGGATGTAGAAAGAGTTGAAATTATAGAGTCGATTCTTTCTCTCTCTTTCCTTCTCTTCGCTCCGGCTCGGAGCAGAGCGGAGGTTGCTTGCCAGCAGTGAGGTATTGGTTCAGAGTAATTGGTATTCTCCGCACATCAGACCCAATGCAGAGCTTCTTATGAGAATAAGAGAGGAAACACGCTTATCTGTATTTCCACAGTAACCAGGGGGGGGGGATCTCTGCTCTCGCTCTGCAACGCTAGTCTAGCTAGCTGCTCTTATTTTCTTCCCTGTGCAGTTCTCTACTGTCAGAGCTCATTATCAAGTGTTGCTTTGCTTTGCTCGATGCCGCTGTCCACACTTTTAGCCTTTCAGCATTCACAACCCCCCAGCTCTCCCACACCACCATCCCATCCTCCCTCCTCTTCATCTGCTCCCACCACCCACACACACATACAGTGCATTCAGAAATGATTCAGACCCCTTTACTTTTTTCACATTTTGTTACGTTAGTCTTATTCTAAAATGGATTAAATTGCTTTTCCCCCCTCATCAATCTACACACAATACCCCATAATGACAAAGCAAAAAAAAAAATTTAACATTTTTTTGCAAATAAAAAAACGGAAATATCACATTTACGTAAGTATTCAGACCCTTATTCAGTACTATGTTGAAGCACCTTTGGCAGCGATTGCTCGGGTCTTCTTGGGTATGATGCTACAAGCTTGGCACATCTATATTTGGGGAGTTTCTCCCATTCTTCTCTGCAGATCCTCTCAAGCTCGGTCGGTTGGATGGGGAGCTTCGCTGCACAGCTATTTTCAGGTTTCTCCAGAGATGTTCGATCAGGTTCAAGTCCGGGCTCTGGCTGGGCCACTCGAGGACATTCAGAGACTTGTCCCTGAAGCCACTCCTGCATTGTCTTGGCTGTGTGCTTAGGGTCATTGTCCTGTTGGAAGGTGAACCTTCGCCCCCAGTCTGAGATTCTGAGCACTCTGGAGCACGTTTTCAACAAGGACCTCTCTGTACTTTGCTCCGTTCATCTTTGCCTTGATCCTGACTAGTCTCCCAGTCCCTGCCGCTGAAAACCATCCCCACAGCATGATGCTGCCACCACCATGCTTCACCGTAGGGATGATGTCAGGTTTCCTCCAGAAGTGATGCCTGGCATACAGGCCAAATACATTCAGGTCTGAGAATCCTTTAGGTGCCGTTTGGCAAACTCCAAGCGGGTCGTTATGTGCTTTTTCCTCCACAGAGGAACTCTGGAGCTCTGTCAGAGTGACCATCGGGTTGTTGGTCAGCTCTCTGACCAATGCCCTTCTCCCCCGATTGCTCAGTTTGTCCGTGCGGCCAGTTCCAGGTAGAGTCCAGGTGGTTCCAAACTTCTTCAATTTAAGATGATGAAGGCCACTGTGTTCTTGGGGACCTTCAATGCTGCAGAAATGTGTTGGTACCCTTCTCCAGATCTGTACCTCGACACAATCCTGTCTCTGAGCTATACGGACAATTCCTTCGACCTCATGGCTTGGTTTTTGCTCTGACATGCACTGTCAACTGTGGGACCTTATATAGACAGGTCTGTGCCTTAAGAAATCATGTCCAATCAATTGAATTTACCACAGGTGGACTCCAATCAAGTTGTAGAAACATCTCAAGAATGATCCATGGAAAATGATGCACCTGAGCTCAATTTCGAGTCTCATAGCAAAGGGTCTGAAAACTTTTATAAGGTGTTTCTGTTTATATTTTTCATAAAATTGCAACAAAAAATGTTTTCTCTTTGTCATTATGGGGTATTGTGTACTTTTTGAATGCACTATATACACACATACAGGTAAACAGAGAGAAACGTGCTTACTACACGCACATGCACACACAAATACACTAACGTCTTCTCTCAAATGCTTTATGGTATTGAATAGTGGTGAGGCTATGGTCTGTGAGTAGACGTCAAACAATGTCTCTCACCTAGCACGTACACATGGCTTGGCCATAGCCAGTCACTTCCTACCAGTACCTTTTTTAAGGACGAGTCACCATAGCAACACCCCAAAAATTATGCAAAGTAGCAAACCAGCTACAACCTGTGGCACTCTCTTTCTGTCTCCCTCTCTCTTCCTCTCGCTCTCAATATCTCTGTCTCTTCCCCCCTCTCTCTCTCTTCTTGACAGAACTCAGTCTCAGTCCAGAACTCAGTCTGTCTGTCCCTTTCCTATCTACCTCATTAACTGTCACAGTGCTACTCGTCAGTCTGTGGTCAGTCAGTCCAGTCATAAGCTACTACTGCTCCTCCGCTCATCATTCCATTTGCTTTTACAAGCAGTGGCTTGGTCCATCAGGCATCTCCAGTTGAGCGGTTATCTGCACTGATGAGAGAAAGGGCCTGACAAAGCAGTGAGCCCATGTGTAACCATTTGTGCCAATTATTTCATTAGAGTCTGACAGACTCCCTTCCCTCCACTGGCAGCATGCAGGTCGGCAGGCTGGACTCTCTCCACTCTGCTCTCCTCTCGCCTCCCTGCTCTGCACGCTGGAGAGCACCGCAATGGGTTCAAGTCCATCAATTAATGAGGCAATTTGCTCAAGTGGTTACACCTGGGCTGAACACTTTGTGTAGCTCTGCTTGCTGATCACAAGCTATTAGGGTGAGGTAGGATGAGGGTGGGTTCTGCTAGTTTTGCTGCTTCACTAGGCTTCGCTGGATATGTCAGTGTGTGTGGGATGATGATGGTGAGTGTGTGGGGGTTTGGGGTTTGTGTGCATGTGTGAGTGTTTTGTCATGTCTGCCTGCGTGTTTTGTCTGTCAGTCAGTCTGTCAGTTTGTGGGTCATGCCTTCTCTCCATCTCTCCGTCAGACTGCTGCTGAGTGTCAGTGTGTTTGTGCGTGCGTGTGTCAAGTGTGTGCGTGCGTGTGTCAAGTGTGTGTGTGCGTGCGTGCGTGCGTACGTTAGGGATGTAACAATTCCCTGATACACATCGGACTTTGGTTCAAATGTTTAAGATATGAGTGCATCAACTGATTCAAATGTAGCATGCATCTGTAGGACAATCTATTCAAATGTCATGAATTGGCGGTTCACAATTTTTTGGGAGGGGATAACTCCTTCAGTGTCGAACTAAGCATATAATTGTGTTGACAGTAACTGATCTACAAGTAATTTTGCATACCGAACAACCCCAGGCAACATCAGTAGCCTAGTCAAACTGCGCTGTGCGCAGCTTCACACGCCGACCAACGAGAGTTAGGCCGATTCCTTTTCTGGCAGATCTGCGCATCACCTTCAGCATTAAAACGCTTGTAAAATGGCTTGTGCAGTACTACGCTTTATTAGTTTAGTTATTTTTAATAAAATGTGCTATTGAAAATTGTGTTCTACAAAAGTAACCTAAGCTATCGCCGGAGACACAACTCTCAACTGGCTATAGGCTTACATGCTGACCGGGGTTTAAATTCGATTTTAGTTATGGCTCAGGTCAGGTGCCTAAATACACCATACCCATATACATAATTTACACACGCACAAGTCAGCTCATGAGCTCCATTAGCAGCAGATTTTAATTTAGAATGGAAAATGAATGTGTTTATGTAACAGATGTTAGTGCATCAAATCGTATCGCATCGGACAGAATCTCTTCGATTCGTTCCTCTAATCAAACGGAATCGCACCAAATCGTTTCAAACTAAAACGTATCATTCCTGTATCGTATCGGAGCCCATGCATCTAGATACGTATCGAACCGTCTAGAAAGGGAAAGATGCACATCCCTAGTGTGTGTGTGTGTGTGCTGCTGACAAGCAGAACTAGAACCAGATGTTTGTTGTCCCATCCACATTTTCAGGCTTCCTGAATCTTTGATGACACTGCTTCAGAAATGTCGGTCTCTACCAGTCAGAGTCACATGGGATAACCAGGCGCCATGTGGTTTGCATTGCTTTACGAATCGACAGTGGATACAGAATAATAAAATCTATAAAAATCCGTGGGGACAGATTCTTCTGTACTGTATTTACAGCGTTTTGTATGTTGAGCTTGAGTGCTAGAGGAAATATGAGCTGATATATTCAGTGTGTGTGTGGTCTGAGTAAAGATTCCTCTGTGCTACAGAGACAAACACGGACACTAGGTAAAGTTGTATGTTTACAGACTGACCCCATTGCAGGGAGCTGTGCGGAGCTGTAGCTATAATGTATGCTTGAGGTAAACCACTATGACAGGACCTACATGTTTCTCTTTTGTCCGTTTGATTTAAGCAAGAGCATTCTCACTCCTGCATCCACGCAAACCTATTTAATTCATCTCATTGGGTGTGCTATTATCCTTGGGCTTCTGTATCAACACAAGGTATCATTTATTGTTTTGTTAAGCAAGGCAAATGTGCAAGCCCGGCATATTTCGTTTGCTGTGTAAATATCATTATTCAAATATTATGTTTTTGTGTGTTCTCTGTGGCACAGATACCTCCTTGTCTGAGTCCTATCCTCTCCGGGATTGTATAATTTTTCCCCCTCACTATGATTATTCCTGCAATATGAAATGTCATGGGATACATACGCGTGTGGACTCGAGGTGCAAAGGGAGTTTTAAGTCAATGTTATATCAAAGTGAAGAAAAAGAGATTGGTGGAGAAGTATCCGCCAGCCTGCCAATACGCACACCAATGCATACCAAATGGATGTTACATTAACACTCGGGATGAAATATTGAGATGGTAGAAAGCTTTGAGCCGAATGGCCAGCCCAGCCCAGACATTAGGTGTGTGTGTGTGTGTTTTATGTTTGTGTCTGTATGCTGTGATAGAAAAATTACATATTTACCTGATTTCTTTAATATTAATACTTAACAAATAGGACATTTCTGTTTTGTTTAATTCTGTGTTTCTATAAAGAGACGGTTTCCACTCTAGCTTCCTGCAGTTAGTCTGTGCGTAGGGTTAATGAAATGGGTTTTACTAGATAGCTTGGGCTAACAATGACTTGGTAATAATTACCTAAAGCTGGCATTCTATAGACAAGATGTGGTGTGTGTGACCCCATAGAGATAGCCTGGAAGACTTTAGACCAATGCCTCACTGTCTCGTCTTCCTGGCATCTGGGAAACTAAGCCAGGTTGGGGGTAAAACACCATCCTGTGTAGATAACCAAGGTGGCTTATGGGAGTTGGAACCAGTCTGACTTAGCATTTTTAAGTCCTAACTAAGGTCTCTGTTTTATCATTATCAGTTAGGCTCTCAGACTGACAGTCAAGACTGTTGGGTCGACGATCTCATTATTGCAATAATTATTCAATATTAAATAAAGATAATTTTTTGAAGAAATGACCAAGTCTCTTTCCACCACATTTTTTGGCGACGAGGAGGTAATCTGCAACTTCCCCTGCTGACCGCTCCTGAAGATCTGGGTAAACTGTGCAAAGGGGATCAGGAATTGGGATCTCAGGGTAAACCACGCTTATTATTGAGCAGCTGGACCCGCCTATGATCTGAGAGGTAGCGGGCATGGGTGGATACCAGATCTCGGACAGAGTACTGAGAGAGGTAGGCTTGGACAATCTATCAATAAGTATATGAAATTATAAAGAAAAAAGAAAATCCCTGGGTATGCTCAGAGCGAGGACTTCCTTAAGAGGGCCACAACTGAGGTGACGCCCTGCGAGGGCATCTGATTTGGGGAAGTTCAAATTATAAAGTGTAATGTTTAGATAAAAATGTTTGATAAATGAGGTAAACAGGCATGCCCTGGGTTACTAATGTTAGGTGTTATTGTAAGTGTTTTGTTATTCCTGATACTTAGAAAATATGAGGTAAGGTTGGATTTTTTTGGGACCGTGTTACATAATTAGATAGCAGACATGGGTACTCTAGATGGTTTGGCACATTTGGATATACATAACAAAATCTAAACCATAGTATTCGCAGGAGGCGATTTCCCAGTGTGGATACAATACCCCATTGTGGGACCACTAATTAGGCAATATTTTAATAAGTTTCCCTGTTTATATAGACAGGGTTTTGAAATCTAAACATCGCTAACTGGTTTTCCTTGTCCGTCTCATTCCCCTCTGTGTTTTTCTGTGAATGTGATACGAGAGTGTGTGAGGGAAGTATGTTTTGGGAACAGTACTGTTTGAACGTGAGGGTAGAAATAAGTGTTAATCTTACATTTGGATAATAAGATATGTAGCGCTATCTTGGGGTCCGTTCAACACTACCCACGGGGTGGTATTATTAAGTGTGAGATGTTATTCTATCATTTCTGGAAGACTAGAGAACTGTTGAGCATCATTGCCATTTGGCAGCGTCCGGGAAACTAGCGTTGTTGAGTTGGATGAATGTATGGATGAAGAATCGTTGGAGACGGAGTGATTATTTAATGTGAGTACATTAGATTTCCTAGGTTATATATTGGTTCTGTGAAGACGTGAAAAAACAATTAGGACAAATTGTATGTGTGTATAATGATTACTAGAGATTTGATAAAGTAATACTGGGAAAATAATGAGATGCATCTTAAACAACCCGTACGTAGACATACGTAGGCTCTGAGTGGCCTCTTTATGGATCATTTGTTAGAGATAATGTTAATTAAAGCATTATAAACTCAGCAAAAAAAGAAACGTCCCTTTTTCAGGACCCGTCATTCAAAGATAATTCGTATAAAATCCAAATAACTTCACAGATCTTCATTGTAAAGGGTTTAAACACTGTTTCCCATGCTTGTTCAATGAATCATAAACAATTAATGAACATGCACCTGTGGAACGGTCGTTAAGACACTAACACCTTACAGATGGTAGGCAATTAATGTCACAGTTATGAAAAATAAGGACACTAAAGAGGCCTTTCTACTGACTCTGAAAAACACCAAAAGAAAGATGCCCAAGGTCCCTGCTCATCTGCTTGAACGTGCCTTATGCAATCTGCAAGGAGGCATGAGGACTGCAGATGTGGCCGGGGAAATAAATTGCAATGTCCGTAATGCGAGATGCCTAAGACAGAGCTACAGGGAGACAGAACAGACAGCTGACTGTCCTCGCAGTGGCAGACCATGTGTAACAACACCTGCACAGGATCGGTACATCCAAACATCACACCTGTGGGACAGGTACAGGATGGCAACAACAACGGCTCGAGTTACACCAGAGGCTGGACTGAGGGCTTGGTGACCTGTCCTCACCAGACATCACTGGCAACAACGTCGCCTATGGGAACAAACCCACCGTCGCTGGACCAGACAGGACTGGCAAAAAGTGCTCTTCACTGACAAGTCGCGGTTTTGCCTCACCAGGGGTGATGATCGGATTTGCGTTCATCGTTGAAGGAATGAGCGTTATACCGAGGCCTGTACTCTGGAGCGGGATCGATTTGGAGGTGGAGGGTCCGTCATGGTCTGGGGCGTTGTGTCACAGCGTCATTGGACTGAGCTTGTTGTCATTGCGCAGGCAATCTCAACGCTGTGCGTTACATCCTCTTCCCTGAAGACATCCTCTTCCCTCATGTGGTACCCTTCCTGCAGGCTCATCCTGACATGACCCTCCAGCATGACAATGCCACCAGCCATACTGCTCGTTCTGTGCGTGATTTCCTGCAAGACAGGAATGTCAGTGTTCTGCCATGGCCAGCAAAGAGCCCGGATCTCAATCCCATTGAGCATGTCTGGGATCTGTTGGATCGGAGGGTGAGGGCTAGGGCCATTCATTCATTCATTAGTTCTCTCACGTCACCCCGCTCCTCCGCTCTCTCCACTGGCTTCCAGTTGAAGCTCGCATCCGCTACAAGACCATGGTGCTTGCCTACGGAGCTGTGAGGGGAACGGCACCTCCGTACCTTCAGGCTCTGATCAGGCCCTACACCCAAACAAGGGCACTGCGTTCATCCACCTCTGGCCTGCTCGCCTCCCTACCTCTGAGGAAGTACAGTTCCCGCTCAGCCCAGTCAAAACTGTTCGCTGCTCTGGCACCCCAATGGTGGAACAAACTCCCTCACGACGCCAGGTCAGCGGAGTCAATCACCACCTTCCGGAGACACCTGAAACCCCACCTCTTTAAGGAATACCTAGGATAGGATAAAGTAATCCTTCTAACCCCCCCCCCCCTTAAAAGAGTTAGATGCACTATTGTAAAGTGGTTGTTCCAGTGGATATCATAAGGTGAATGCACCAATTTGTAAGTCGCTCTGGATAAGAGCGTCTGCTAAATGACTTAAATGTAAATGTAAATGTAATTCCCCCCAGAAATGTCCGGGAACTTGCAGGTGCCTTGGTGGAAGGGTATCATCTCACAGCAAGAACTGGCAAATCTGGTGCAGTCCATGAGGAGGAGATGCACTGCAGTACTTAATGCAGCTGGTGGCCATACCAGATACTGACTGTTACTTTTGATTTTGACCTCCCCCTTTGTTCAGGGACACATTATTCCATTTCTGTTAGTCACATGTCTGTGGAACTTGTTCAGTTTATGTCTCAGTTGTTGAATCTTGTTATGTTCATACAAATATTTACACATGTTAAGTTTGCTGAAAATAAACGTAGTTGACAGTGAGAGGACGTTTCTTTTTTTGCTGAGTTTATGACTGTCTACATAATCTCTCAGAAAAACATTGGCATATAAAAATTTGCGAGGAGAGAGGAGCGTAAATAAATTCATAGAAGAGTTCAACTATATCAAATCCATAAAGACACTAATAGAAGGGCACTGGAATTCTACCAATTTGGCTCGAATTTGGGGGAAGAAATCTCTTCATGGATAAAATTAGGCAGCGTTTCCCTGCTGACAGGAAAATTCCAATCTAGTAGAGAATTCAGGGATGCAATTGTGACTTGGCACAATGTTATAAATGAAGAGTCATTAACTCAATACACCAGCGTATTGATGTCAGCGTTCTATCAGTGTAATCGCACTCACCATACTATTTGTGAAGTCATTTGAGTATGGACATTGTTAAATGGGGTACTTGGTAAATTTGCTCCGGCTATTGCCGGCTGAATATGGTCGGTGTCTAGACATCAGGGAAATAACGGAATTTAAAGTATTGCCAGCCGCACAGCCACACCAACGCTTTGAATAAACACAGAAAAAGCCTAACCAGCTCTGCTAGGTGAGTAGATTGGAGAGTGTCTGAAAGAAAAGTTAGCTAGCAAGCTAGCCAACTTTAACCGGTTCGTTTGGGTCTTGACTGATTTTGTGATGCGAGAAAAGTATTATGCATCGGAGAGCTTGGATCAACCCTGCTCCTGAGCAGATTTTGGGGTTGAATAATCCTTGTGAGAGTCAAGGACAGTGGATATTAGGTAACATATTACAATTGGCACTATATATGGGCGAGAGCACGAATGATGTTTACGAAGTCAAACTTTGTTTCACGCCGCATTTAAACAATCGCTAAAGGGTGTAGATTTGAGGGATCTGTGTCGATACAATATGCAGTGAATTTGTTATTGGCGTGAAAAGACAGAGAAACTCATACACCAGACATCGCCACATTACTAAACTGTGGTTGAGCAGGGTCACAAGGTATTATATGGTAAAGCACAAGCAGCGGGAAAAAAAATTACATATTTGTGGGTTTCGAGAACAGTGCGACTCAGTAAAACCATAAGGGGTTTTAATCTCGTGACAAACATTTTTATTTTATGTTTTTTCATTTGATTCTAAAATAGATTTATTGGATCGACGAAAGGGAGGAAGAGATAACAGAGTAATTAAAGTGGCCTCCCTGAGAACCGAAGTTATACTTGTTTTGACTATGATGGGGGAAAAAAACTATTTCACCTGTGTACCGAGTGCGCTGAGAGTCGGGAAGCAAGTACAGGGAGTGAGTGTTTTAGTAAATAAACAAACAAACAACACACCGACATGAAACAGAGTCAATAACACCTGAGGAAAGGACCAAGGGGAGTAACAGATATAGGGAAGATAATCAAGGAGGTGATGGAGTCCAGGTGAGTGTCATGAGGCGCAGGTGCGCTTGACGATGGTGACAGGTGTGCGGGATAATCAACAGCCTGATGACCTAGAGGCCGGAGAGGGAGTATACGTGACAACCTGGTAACATAACGTTAGACGGAAAGACAGAGGGAAAGTACAGTAGAGATTGTAGTGAGCTTTCTGAGTTTTAGGGAAGAGACGTAGACTAGAGAAGGTAACAAAGGAAAGTAAGAATTTTGAATTTGAATCCTTTGGATTGATTAAGAATTGGCTGACGTATTTCCTACATTTGGCGCATTACAGGTTAATCTTCAAATAATATACGTTTAATGAGTGTGAAGCAGAGGTTGGTATAAAAATATAGAGTGATATTGTTAGGGTAGACTACTTTTTTTTTCTAGTAAAGATGGAATTATCATGGTTTGGTTTCTTTTATTTTCTAAATCTTACGATGGGTGACAGTATGTGAATGGTAACATGTTATTAGTGGGGGTATTAGCACTACTGATACTAATGATACGATATTTTAGTAATATGAAAAGCTGAGGTTTCAATACAAGGTTAAATGATGAGTAGAGGGATTGAGCCTTGAGATTGTGAAAAAGATTAGCTGCGGTTGAAAGCGAGCAGGCAGTGGGACATTTGAAGTAGAGGTATGAGAAACGTTCTTTGATCATTATTGTTGCTGGGTTTTATAGTTTAGGCAACACCATTGAAATTGAGCAAGAAGTTAAGGTATTCTCAAACGATAATCTATTTCCATTGCGGGTAACAATGTTTAAAATTAAAATTAAGATCTAAGAAAATGTTTTATTTTTGACTATTAGGCTGATAAGACAACACAAACTTTTTGAAGGTTCTATATTTGTTAAACAGGTTTATATTTTTACTACATCAATGCAACAGGTTAAAATGATAACATTACCGGAAAGGGTCACAATCAAAGGTGAAACAGCTATTACCAATGTCATTGGACATTTATTCAGTAACGACACCAGGATCATTTGACATGGGAGGAAATGGAGCCGATTTTGCGGTTGGACAATCCTATTTAATTAAAGACAAAGGGTAAAAAAATAAAAAATACTCCTTGCAAACTCAGAAAACCTTGGGTGTTATAATCTCGTGAGAGATTTTATGTCGTCTTATTCAGAAATAGATTTATAAAGAGAACTGGCCTTGCCATTTTTTTTTGTTTTTTCCATATGGTTTGCAAATACCCACTCACAACATATTTGTTATGAATATTTGTTAGTGGTGTTAATACCGTGTTTGACTTATTGAGTGGACTATTTCCTAGTGGGTTTTCACGGGTTAGTGCCGAGGTATCTTAAAGGGGCACACACTGTTTTTATTTTCTAAGTTTTAATTGAACACATGTACATTATTTTGAAGGTGGTAAATGACCTTTTAATGGCGTCAGACCGAGGCTCTGGATCTGTCCTCGTGCTCCTAGACCTTAGTGTTGCTTTTGAAACAATCGATCACCACATTCTTTTGGAGAGATTGGAAACCCAAATTGGTCTACACGGACAAGTTCTGGCCTGGTTTAGATCTTATCTGTCGGAAAGATATCAGTTTGTCTCTGTGAATGGTTTGTCCTCTGACAAATCAACTGTAAATTTCGGTGTCCCTCAAAGTTCCATTTTAGGACCACTATTGTTTTCACTATATAGTTTACCTCTTGGGGATGTCATTCGAAAACATAATGTTAACTTTCACTGCTATGCGGATGACACACAGCTGTACATTTCAATGAAACATGGTGAAGCCCCAAAATTGCCCTCACTAGAAGCCTGTGTTTCAGACATAAGGAAGTGGATGGCTGCAAACTTTCTACTTTTAAACTCGGACAAAACGGAGATGCTTGTTCTAGGTCCCAAGAAACAAAGAGATCTTCTGTTGAATCTGACAATTAATCTTGATGGTTGTACAGTCGTCTCAAATAAAACTGTGAAGGACCTCGGCGTCACTCTGGACCCTGATCTCTCTTTTGACAAACATATCAAGACTGTTTCAAGGACAGCTTTTTTCCATCTACGTAACATTGCAAAAATCTGAAACTTTCTGTCTAAAAATGATGCAGAAAAATTCATCCATGCTTTTGTTCGGTGTTCGGTGCAATGCTCTACTTTCCGGCTACCTGGATAATGCACTAAATAAACTTCAGTTAGTGCTAAATACGGCTGCTAGAATCCTGACTAGAACCCAAAAATTTGATCATATTACTCCAGTGCTAGCCTCCCTACACTGGCTTCCTGTTAAGGCTTTCAAGCTTTTACTGCTAACCTACAAAGCATTACATGGGCTTGCTCCTACTTATCTTTCCGATTTGGTCCTGCCGTACATACCTACACGTACGCTACGGTCACAAGACGCAGGCTTCCTAATTGTCCCTAGAATTTCTAAGCAAACAGCTGAAGGCAGGGCTTTCTCCTATAGAGCTCCATTTTTTTATGGAATGGTCTGCCTACCCATGTGAGAGACGCAGACTCGGTCTCAACCTTTAAGTCTTTACTGAAGACTCATCTCTTCAGTGGGTCATATGATTGAGTGTAGTCTGGCCCAGGAGTGTGAAGGTGAACGTAAAGGCTCTGGAGCAAACAAACTGCCCTTGCTGTCTCTGCCTGGCCGGTTCCCCTCTCTCAACTGGGATTCTCTGCCTCTAACCCTATTACAGGGGCTGAGTCACTGGCTTACTGGTGCTCTTCCATGCCGTCCCTAGGAGGGGTGCGTCACTTGAGTGGGTTGAGTCACTGACATGGTCTTCCTGTCTGGGTTGGCGCCCCCCCTTGGGTTGTGCCGTGGAGCAGATCTTTGTGGGCTATACTCAGCCTTGTCTCAGGATGGTAAGTTGGTGGTTGAAGAATCCCTCTAGTGGTGTGGGGGCTGTGCTTTGGCAAAGTGGGTGGGGTTATATCATGCCTGTTTGGCCCTGTCCGGGGGTATCATCGGATGGGGCCACAGTGTCTCCTGACCCCTCCTGTCTCAGCCTCCAGTATTTATGCTGCAGTAGTTTATGTGTCGGGGGGCTAGGGTCAGTCTGTTATATCTGAAGTACTTCTCCTGTCTTATCCGGTGTCCTGTGGGAATTTAAGTATGCTCTCTCTAATTCTCTCTTTCTCTCTTTCTTTCGTTCTTTCTTTCTTTCTCGGAGGAGGACCTGAGCCCTAGGACCATGCCTCAGGACTACCTGGCATGATGACTCCTTGCTAATGCTGCAGTTTCAACCTTTCTGCCTGCGGCTATGGAACCCTGACCTGTTCACCGGAGGTGCTACCTGTCCCAGACCTGCTGTTTTCAACTCTCTAGAGACAGCAGGAGTGGTAGAGATACTTTCAATGATCGGCTATGAAAAGCCAACTGACATTTACTCCTGAGGTTCTGACTTGTTGCACCCTCGACAACTACTGTGATTATTATTATTTGACCATGCTGGTCATTTATGAACATTTGAACATCTTGGCCATGTTCTGTTATAATCTCCACCCGGCACAGCCAGAAGAGGACTGGCCACCCCTCATAGCCTGGTTCCTCTCTAGGTTTCTTCCTAGGTCTTTCTAGGGAGTTTTTCCTAGCCACCGTGCTTCTACACCTGCATTGCTTGCTGTTTGGGGTTTTAGGTTGGGTTTTTGTACAGCACTTTGAGATATCAGCTGAAGTAAGAAGGGCTATATAAATACATTTGATTTGATTTGAAATGTACTAGAAACTTACTGTGAACCTGGGATACGAAATGTATGAAATGTTGTACTGTTTTTTTTTATTATTTAGTAGTCTAATATAGTAAGAAACACTTATTTGAAGGGTTCGAATGACCTCTGACCTCTGTCTTGACTTTTTCCTTTGTGGTTTGATCACCCTCACTGGAAAGCCATTTCGATGAGGAATTTAAGGTCATTTGTAATACTGATAATTATGATGGTTTATAGTTCATAGCCCTATTTGTGATTTGGACCAACGGGAAGAAGGAGAGGGTGTTGCCTTTGAATAAGAGTAGGCTGTCTCTAGTCTATTTTTACTATGAAGTTATGGGTACATTTTTTTTTATTTTTTTTATTAAGGGTAGTAATCGAATTTGATTGGCAATGTTGTTGTTTTTACACATTAGTCACTACGGTGAGTCATGTGTCAAAATGGGGGAATTACCAGTCCTTTGAGGCTTTTGGATTGAAGTTTACACACCTTGAGCGATATGTAGGGATGTATCGAGTGATATATGAAGGAGTGTATTGTTGTGTTTGTTTGTTTGTTTTTGTTTTGATAAATCTCACCAGATTGGGTTTGCTGGATGATCAGGATAATTTTTTTCCTTTGACATGCTTTTTAAAGATTTGCATTCGGAATATTGGTTGTAGTAAAAATGGTTGTGATCTGTCCTTTCTTTGAGGTTATGGTGGAGATGGTATCTAGATGCATGAAAGGGATCATTTGACCAAATGGTGTGGACCTCAAAACCCCCTCTAACCGGCTGAAGAAATGACGTTCAATACAGCCCTGTCCTGCACCACTTCTATCGGGAGACCTGAGTCCGAACCAGCAACCGGTGTAAAGCATTTAGTTGAAGTTATCGACTGCCTTTTGTCTCAGGAGGGCCACAGAAGTCCACGTGAAGTGAACATGGAGAGAGATCCGTTCCAAAAACGTTTCTTATGTTGCTGGTATACTGGTTGGCAAATGGACAAGACATAGTAGGAGTTGTGGTGGGGTTCAGGTGAGACATTGAAATTGGGACATTATCATGGGCCATCCACTTTGAACTGTGAAGCTATCTGAAGAAGAAAATGAAGAAATGCCAGAAGATTGAGTGCCTGAGAAGAGAGGAGGTTGGTCCACTGTGACCGTAATTGATTTAGACGTGTCTGAAATTGTTATTTGGGGTATCAGGTTGACGGGGGAGGTCTACATTGCAAAATGTATAGCAATTTAGGCTACGCACGCATTGAGATCTGTAATTATAACCCACTTGAGAGAGTTACTTGAGTTAATTTTAACCTGTTATGGCTGTAAGCTGAGCCTTGAGTACCCTGGAAAGAGGTGGCCATTTCAAACGGCCTCGTTCTCAATTCTTGCTCGTACAATATGCATATTATTATTAATATTGGATAGAAAACACTCTCTAGTTTCTAAAAACGTTTGAATTATGTCTCTAAGTGAAACAGAACCCTTTTTACAGCTCATTTCCTATCCGGAAGTGAGATTTCCAAAAGCTAAGTCGCTCTTCAAAACCTTGTCTATAAAAGGTCATGTCACTTAGGACTGTAGAAACACGTCATACACCTTCCTCTGGGTCTCATGCGGAAGTGAGAACAGAAAGGAGTTGAATATCTCTTTCAGAGAATGCATACACCCTCTTTGAATGAGACGACCGCCATAATTTATTTTTCCTGAGGCGCGAACTCGGACCAGGACTCTCCACCTGGAAAACGGTCGTTCTCGATGAATATGACATCTGGCTTCGATTTTTTTTGATACATGTCACAATATCATCCTAAAGTATGTTTTTTAAATATAGTTTAATTAAATTATATAAATTTATTCGGGATTTTATACGTGATGCGTAGGAAGAATTTTTTTCAAGATGGAGAGGTTAGCACAGGAAGGCCAGTGTGCTTGCCAATTCAAGAGGGAAATAGTTCGTTTTGGATCGAAACAAAGCTGGTTCTGAACAAAAGACCCATTGTACAACATTCTGAATGAAGATCAACAAAGATAAGAACCCAATTTGGGATGCTATTTCATATATATCTGTCGAACTGTGCTATGCTACCGTTTGCCTTGAGTCAATGCTGTTGCTATGTTTGCTATTGTAGTAAGCTAATATGACGATATATTGTGTTTTCGCTGTAAAACACTTAAAGAATCGGAAATATTGTCTGTATTCACTAGCTGTATTCACTTTCATTAGCTATCCATCTGAAATGTTTTATTATGAGTAATTAGTAGTTGACGTTGGTGTCTGTATTTACTCTGGCTACTCCCGTGCTATTTCTGACTGTAGCTATAATGGTAGCTATGATGGTAGCAGTAATGTAAAACTGATTTATAGCTGAAATATGCACATTTTTCGAACAAAACATAGATTTAATGTGTGTGTAACATGTTATAGGACTGTCATCTGAGGTAGTTTTTTCTAGGTTATTTAGGTTAGTTCTAGGTTAGTTAGGTTGGCTTTGCATGCTAGCTGCATGCTAGCTGCATGCTACCGGTGCTGTGAAAAATGTCTGTCTCTCTTTTTGTATTTGGTGGTGAGCTAACATGAATATATGTGGTGTTTTCGCTGTAAAACATTTAAAGAATCTGAAATACTGTCTGTATTCACAAGATCTTTGTCTTTCATTTGCTATCCACCATATATTTTTCTGAAATGTTTTCTGATGTGTAATTAGTAGTTGACGTTGGTGTCTGTATTTACTCTGGCTACTCCCGTGCTATTTCTGACTGTAGCTTTGATGGTAGCATGAATGTAAAACTGATTTATAGCTCAAATATGCAAATTTTTTGAACAAAACATAGATTTATTGTGTAACATGTTATAGGACTGTCATCTGAGGTAGTTTTTTCTAGGTTATTTAGGTTAGTTAGGTTGGCTTTGTGCATGCTACCGGTGCTATGAAAAATGTCTGTCCTCTTTTGTATTTGGTGGTGAGCTAACATAAATATACGTGGTGTTTTTGCTGTAATACATTTAAAAAATCGGACATGTTGGCTAGATTCACAAGATCTTTATCTTTCAAATGGTGTATTGGACTTTTTTTAATTTAAAAAATATATATTTTTAAAAAATAGATTTTGAATTTCGCGCCCTGCACTTTGAGCTGGATGTTGTCATAGGTGTACCGACCTCGGGCTTGCAGCCTTAACAGGTTTTAAGGTGAATATATTGTATGTTAATGTAAATGTACATTCTCCCCGTGTTGATGTTGATTGGGTTTTTAATTAGGATTTGGAAACTGAATGATGTCCCTGACCTATTCCCTATTCCTGACTACATCTCTGATGAAGAGGACTCCAATACTGAGCATAAGGACCCAGATGTGGAGCCAATTTTCCACACTGTGTACAAAGTGCCCAGAGAGGGATCTCTGTCACTTGTGTAGGAAGGGTTCAAAACAGGGTGAACATTTTCATCATGCTGACCCCTATCTTTGTGCATAGTGTCAACGTGATGATTGTCCTATTTTCTGTAATGAAGCTTGTGTGTGATTTTGTATGTTTTATTTTCTGTTCCAGATTGACTGTGTTTGGATAAGACAGGTCTAAAACTTAGCAACCCAAAGGAAGGTTGTTTACTATGGATTAAATGTCAGGCACCAGGAAAATGTACTTTGTTCGTTTAAATGTACTTTTACCAATAATCATGTAATACTTGTACCCTTACATTTTTCTAGAAGAAACTTAGATTCTTGAGAGGGGAATGGGATAGAGAAATGACATATTTACCTGATTTGTTTAATATCAATAGTTAGCAATTAATACATAACAAATAGGACATTTCTGGTCTGTTTAATTGTGTGTTTCTGTAAAGGGATGGTTTCCACTCTAGATTCCTGCAGTTAGTCTGGGCGTAGGGTCAAGAAATGGGTTTTACTAGATACAGTAGCTTGGGCTAACAATGACTTGGTAACAATTACCTAAAGCTGGCATTCTATAGACAAGATGTTGTGTGTGTGACCCCATAGAGATAGCCTGGAAGACTTTAGAACAATGCCTCACTGTCTCGTCTTCCTGGCATCTGGGAAACTAAGCCAGGTTGGGGGTAAAACACCATCCTGTGTAGATAACCAAGGTGGCTTATGGGAGTTGGAACCAGTCTGACTTAGCATTTTTAAGTCCTAACTAAGGTCTCTGTTTTATCATTAACAGTTAGGCTCTCAGACTGACAGTCAAGACTGTTGGGTCGACGATCTCATTATTGCAATAATTAATCAATATTAAATAAAGATTATTGCTTGAAGGAATGACCAAGTTACTATACAGAAATTAGGTGTGTGTGTTTTATGTTTGTGTCTGTATGCCTACGTGTGTGCGTGTGTCACATGCATACATGTAGCCTAATCAATAGCCAGAAATCAACTCCTGCAGGTGCTAGCAGTAGCCGTTGTTTGCCTTCGACCCAGAAGCTAAGAAAAGCGTTCTGTATTTATGAGTCTGTTTTAACAAGCCCAGTCTGTCTAATAATTAAGTTATTCCATCCATATGGAATTAACTGCGATGATTATGATTAAGCCAAAGCAGTCTTGTTTACTAGTCCAACGCTCAAACCACTAGGCTACGCTGCCGCACCGCTGTGGTCTTTAGTATATTTAGTTAGCAACCTCTATGAAAATTCTCTAGTACTTGTGGTCATTTTGTTAGCATTCTGCTTATAGACGCTCATTGGGCTTTTCTTGCGATTTTAGCACCCCCTTGTGTACTAAGACGGTTATGCTGTATCCCATGAGAGAAGGAAGGTATGACGATATAAACATCTGTATTTCGTCCAACCCATGCCCTAACCAGGGCTGTTTAATCTGAATTGTGACTAAATACCACAACAAATCTGTATTTTCAATTATCTTTGATTCATACGACCTGATTTTTTCAATCCGTTATTGTTGTATTCTTAACTTTGTGAATTACAGTATATTCCGACCCCTTTCAGATAATTCTATTCAACTGCTAATCCTTGATGTAAGGAACGCCTCGCCTATACAGCATAGTTGGTGAGGTAACAAAAAGAGTTGGGGAGGTGACAAAAGAGGGATTTCCGCATACAGTACAATAACCATGAGCCCTTATTTGCATCTGTGTAGTGTGTGTGTGTCTGCCTATGTGTGTGCTGTATGGGAGTATTTCTGGCACTCTAAACAAATGTACAGTGCCTTGAAAAAGTATTCATCCCCCTTGGAGTTTTTCCTATTTTGTTGCATAACAACCTGTAATTTAAATTGATTTTCATTTGGATTTCATGTCATGGACATACACAAAATAGTCCAAATTGGTGAAGGTAAATGGAAAAAAATTACTTGTTTCAAAAAATTCTAAAAAATAAAAACCTGAAAAGTGGTACGTGCATATGTATTAACCCCCTTTGCTATGAAGCCCCTAAATAAGATCTGGTGCAACCAATTACCTTCAGAAGTCACATTTTAGTTAAATAAAGTCCACCTGTGTGCAATCTAAGTGTCACATGATCTGTCACAAGATCTCAGTTTATATACACCCGTTCTGAAAGGCCCCAGACTCTGAAACACCACCAAGCAAGCGGCACCATGAAGACCAAGGAGCTCTCCAAACAGGTCAGGGACAAAGTTGTGGAGAAGTACAGATCAAGGTTGGTTTATAAAAACATTATCCGAAACATTGAACATCCCACGGAGCACCATTAAATCCATTAATGGTGCACCAAAACTCACGGACCAGGCAAGGAGGGCATTAATCAGAGAGGCAACAAAGAGACCAAAGATAACCCTGAAGGAGCTGCAAAGCTCCACAGCGGAGATTGGAGTATCTGTCCATGGGACCACTCTAAGACATACAATCCACAGAGCTGGGCTTTACGGAAGAGTGGCCAGAAAAAAAGCCATTGCTTACAGAAAAAAATAAGCAAACACGTTTGGTGTTTGCCAAAAGGCATTTGGGAGACTCCCCAAACATATGGAAGAAGGTACTCTGGTAAGATTGAGCTTTTTGGCCATCAAGGAAAACGCTATGTCTGGAGCAAACCCGGCATCTCTCATCACCCCAAGAACACCATCCCCACAGTGAAGCATGGTGGTGGCAGCATCATGCTGTGGGGATGTTTTTCATTGTCAGGGACTGGGAAACTGGTCAGAATTGATGTAATGATGGATGGCGCTAAATACAGGGAAATTCTTGAGGGAAACCTGTTTCAGTCTTCCAGAGATTTGAGACTGGGACGAAGGTTCACCTTCCAGCAGGGCAATGACCCTAAGCATACTGCTAAAGCAACACTAAAGTGGTTTAAGAGGAAACGTTTAAATGTCTTGGAATGACCTAGTCAAAGCCCAGACCTCAATCTAATTGAGAATCTGTGGTATTACTTAAAGATTGCTGTACACCAGCGGAACCCATCCAACTTGAAGGAGCTGGAGCAGTTTTGCCTTGAAGAATGGGCAAAAATCCCAGTGGCTAGATGTGCCAAGCTTATAGAGACATACCCCAAAAGACTTGCAGCTGTAATTGCTGCAAAAGGTGTATCTACAAAGTATTGACTTTGCGGGGGTGAATAATTAAGCACGTTCAAGTTCCGTTTGTTTTGTCTTATTTCTTGTTTGTTTCACAATAAAAAATATTTTGAAACTTCAAAGTGGTAGGCATGTTGTGTAAATCAAATGATACAAACCCCATAAAATCTATTTTAATTGCAGCTTGTAAGTAAAGAAAATGGTGAATACTTTCGCACCCCACTGTATTCTCTTTGTCACTTCAGCCTGAAGGGATGCAGTGCTCAAGGGCAAAACAACCAAATCCATCCTTTTCTTTCCGCAAATTTAAGCATCTTTGTGAGGAAGAGCAACATTGATGAATGCGCTTGCCATCTGTACATGCTGTACATGTAAGTCACACAACTATGCCACGGTAATGACACTATAATGTTCACCAGCACTTTCACCATACTTATGCAATCTGGGTATCACAAAGACAAACGAACACACCAGAGGATCACACTTCTTTCACATAGACACTATAATACATAGAGGAAGGAGAGCAAACTGTTGCCCCCCTTCTTGCCCCCCTTCCCACCTCATCCCTATCCCCACAGTCTCTATCCTGACAATCCCTATGTCATTGTTCTCTCTGACACCATTCCATACCACCACATGTCAAACTGTGAGAGATCAATTACATCAACTGGTCTGGCACAGAGAGATGTGACAGTTGGGAGGAAGGCAATATAAGGGAGGGTAAGGTGTCTTATTATTGAACTCCCAATGGAGAGGTTCCCCTTTCCACTGTCACTCTAGGCTTCCTCTTCATTTCTGCGTCGTATTGGTGGTCTGTAACAAATGTCTTGGTGAAATGTATTTATTGATTTACTAGCTGAAGCACCACTTAAGTTAACTTGTCAGTCAAATGAGCTAAATGACAGACATGTAAAATCAGACCAAAATGCTCCATATAAACAGTGTACAGAGTCAGAGATTTTATGGGTTAAATGAAGGATTATCTAGTCATTGTCATAGGTGAGCCACTGCATAGGATTATAATAATGTGACATTCTATATCCTCCATCTCCATCTCCACAACCTCATCCCTCAACTCATGGGCCCAGCAGCATACCACCCTGCACCCCACTACCAGCTTGCCTCTGAAGCTAAGCAGGGTTGGTCCTGGTCAGTCCCTGGGTGGTGGAAGTCCTGATAGGACCAGATGCTGCTGGAAGTGGTGTTGGAGGGCCAGTAGGAGGCACTCTTTCCTCTGGTCTAAAACAATATCCCAATGCCCCAGGGCGGTGATTGGGGAAATTGCCCTGTGTAGGGTGCTGTCTTTCAGATGGGACGTTAAACGGGTGTTCTGACTCTCTGTGGTGACTAAAGATCCCATGTCACTTATCGTAAGAGCAGGGGTGTTAACCCTGGTGTCCTGGCTAAATTCCCAATCTGTCCCTCATACCATCATATCCACCTAATCATCTCCAGCTTCCAACTGGCTCTCAATCATCCCCCCTCCTCTCCCCTCTAACTATTCCCCTGGTTGTTGCTGTAAATGAAAATGTGTTCTCAGTCAATTTACCTGGTAAAATAAGGGGTAAATAAAAAGGTAGATGCTGTGTCATATTATGCAAGGTGCAACCTCTCTCCTGCCTGTTAAAAATTTCAGCAACGCAATGATGCATGCCTACCTAAGATACCCTTTCCTGACACCCTGCTGCTATCTGAAAACTTGCAGAAGGGGTGACATTTGTTTCCTTGTATTTACATTGAAATGTCAGGGTACTGCCAATATACTGTATATAATGAGATATATGATTCCTCATGTCATCTGACTACAGTGAATTCGTGAAGTATTCAGACACCTTTACTTTTTCCACATTTTGTTACATTACAGCCTTATTATAAAATTGATTTAATCGTTTTTTCCCTCAGAAATCTACACAAAATACCCCATAATGACAAAGTATGGGGAGCGTCGCTGCACAGCTATTTTCAGGTCTCTCCAGAGATGTTCGATCGGGTTCAAATCTGGTTCAAGTCAGGGACCTGGCTGGGCCACTCAAGGACATTCAGAGACTTGTCCTTAAGCCACTCCTGGGTTGTCTTGGCTGTGTGCTTAGGGCCATTGTCCTGTTGGAAGGTGAACCTTCGCCACAGTCTGAGGTCCTGAGCACTCTGGAGCAGGTTTTCATCAAGGATATCTCTGTACTTTGTTCCATTCATCTTTGCCTTGATCCTGACTAGTCTCCCAGGCCCTACCACTGAAAACCATCCCAGCAGCATGATGCGGTAACCACCATGCTTAACCTTAGGGATGGTGTCAGGTTTCTTACAGATGTGACGTTTGGCATTCAGGACAAAGAGTTCAATCTTGGTTTCATCAGACCAGAGAATCTTGTTTCTTGTGATCTGAGAGTCCTTTAGGTGCCTTTTGGCAAACTCCAAGCGGGCTGTCATGTGCCTTTTACTGAGGAGTGGCTTCCGTCTGGCCACTCTAGCGTAAAAGCCTGATTGGTGGAGTGCTGCAGAGATGGTAAATCAATTTTAAAATAAGGCTGTAATGTAACAAAATGGGGAAAATGGGAAGGGGTCTGAATACTTTCCAAATGCAGTGTATATAGAGTCCTGTCTGCCTGTATATGTTAGGTATCTATCATGCTGGGGAAGCTAAAAAAAATAGCACCTATTTATTTAATTTGCAAGAAAATTACATTTTGGGGTTGGGTAACATTCAATGCAAACAGATGTGGAAATATTTCATTTCGACAGAGAACATTCCAAAGGATTGTGCTACTAGCAACTGTATGGACAAAATCATATTGCACTACTTACTATAGGTTCCTTTTTATTATTCTGGCCCCAATAGACTGTCATTAATGCAGTTCTTATGAATTCATTATATCAGCAGCATGTATTTTATTCTGTAGCCTACCGTGTGTAATTTGACCTTGGCTATTCTAACAGCACAAAGTGAACATGGTCCCAGCTTCCTTTGTATGCCTCTTCTTGCTTCCTTGCATAGATTTCAATCAAATAAATACCTCCCACAATAGACTTCCAATTCCAAACCTCTGATTTTAATAAAGCAAACAACATGATCAAAATAACCAAAGACTACAAGACATAAAATACATGTTTGCTAACCAATTTGTTATTTTTGTGCTGTGGAAAGGAATACAATGATATCCACAAAATGCTATTGAACGTGGACAAATATAGCCTTGGTCACGATGACAAACTCATTGACCAGGAAGGATAAGATCTTTTGCATTTGTGCATTCATTGCCATTCCGGAAGAATACCACAGCCTATGATAGGCTGCCTATTACATTGACATTCCGGAAGAATACCATGGCCCTGGCCTATCAGATGCCACATGGAGTTCAGTTGGGTGGATGTGGATTATTTGTGCTGTAGTCAGATCTCAGAGCCCTGACAGCCCCTTTAGCCCTGTAGGCACAAGACTAACAGGAAAGGTCTTTCGCACTTGGCACCCATGAATTTCTCTTTCCACCATGTGGCACAGAGATGCCATGGAGAGAGAGAGACCATTTTCCACCAGTTGACCTGCCTTTCCACTGACAGTGAGGAGAGGAGCCTGGCCGAGTCGTAACCTAATGACCCTGCTGCCTGCCACACACCCACACACAAACAGTGCCCCTAGCCTCACGCCAGACATGAGAGAAAAGGCACGGCAGTTTGTGCATAGGATGTCTATTCAAAGCTTTACCAATGTGAAATCCAGTGGTATTTGAGGTTAAACCACATTGCCAGAGGGCCTTTTATACCACCTTATGTATGTCTGAATACACTGCAATCACATCGGTTTCCTACGTTGAGGATGCATTTAATGAGTTACGACAAAATACAATCATATAGGCTGTCTACATTATTTTAAGCTGCAACAAATTGTGACAGCTTGAAATGGTGGTGGCTGTAAAAAAAATATAGATATCTGCCAGAGGTCATTAAAAATGAAATCAATAAAATAATTGGAAAATGTGTCCAAATGAAAACCAATTAATTGTCTTAAAAGCAGTAAAAAAAAAAAAAAGGCTTCGTTTACATTTATAAATGACATTAACGCAGGCCAAAATAAAAACCAAATAGCAATATAGATTTGTAGCTAGAGCTTCACCATAGGGTGAATGAATGTATAGCAGGGTTGGATTGTATACAGTGGCCATGGCACGAGGCATGACAACAAGAATAACAGCGGCTAATACGAGGACATAATAAGGGTTTGTCCTCAGCCTTACCTTAAAGCTAGACTGTAGTGCCATCTATTGAAGAACTCAACTACAAATCACACTATCTATTGAAACGGGATAGTACCACCCATATATTAACGTTACATACAGTATCAATGTATTTATCTTCTGTTCTTTTTTGTGGGTAAATTACAGCAACAAAAAATATCTAATAAATATAATTGGATAGGTCTATAACTTGTTGACATTAACCAATAGGAAAGCATTGCTGGTGACAATCAGACCATTGAATTGTTCACGTTCATCAAATAGATAGATATTCATATTATCGAATCAATTGTATTTTTTTGGCTTGGGGTCAAATCCAGCAGGTTTACGCCATGGCAAAGTTGATTAAGCATGAGAGCCAAAGACGCCTTCTGCACGAAGCTCTTTTGTAGGGCTATAAGACTTGATATAATATATTATGAAAGACAGTGAGTGGGCTACAGTACAGACAGGCGACATGAATACCGAGCTATGTAATATGACAACACCATTATATAATGGTCTGAAATCAGTTACATAAACAATTACCTTCTTTGAGCAAGCGTGAGTGGATGAGAAGAATAACAAAACAACAGATTGCCGCTCCCGCTAAAGCCCAGGCAACTCTGAGAAGCTGCATCCTGGCTGGTGAGTGGCGACGACTTAATTCAAACACCCGAGGAGATAAGTCAGAAGTCTTCAGAGACACACACAGCCTTCTATTCTGCTCCCATCCAGCGCAATGCTGCTCACCCCACCCCCCCAAAAAAATAAGAGAAAATAGGCTGTTTTGTGGAAAACACAAAATAAATCCCCCTTTAGTTCGCTTCAGAAATAGCTGGGACGAATACAAATACTAGTCAATCCGTCAGGTGAAGGGGAAACATAGATGATCCCGCCCGTGGAAAAGGACTCAGTGCTGGGTCAAAATTGAAGTGTGGGGTGCCTCAGTATGAAGCGGGGCTGTTAAACCCCCATCGTTTGAAGTGCTGACATTCCCACTGCCACTTCACCCCCTCGTCCGTGACTCGGCCACCGCAGGCTCACAGGCAGCTTTCTCTTCGCTCCCTCTCTCTGACTGCTGCGCGCGGATACGGTAATTCGGTGCGCTGATCACCACTCTCCTCCAGTAAATGTTCCACACAACTCCCGCGCAGGAATAGACTCGGAAGCTGGCAGCACCACCATGTCGCTATGCAGTAGGGCTATATTTCCGTTTAGTTTCAGCCAGATAGCACGCTTGCCATTTTACGCACAGGGATAGCTCACAATCTGTGGATACCTCTCGTCTTAGTTGATCTACATGTAGATCATGAAAGATGCTCGCATCTCTTTAGATTTGGAGGCGATACCTCCCGAGCTTTATCAGATATAAAAAAACAAAAAACAAACGCGCAATTGACCGTTTTCCTTTAAGTTTCTTGATCTACTTCCGGATTTCGATACATTTGTCAGTTAGTGATGACGATGACAAAGTATATTTTGGCCTCACCATCCCTGATCTCAGTACCAGTTCTTCGGGTTTTCCGGATCTCCTCGTCAGGCAACCGCATATAAAGTCTACAGACGCGACTTTCTCTCTCCCTGCTCTGTGCTCTCCCGGTGAGTGACGTCACAACAACTCCCCCCACAATATGTTTCCTCGGGCGAATTCATAGAGCCAGTGTGAGGAGAGGCGGAGAGGCGTGGAGGGGATGGAGGAGGAACGGGGCTGGTTGGCAGATGAAAAACTGCATTGCTCGTTAACTACCTAATTACAGTGTCCCTATTCTGCATTTGGAGAACTTTAGTTGTATTACCTTAGGGCATATCCAATTGAATTTCAATGCATTTTTTTCCCTATTTTTTCTATTTCAAATGTAGCCTACAGGCAAGGTGCCTAGCACCCAGCTTGTGCCTTTAGTAGACTATAGACATATTTCAAAGACAGATTTGCACAAATTCTTTCAAAGCAAAGTATTTTAAAATAGAAGAATATGGGCATATAGGCCAATCACATGCAATATCTCCTGCGATACAGTGTCCATCCCATTTCCAAAGCCCTTGACGGGTCTGTGCCAACTCACATATTCTATTTTTATTTAGCTAGGTAAGTCAGTTAACAACAAATTCATATTTACAATGACGGCCTACTGGGGAACAGTGGGTTAACTGCCTTGTTCAGGTGCAGAGCGACAGATTTTGATCTTGTCAGCTCGGGATTTCATCCAGCATACTGGCCCAACGCTCTAACCACTAGGCTACTTGCCGCCCCAAAATCTATAGACAGTATAAACAAGTGAATCCACTGATTGGTTGAACTTCATCCAAACAAACTTAAGTTGCAGTGTCAATAACTTGGCTCCTGCAGCTATTTCATTGCTAATTAATGTTGTGGGTGGGGGGTAAAGGAGGTATTAACAACAAGGGCATCCATGTTTGATGCTGCCTATGTAAAGAGAAAGGGAGAGAGAGGAGAGAGAGGGGAGAGAGCGGGGGAGAGAGAGCTCCCTCCTCCCAGCCTCTTCCATTCTCAGGCTGTACTCTATCAATCAGTGGGACAGCAATTAACGGAGACCTGTCCACAACTTGTCTGCCAAGGGGGTGGGGTGTGTGTGTGGAGGGCTGGGGGCAACATGGCTTACATTAAATATGGTGAACCCTGTCATTACCGGTCACTAAAACGCTTCAGCTTTGTTATTTATGGGACAAGGGTAGAAATGGCAACAAGCTTGCACAGTCTCACAGCAGAATTTGATGTTCGTCCACGTTCTCCAAACGTTAAATTTCGAAGTTGCTCCAAAGGTCAAATTTCGAAGTGTTTTTGTTGCTACTGCTGCTCTGTATCATTCCATTTCTCCAAACGTCAAACGTCAAACTTCGAAGTTAAGGGTTAAGCTTAGGCACACATTCCGAATGGTTACGGTAAGGGTTAAGGTTTGGGATAGGGTTAAAACCAGAAATAAAAAAAAACATTTCTGATCCAGAGTCATGGGTTTACACCCATCCACAACGCCATAGCAAAACCCAAGCCTACTTGATGGCAATAGCGCTCACGGTTACGCCTAGTGGCCGGTTTTGAAGGCATTTTCTGACGTCCTCAGGACATGGATAGACGTCCAATATTGACATCAATCATAAATGACCTGGCTGAGAAATAGCCCATAACCACAGACTATAGGTTCAGATTACCCTATAACCCCCAAGCCTAATCCTATTAAGGGAATGTTAATTAAATGACCCTGCATAAGTGCTTGGGGGCAACAAGTCAAACAGCCATGAGCTGAACAGTAGCCTCAAGCACACATAATATAGGCCTTCTCCTTTGAAGTATAGTATTTCTTAATCGCAAGTCGACGACATCCGATCCTCGTTTGCTAAGTCAAACGACACCGCTGGTTCTGCTCACACTGCCCTACCCTGTGCTTTGTCCTCTTTCTCCCCTCTCTCTCCAGATGAAATCTCGCGTCTTGTGACGGCCGGCCGCCCAACAACCTGCCCGCTTGACCCTATCCCCTCCTCTCTTCTCCAGACCATTTCCGGAGACCTTCTCCCTTACCTCACCTCGCTCATCAACTCATCCTTGACCGCTGGCTACGTCCCTTCCGTCTTCAAGAGAGCGAGAGTTGCACCCCTTCTGAAAAAACCTACACTCGATCCCTCCGATGTCAACAACTACAGACCAGTATCCCTTCTTTCTTTTCTCTCCAAAACTCTTGAACGTGCCGTCCTTGGCCAGCTCTCCTGCTATCTCTCTCAGAATGACCTTCTTGATCCAAATCAGTCAGGTTTCAAGACTAGTCATTCAACTGAGACTGCTCTTCTCTGTGTCACGGAGGCGCTCCGCACTGCTAAAGCTAACTCTCTCTCCTCTGCTCTCATCCTTCTAGACCTATCGGCTGCCTTTGATACTGTGAACCATCAGATCCTCCTCTCCACCCTCTCCGAGCTGGGCATCTCCGGCGCGGCCCACGCTTGGATTGCGTCCTACCTGACAGGTCGCTCCTACCAGGTGGCGTGGCGAGAATCTGTCTCCGCACCACGTGCTCTCACCACTGGTGTCCCCCAGGGCTCTGTTCTAGGCCCTCTCCTATTCTCGCTATACACCAAGTCACTTGGCTCTGTCATATCCTCACATGGTCTCTCCTATCATTGCTATGCAGACGACACACAATTAATCTTCTCCTTTCCCCCCTCTGATAACCAGGTGGTGAATCGCATCTCTGCATGTCTGGCAGACATATCAGTGTGGATGACGGATCACCACCTCAAGCTGAACCTCGGCAAGACGGAGCTGCTCTTCCTCCCGGGGAAGGACTGCCTGTTCCATGATCTCGCCATCACGGTTGACAACTCCATTGTGTCCTCCTCCCAGAGTGCTAAGAACCTTGGCGTGATCCTGGACAACACCCTGTCGTTCTCAACTAACATCAAGGCGGTGACCCGTTCCTGTAGGTTCATGCTCTACAACATTCGCAGAGTACGACCCTGCCTCACGCAGGAAGCGGCGCAGGTCCTAATCCAGGCACTTGTCATCTCCCGTCTGGATTACTGCAACTCGCTGTTGGCTGGGCTCCCTGCCTGTGCCATTAAACCCCTACAACTCATCCAGAACGCCGCAGCCCGTCTGGTGTTCAACTTTCCCAAGTTCTCTCACGTCACCCCGCTCCTCCGCTCTCTCCACTGGCTTCCAGTTGAAGCTCGCATCCGCTACAAGACCATGGTGCTTGCCTACGGAGCTGTGAGGGGAACGGCACCTCCGTACCTTCAGGCTCTGATCAGGCCCTACACCCAAACAAGGGCACTGCGTTCATCCACCTCTGGCCTGCTCGCCTCCCTACCTCTGAGGAAGTACAGTTCCCGCTCAGCCCAGTCAAAACTGTTCGCTGCTCTGGCACCCCAATGGTGGAACAAACTCCCTCACGACGCCAGGTCAGCGGAGTCAATCACCACCTTCCGGAGACACCTGAAACCCCACCTCTTTAAGGAATACCTAGGATAGGATAAAGTAATCCTTCTAATCCCCCCCCCCTTAAAAGAGTTAGATGCACTATTGTAAAGTGGTTGTTCCACTGGATATCATAAGGTGAATGCACCAATTTGTAAGTCGCTCTGGATAAGAGCGTCTGCTAAATGACTTAAATGTAATGTAAATGTAAGTCCAGAGAGCCTTATTATACTGTTCTAGAATACTTCTAAGATAAAAGTCCAGGTTTCTCAAGCAAAGGCATGAGTAGAAGTACAGCTACAAAGACGTGTTAGGTTGTCCAGTTTTGTGCAGAAACAGGAGTTAGTACTACAGAAAGAGCCTTATTTCAGTGTTATACTGTCTGTAGCCTGCCTCCTTGTTCAATTTGCCTACCCTCCTTTCTTTCCTCTGTGTCTCCCTGCCCGGAGCTAAGGAAAGTATTACTTGCTTTGTCCTCTGTTCTGTTCACATCGTCGGTTCGGTGCCATACCATGGCCCATGCCAATAAAAGCCATATGTTCACTGTATTCCCCATTATCTTCTATGTGGACAATATGCTTGAAAGATGATATGATCAGAAGTTAATTAGGCCATATTGTCCAATTCTGCTTTTGTCTCAATGCTTGTTAGAAGTCTACTGCAAGAGAATCGCTCTACAGAATTCAGAGAAGCAGTTTGATTAATTGATACAGAAATAAGAGTTGAACCATTATTTTCTAGTGAACAATTTTGAAAAATGTTTTACTTAACAACTGAAAATCGTATTATCCTCCATCGTTAGGACAGTGGATGAATCAAATGCATTATTATTGCCCGAGCCTGTATTATTTAAAAAAATAAAAATAAATATGGGCTACAGAAGCCATATGGCATGAAGTAATTTGAAGCCCTTACAAGCCTTAGAAATATCCAAAGGATGAAACATTTAAAAAAAGGTTATTATGAGAACAAAGAAGATAGGCATGGATACTGTGGGAACATGTAGGTTTGAGCATGGATGATGTCATTAATGTTTGTTGAAATATACAATATGTATGTATATCTGAGTTGGTGTGTTTTGTATTTTTTCGTCTTTTTACTTTATGTTGAAGGTCGGGCATTAAGCCTCAACCAATGTCATGTCTCATTTAGTGGGTCCATGTCTGTGAAATGTTAAGTTGTCTGTTGTGTTTTGTCTATGTCTATTGTCTAAAAACCAACATAAAATCGTCCACATTCTTTGGGGATGGAATTTGTGTTGCCCAAAATGATAAACAGTGAAAAGCAGTCTACTGCTTGACATGTTGAGGTTTCTTTGAACAATTCCAGTGAAACACTAACACTTGTCTAATAAACCATTTCAAAGGACTCTTCAATAGCTCCTCTGAAATCAATATATTGTTATAATATATGCAGTACTTCAAGGCTCTCCAAGGATTTTCCTTTTGCCAGAAGAAATTAATATTTTCAAACACACAACATAAAAATATATTTTAATCCAAGATGGGAACCCAACTAACAGGAGCAAAATGTTTATCTTCATTGTATTCCCCATTATCTTCTACGTTTGAAAGATGGCTTGATCAGAAGTGAATGAGAGCATATTGTCCAATTCTGCTTTTGTCTCAATGCTTGTTAGAAGTTCCACTGCAGGAGAATCGCTCTTCTGAATTCAGAGGAGCAGTTTCATTAATTAATACAAAAATAAGAGTTGAACCATTTTGAAAAAACTTTTACTTCAAAAATGGAAATCAAATGATCCTCCAAATCAAATCAATTGTCTTGATCGCATACACATATGTTATTGCAGGTGTATTCATCTTTGAAACAGTGGATGAATCAAATGCATTATTATTTAAATATTGAAAAAATGTGGGCTACAGATAGAAATAAAATACTATAAAACAATTTGAAGCCATATGGCATAAAAAATTACAAACCCTAGAAATATCCAGATGATTAAGAATGAGATTGTTTTATTATGAGAACAAACAAGATGGGTATGGATACTGTGAGAACATGTACAGTTGAAGTCGGAAGTTTACAAACACCTTAGCCAAATACATTTAAACTCAGTTTTTCACAAATCCTGACATTTAATCCTAGTTAAAATGCCCTGTCTTGGGTCAATTAGGATCACCACTTTTTTTTAAGAATGTGAAATGTCAGACTAATAGTGGAGATAATTATTTATTTCAGGTTTTATTTCTTTCATCACATTCCCAGTGGGTCAGAAGTTTACATACACTCAATTAGTATTTGGTAGCATTGCCTTTAAATGGTTTAACTCGGGTCAAACGTTTTGAGTAGGCTTCCACAAGCTTCCCACAAGTTGGGTGAATTTTGGCCCATTCCTCCTGACAGAGCTGGTGTAACTGAGTCAGGTTTGTAGGCTTCCTTCATCGCAAATGCTTTTTCAGTTCGGCCACAAATTTTCAATAGGATTGAGGTCAGGGCTTTGTGATGGCCACTCCAATACCTTGACTTTGTTGTCCATAAGCCATTTTGCCACAACTTTGCTTGGGGTCATTGTCTGTTTGGAAGACCCATTTGCGACCAAGCTTTAACTTCCTGACTGATGTCTTGAGATGTTGCTTCAATATAGTGTGCACCAGTCCCTCCTGCAGCAAAGCAGGCCCACAACATGATGCTGCCACCCAGTGCTTCACTGTTGGGATGGTGTTCTTCGGCTTGCAAGCCTCCCCCTTTTTCCTCCAAACATAACGATGGTCATTATTGCCAAACAGTTCTATTTTTGTTTCATCAGACCAGAGGACATTTCTCCAAAAAGTACGATATTTGTCCACATGTGCAGTTTCAAACTGTAGTCTGGATTTTTTATGTCGGTTTTGGAGCAGTTGCTTCTTCCTTGCTGAGCTGCCTTTCAGGTTATGTCGATATAGGACTCGTTTTACTGTGGATATAGATGCTTTTGTACCTGTTTCCTCCAGAATCTTCACAAGATCCTTTGTTGTTGTTCTGGGATTGATTGCACTTTTCGCACCAAAGTCCGTTCATCTCTAGGAGACAGAACACGTCTTCTTCCTGAGTGGTATGATGGCTGCGTAGTCCCATGGTGTTTATACTTGCGTACTATTGTTTGTACAGATGAATTTGGTACTTTCAGTCGTTTGGAGATTGCTCCCAAGGATGAACCAGACTTGTGGAGGTCTACAATTTATTTTATGAGGTCTTGGCTGATTTCTTTTGAGTTTCCCATGAAGTCAAGCAAAGAGGCACTGAGTTTGAAGGTAGGCCTTGAAATACATACACAGGTACACCTCTGATTGACTCAAATTATGTCAATTAGCCTATCAGAAGCTTCTAAATCCATGACATACTTTCCTGGAATTTTCCAAGCTGTTTAAAGGCACAGTCAACTTAGTGTATGTAAACTTCTGACCCACTGGAATTGTGATACAGTGAATTATAAGTGAAATAATCTGTTTGTGAACTATTTTGGGAAAAATTACTTGTGTCATGTACAAAGTAGATGCCCTAACCAACTTGCCCAAACTATAGTTATTTAACAATACATTTTTGGAGTGGTTGAAAAGTTTGGAGTTTTAATGACTCTAACCTAAGTGTATGTAAACTTCCGACTTCAACTGTATATATATATTTTATAGAACTAAAAGGGTCCTACCTTTCAAAATAAAATTAAATAGCAAATTATCCATAGTATGACCGTCTTAAAACAATTCCATATGTGTCAGCTTCGACCCCCCCCCCCACGTCCCCAATCGCATAGACACCCAACAGTGGCCTACAGTATACACTTGCTCAAGTCTCAGAATTCATACAGCTGAATACAGCATAGCCTGCAGTCCACGATTCTTAATATAATCATATCAGCAGCAGAGCTCAAGCAAGACAGCTCCCTAATTAGACCTGAGAAAAACCAATAGATACACTGAGGAGTTAATTGTACCTGCAACCACCAACCCTCTCTCTCTCTCTCTCTCTCTCTCTCTCTCTCTCTCTCTCTCTCTCTCTCTCTCTCTCTCTCTCTCTCTCTCTCTCTCTCTCTCTCTCTCTCTCTCTCTCTCTCTCTCTCTCTCTCTCTCTCTCTCTCTCTCTCTCTCTCTCTCTCTCTCTCTCTCTCTCTCTCTCTCTCTCTCTCTCTCTCTCTCTCTCTCTCTCTCTCTCTCTCTCTCTCTCTCTCTCTCTCTCTCATCCCCCCCTCTCCCCCTCTATTTCTCTCTTCGTCAGTATAAGCCAGTCAGTTCTCACCTGCTCTGATCCCATTCGTCAGCAGCTTAAGTGGCGTTCGTTGGTGTGTTATGAGGCTGATTATGTTTGTTTTCTCTTGAATATTCATCAGTTTCTCAAAGTTTTACAGCCAGGAAGACACCTCATTAACTACAAACCTGATTGCACAGGGTTGGAAAAAAAAAACTTATTTACAACAATTTGCTGTGAATTAAATATGTGCTGCTTCAATGGTATTTTAAAGATTTCCATCCTGAACGGTATTGTTATAATAATTAATTTTCTATAGAAACTGATAACATCAAGTGTAACAAATATAGATATTATTCTTAAAATGATTATCCATAAATTTGCCATTTTTTCACAATGAGTTGTTAACAATGGGCTGTTATTTCTCCACATTGGCACACATACACTGAGTATACAACATGCTTTTTCTATGGCATAGACTGACCAGATTAATCCAGGTGAACGCTATGATCCCTTATTGATGTCACTTGTTAAATCCACTTCAATCAGTGTAGATGAAGAGGAGGAGACAGGTTAAAGAAGGATTTTTAAGCCTTGAGACAATTGAGACATTGATTGTGTATGTGTGCCATTCAGAGAGTGAATGGACAAGACAAAAGATTGAAGTACCTTTGAACGGGGTACGGTAGTAGGTGCCAGGGGCACCAGTTTGTGTCACCACCCAAAGAACATCCAGACAATTTGGCACAACTGTGGGAAGCATTGGAGTCAACATTCAAATCAAATCAATTTGTATTTGTCACATGCGCCGAATAATACCTGTGGAACGCTTTCGACACCTGGTAGAGGTCCATGCCCCAACGAATTCAGGCTGTTCAGAGGCCCCAAAAAAACAACAACTCAATATTAAAAAACTCAATATTAGGAAGGTGTTCTTAATGTTTTGTAGTGTATATATCTTGTGCCAAGCAACACAAAAGGAGCATCAACTAAAAGCCCTTTATAAAATAGATGGAATTCAATGTTGCCCGAACATCAAAGGTAAATGGAAGCTTGTTTACCTAGTGTTGTCATAGCCACACGGGAAATACAATAGCAGAATACTAAGGCCTCGTCCTTATGAAGAAAAGTGAGAGCAATATGTTCACAGTGACCACCACATATGGCCACAACAGTCTGAAACCTGGACCTGAGGAACAACAATAGCACTGTAGATACAAACAGGGTTTGATCTCCCTTACAAGTATTATTACAAGCAGTTTTACAAATATCATTCTTTTTTTATACTAGAAAGGGAAAGAACATTTTTTTAATATTTTGATCTTTGCAAATAGCCTATATTCCCAAGAAAGGGTAACATTGTTCCATACCAATCCCTTTCATATCTAAAACAGTGGTTGCAGGCAAACCTTGGGCAGTCAGCCTATAGGCTAGTGTAGGACATGTACTGTATGTTTATATTGAAAATAATTCCTTTTATCTTTTTATAGAATCTCTGTGATATTCTTTAATAATCTTCCAAGTTTGGTAAAAACTTGATTCATTATTCAATATGTTGCATGAATATTCCAATGTTTTCCCTAATTGGTACAATACATCTAGTACATGTATATTTAAACTGGACAAAAATATAAATGCAACAATTACAACGTTTTTTCTGAGTTACAGGTCATGTAAGAAATCAGTAAATTGAAATAAATAAATTAGGTCCTAATCTACCAATTTCACATGAATGGGAATACAGATATGCATCTGTTGGTCACAGATAACTTTAAAAAGGGTAGGGGTGTGGAATCAGAAAACCAGCCAGAATCTGGTGTGACCACCATTTGCCTCATGCAGCGCGACACATCTCCTTCGCATAGAGTTGATCTGGCTGTTATTCTGGACTGTGGAATGTTGTCCCACTCCTCTTCAATGGCTGTATAAGTTGCTGGATATTGGCGGGAACTGGAACACACTGTCATATATGTCGATCCAGAGCATCCTAAACATGCTCAATGGTGAGTATGATGGCAATGG